>NC_090439.1:1083526838-1083844300 GCF_031143425.1 Pleurodeles waltl | reverse complement strand
TATCTCTCGGCCAAAGAGCATTGCTGTCTACAACCTACTGATATTGATACTCAAAGCTATCCATCACTTTATCTGTGATGTCTTTCTGAATCCCTAACTTGCTACACTTCCACCGACAACCTAAGATCTGCCTATCACAGTCTCCTCAGTGCAACAAAACCTACATGCCACACATCCAAAGTCTGCTCCTTCTGTCTTTGGGGCCCCTTCACAGGAGCTCACTTCTTCCCCCAGTCATATTCAAGTGCTTCTCACTCTTTGACTTCAAAACAGTTGTGAACACGATGACCACCAAACGCCATGTCTTCACAGACAGTTTCCAGTCCTGGTCTTTCATGCCACAACATCATGTACTTTGAGTGATGATTTCTTGGGTTGATTTTAATGAACTAATTAGACCAAGAAACCTGATAGCAATCATTTGCATGTTAAAAACGCAGGTTGTGGCAACGTGGGGAGAGTTGGTCAACCTAGCCCTGAAGAATACTCTCTTATTCTTACAAGAGAAATGGAAATAAGAGCTCACGCCAAATACTTCCTTCACTCATTACATTGCTGTCTTATGGCAGGGTAGAAGTAGGCATGGCTGCTCTGTGGCTGTCTTTGTTGTCAATCTACAAAGGGCAGTCCATATGATGATCATTGCTACTGCTTACATTTACATTTGGAGTTGCAGTTATCCAATGTACCACCAATGCTCTTGTGCATCACATTTCTGACAGAAATGCTTCCACCGCCAGTAAGTAAATAGAATAATAAATACAAATATGAGCATCAATTATCATAAATGCAGATGTTTGAAGAAACTTTCTTCATATTTTGATGAAAGAGAGACCGAGTCACAATTGAGCTGAGCTTACTAAAATTAAGGAAATAGTTTTAGTTCATTGTGCTTATGGTGGTAGGTTGAGACAGAGATGTTTTCAGGCTTGGGCAAAGTTGGCCCTGGCAAAGAGACTCCACCATTTCAGGGGCTCCCTGGACAGGTGATCTTTTACCCTATCTCACTGCTGGCCATTTCTTTACCTTAACCTCTCTTCCTTTCTTTGTTTAGGTCTACTTTGAACTCTCCCTCGCTGTCTCTCTACCTAGTGTTAATGTAAGAGTTTTTGGGGCCCTGGTCAAAACTTATTTGGCTAGTTTATGTGAGCCCATGTCAGAAGGTTTAGCATATAATTGAAGATTGTCTGGGATCAACAGTAATTAGCAGGAAATGGCTAAGACATTTCCAAGTTTTCTTAACAGAAGACCCCATAATATGTGTTGCCTGGGCCCCCAGAAATCCTTAAGAAGATGACACTGGGTTGAGTCCACAGACAGTTGCTTAACATTTCTACTCAAACTGAATGTATATCTGATAAGGGATTTCAAGTGTCTGGCGTACAGCATTTTGACTGTCATACACAGCAGTGAGATTTTTATGGTATGCACAACAGGGCAGACTAAAGGAAACCACTGCCTTAAAAAGTGAAAATGTTTTCTGGAATACTGAGTTTCTCAAACGTTCTTAGTAGCTAAGAGAGGTAGAAGAGTACTGCAAAGAAAAGGCAAGCAGAGTAGCTACAGAAAGACCTTAAGTCTTATTTATAGGCTTAGGCCAGAAATGGCTGACCTGGCACACTGACTGAGGTACGTCCAGGGGCTGCGTACGGTACTGTGTCACTTGGTGGCCAGCTCTAATAGTCTCTTTAAAAAAAGTGCATGAATTGTGCCTTGTGGAGTACCTCTTACTAGACCACATTCAGACAACCATTGCAGAAACAGACCGAGACCCTAATTATGAATGAGTTGAGGTTTTCTGGCCCCTGTACAAACCTCTTTTTGCATAGGGGTCAGAATTCCAAGTTGTTTGGAATTTCACACATCTGCCATTTACTGCTGCAACAAAGTTTTCAAGCTTTGTTTAACTTGTGAAGGTCAGACCTGCCTGAATTTAAAAGGGGAAAAGTGTGTGGTATTTACTAACACATGCACCAAACTCTGCATTTTAGGTCCCAAATACTCAGAAAATGTAAAATATTGTACGGGATAAATCTAGAACCCTTGAGAGTTGGGTTTTATCGTTTTATCAGGAGTGATAAATTTTACCATCCCTCAGACCCAGATTCGCTCATAATCAGTGCCTTTCTTTCCACAGAAAGCATCATGTGCAAAGGTTAAGACTGGACCACTCTCACTGTGCTTCCATTTTAAGGATTGTGGGTTCTACTTGCGCTTGCATCCTAGGCTATCTTGGTGTCCTAGTTCCCTTGGAAGGACACATGAGAGAATTTAATGGGACATTTTAGGTTTTAATGAAACCTCTGTGTCCTTAATAGAATTGAAACTTTCCTTCATGTTTACTAGGACATTTTTAATCCTATGTCAGGACCGGAGGCGAGGATTATGCCCGTTCAAAGCTTATTCACCACCAAGAAGGCCATGTCCACTACTGGTTTAAAGTAAAACCGCTTGACCATGGAATCAGAAGACCAATCCGCTGTGTTGATTATGTCCTCCAGTCGGGCTCCTAAGCGAAAAGCTTTGGAAGCCATTGTTCCTCTTACTGAGTGAGCACCAAATATCGAGACATTAATTCCTGCTTCCTGCATTACCCACCAAATCCATCTCGCAATGGTGAGAGATGAGACTGCTTTATGAGGTTTCCTGAAAGAAATAAGTAACTGTCTCTCTCCTGGAGGCCTGAAGTCCTCCGTCATTTCCTCATAAGCCTTGAGACAGCGAACTACACACTATTTGGGGAATCTGTGAAAAGCCGGGTAAGACACTACCTTTCCGTCTAGAGTGAAAGATCGGCCTGGAATATCCAGGACTCTCCCTTTAGACACTCTGCGACACGTTACCAGGCATAAAAGCATGGCCAATTTCACCGATAGCTTCTTATGGGATAAAAGTTCGTTCCGCTGCAAAGACAGAAAGAGGTTGAGAACCAGATTCACATCCCAAAGAGCTGAGTTGCGCGGCTCTGGTGGCAAAGTCAAGCATATACCCCTCATTAGTTTGCAAACAAGAGGATGCTCCCCACTGGGGAACTGTTGTGATGTGGCTCGGAACGCTGGTGTGTCATGTGGAATCCTTGGTGATGTCTCGGCATTCAACATGCCACTAACGGACCGAGGCACACGTCTCTCCTTCCTCTGTGCCCCTTTTAACCTATATACATCAATCTAATAGTTCCTGTTTGAGGTTATCGCAATAAAGCTACTTATCTCATCAACCTTCGTTGGATCATGTCTTCACTTCAGATGTGGCGACAAGGATGAAGTGGAGCGGTCGGACGCACTGTTCTTCGTGATTTTTCTTCGGTGTCAGCAACCAGCTTTATTTTCCTGGATACGACACACAGAGGCCACCAGAGAGGTTTTTCTTTCCCATTGTTTTTGGTGTATTTGGGGGCACAGAGTGATGAAGGAACACACCGTTAAGCCTAACGGTGTGTTCAGTGCGAGGAGCTGAGCGCACGTGTGCTGCACTGAGCACGGCGCGAGGCACAATTTCTTGAGCTCATGCACGCTGTACTGCGCGTACACGCGCGACAAGTTTACTTTTATTTATTTAACGCTTGGCGGCTGCCAGCGTTAGTCTTCTCCTCGAAGCTGTCTACTGGCACTCATAGGAAGTGCTTTATAAAAAAAAAAAAAACAGAAGGACTCAGTTTCTGTCCTTGTTGTTTCTCTCCTGACATCAACATAGAAGACGGACTTCAGTAAAGGGAGAGTGCTGTATTTATCGGCCATCTTTCTTTGGGACATATATATATATATATATATATATATATGTACATTTTTTTTTTCTTTCTCTTTTCTTTTTCTTCTTGTTTTTTGATCGTTCTTATATTTTTGTTTTTTGTTTTTTTATATTGTTTTTTTTTTCTGACTTTCTCAAGAAAAAAAAAGAAAAAAAAGCAAGAATGCAGAACGTATTGCCACCTTCACCTTTTTTACAAGATCCGGGTGACCCTCCCTTGGAATGGAAATTATGGCTGCGTTCTTTCAAGGCCTATTTAGGAGCCATTGATGGTCACAAATTTAAGCCTGAAAGGAAAAAAAGTCTAATGTATTCTTATCTGGGTGTGGAAGGACAGAATATTTTCGATCATCTACCAGTCTACGAATTACGTGAGGAAGAAGAGTTAGATGAGTTTGAGATGGCAGTCGCGCAACTGGACAAGCATTTCACTAAGACCAAGAATGTTGTTGTACATAGGTAAACATTTTTTACAAGGGCGCAAAATCCTAATGAAAGTGTGGATTCATTTATTACGGCATTAAAAGTGTTGGCTGCCAAGTGTGAATTTGAAAATTTTACTTCGCAACTCATACGTGATCAACTAGTAGCGAGATGCTACTCTAAAATAATCCAAGAAAAGTTGTTAACGTGTAAGGATCCGTCTTTAGACAAAGCTATCAGGAACCACGCTGGCTTTTGAGGGGAGCAAAATTGATTTGGTTGGGTACTTTTGGACTTCATTGTCCAACTTTGGTGAGACTGTCCATGGCAAAGTGTATGTGGCAAGAAAAGGTATTAATGTTTTGGGCTTAATTCATCAAGCTGATTTCAAATTAATCATTAAGCCAGGAAGGGAAAAACCTGTGTCTATCAACAGGAATAATACCAATTGTATTAAAACGTTTTCTGATATGGCGTGTTCTTGGCAACAAAAATTTAAAGGATTGTTTCAGGACAAGTTAGGAAAAATAAAAAATTTCACACACACAATCAGGTTGAAACAAGGGGCGGTCCCTGTTAAATATAAACTGAGAAATGTCCCCTTTAGTGTGAGAGCAGAGTTTTTTTTTTTGAAATATATTTTTATTGTTTTGTTTCACACTTACAAAACTTTGATTACGTTACCTTTCTCCCCCTCCCACCTCCCCCTCAGCTGTTCGGGTCGAATTCCCGTGCTCCTTTCCTCTGGGCGCTGTCACCTTGGTTTTTGCTATCGATTGTTTGTTGTCCGGCATATGGCAAGCCTGCTTGCTAGTCTCTGTTAATGTTTTCAGTTGAGTCTGATTCCTCTGTTGAAATGTCCTGGTCCTGAGGGTTGTCTATTGGGTGTTTCATGCGATCTATCGGATTGTCCCATTTCTGTGCCCTCTCTGCGTTTCCCGCTCCTTTTGTCAGCTCCAGGCGTAGCGCCTCGCCTTCTGCTTCAGCCCATTTAATCAAAGTGTCCTTCCACATTTGGGCCCTCGGTCCTTTAGGATCCTTCCAATGCTTTGTGATTTCTCTTTTTCCTAAGATTAACGCTAGATCTATGAATTTGTTCTTCATTTTTTTTTTTGTGGGGTCTGGGAAAGTTTCCTAGTAGAGTTACTGCTGGGGTTCTCGCCAGTTTCCTTCCTGTAATCCTTTCGGTTTCTTTCATTACCTCTTCCCAGTAATTTGTTAGCTCTCTACAAGTCCATAGCATGTGTAGTAAGTCTGCCCCTAGTTCTGTGCATCTAGGACATGCGCTGCTTGCGTTTTTGTACATTGATGTTAGCTTGGCTGGGCTCAGGTATGCTCTATGGTATATGTAGATGTTGATCAATTTAAACCGGGCATTCCTAGACACTTTGTAGACTTGGGCTGTGATATTACTCCACTGTTCATCGTCTATATGTTCCCCAATATCTGCTTGCCATTGGTTTTTAGAGTTTCTAGAGAGGTCAGTGCTTCTGTTTGCAGTGTTTTGTATATCGTGGATATTGTCTTTCTGTCTCCCCCTATTGTGCAAATGGTGTGGCTTCCTGCGTGTGTGGGTGGTTCCCTTAGTCCCTGCTTCCAGTGTCGCTGTATCAGAGCTATTAGGGATCTATGTGTAAGGAACATCCCTGGTGGGACCCCGCAGTGTGTCATCATGTCCGTGTATGTCATGAGCTCTCCATTCCTGTATAGGTCTCCTATCGTGGTTATTCCGTGCGTCTCTAATTTCTGGATCCCTGCTATAGACCTGCTGCCGGGGAGTAAAGTCAGGAATCTTAGGGGGAATTTCGGTGTGTATGGGGAATTGACTCACGCACGCTGCAGGCTACGCTTCCAGCATGTGCTTATAACTTGATGTTCCAGTGATTGTGTCACCTTCCTACCCCCTGGAGCTAATAGTATCCCCGCAAGAGCCGCCGCTTTTGCCTCTTTCCCTGGGCTTTCAGCTTCCAACGTTATTACAGTGTGCCACTCCTTTGCCAGCCACTGGAGCTGTCCCACCAGATAGTATAGTTCCATTTCGGGAGCTGTTAATCCGCCTTCCGCGGTGGGCCGTTGCAGTTTATGCAGGGCCTGTCTGTCGCGTCCCGCCCCCCATATGAAGCTGGTGATGACGGAATTGATTTCCCTAAAGGTCGCTCTGGGTATCAGCACTGGCAAAGTCGTGAAGCCATATAACATTCTGGGTAGTGCCACCATTTTTATCAAGGCCACTCGGGCGGTCACTGAGAGGGGCAATGTTTTCCAGAACTGGGTGGCTGATTTTAATGCTCGAACTGCTTGGTTTAAATTTCCTTCTAGGAGATCTCCCAGTTCATGATATATTTGTACGCCTAGATATTTGAACCTTGTTGGATACCATCCCAAGTTTTGGACGGTTGTGATCTGGGGGGTCCCTTTCTGCAACGGGAAGAGGTGGGATTTCTGCCAGTTAATATGGAGTCCTGACACGCTCCCGAACCAGTCCAGTAGGGACATGACCTTGGGGAGATCCCTGCTTGGGTCCTTTATAAATAGTATCATATTGTTGGCGTATAGTGCAATCTGGTGCGTTCTTTCCCCTATAGTTATTCCCTCATAGTGTTCCTCTGTCCTAGCCAACAAGGCCAATGGTTCCACTGCAATGGCGAACAGTAGTGGTGATAACGAGCAACCTTGCCTGGTGCCCCTCCCTATTTCATATGAGTTCGAAATTGTATGTCCTGTGCGAACTCTTGCTAGTGTGAGAGCAGAGTTGTCCAATTTACTGAAGGACATTTGTGAACAGGGCATAATAGAAAAGGTGGAAGCAACCCTGTGGTTGCCTCCCATTGTTTTAGCAAAGAAAAGTTCTGGAGACCTGAGAATGTGTGTGGACTTAAGAAGCTTGAATGAGGCAATTTGGGTCGATAGTTTTCCGTTGCCTAGAATTGATGACCTGATTGCGAAAGTGGGTTCTGCTAGTTGGTTCACGAAGTTAGATCTAAGATCGGCATATCATCAAGTAGAACTAGATGTTAACTCTCGATATCTTACAGCTTTTGTGACACCTGATGGGACCTTCCAATTTTGTAGACTGCCTTTTAGTTTGGCGTCAGCTGCTGCTGTTTTTCAAAGATTGATGACTGACATGTTCCCCAAAAATTCCAATGTAGTCATATTTCAGGATGATATCCTGATTTTTGCTGACACTGATACGGCACACGACAGAGTTTTGGAGGAGGTCTTGAAAACTTTGGAAGATAGAGGGGTCACTCTAAGAAGAGACAAATGTCTCTTTAAGACTCGGGAAATTGAGTATCTGGGTCATGTTTTATCCGAGCAGGGTGTCAAACCTAGACCTAAACTAGTGAAAAGCATTCTCGAAGCTCCTGCACCAAAAACTAAACAGCAGTTACTTTCCTTCTTGGGGTTATGTGAATTTTATGCGAAGTTCTTGAAGGACTTTGCCAAGACTACAGAGTGTCTTAGAGTAATTCTTAAAAAGAAACAAACCTTTTATTGGTCTAATGAGTGCAATGAGGCTTTTGAACAAATAAAACAACACATCATTAATTCTCCAGTGTTACAACCATTTTTGGAAAGTAAGAAAACCATAGTAACGGTGGATGCGTGCGAATATGGGTTGAATGCAGTATTGACACAGGTTTCAAGTGAAGGCAAGGAAAGCACCATCGGGTTTGCTTCAAGGACATTGCGAGTGGTTGAACGGAAGTACTCTGTAATTTAAAAAGAACTCCTGGCTTGTGTATGGAGTGCAGAAAAATTTAAGCAATATCTCTGGGGTAGACATTTTATTTTAAAAACTGATCACCGTCCCCTGGTGGAAATTGTATCAGGAAAAAAAATTAAACGCTCTACTGCTCTCATAGCTCGTTTGTCTGCTAAATTATTAGAATTCAACTTTTCAGTTGAGTACATTCCAGGTGGTAAAAACAGTAGGGCAGACTGTTAGTCCCGATTACCTATCTTGTATGATGAGGAACTGGAATGGGAAACTGAAATAGAAGAATGTTTCATAGCGTGCCTTGCTGAAACTTTGGATGAAGATGTTTGGACTAAGTCGTTACAAAATGACAAATTGTTGTGTGATGTTATGTATTATGTTAAGACTGGTTGGCCGAGAGAGAAAACTCTTCCATCTGAATTACAACCTTTTTGGAAGGTGTCGGAGGAATTATCTGTTGAAGGTGACAAGCTCATTAGATGCGACAAACTTATTCCTCCAGAGTGTCTTAGAAGGGACTTGATACTCAAAGCACATATAGGACATCTAGGTTCCACTATTACCAAAAGGAAGCTAAGATCAGACTTCTGGTGGCCTAGGATGGATAAAGAAATTGAAGAATTTGTGAGGAATTGTCCTAGGTGTTGCATAAGTGATAAAGTTCTGGTTACTCACGGAGTGAGTGATTCTTTTATTCCATCACCAGCTAGAGCTTGGCAGAAAATTGGTCTGGATTTTCTTGGTCCTTATCATGTGTTGCTACCAGACATGAGGTATTTCATGGTGATAGTGGATCATCTTTCTAGATGGGTTGAGGTCCTACCTGTAAGATTTCCCACCACACAAAGCGTCATTAAATGTTTGAAAGATGTTTTTAGCCGGGAAGGGTTGCCTGAACAGATAATGACTGATAATGGAGTACAATATGTATCCACAGAGATGTGTCATTTCCTGAGTAAGTATGGCATCAAACACATAAGAACTCCTCTTTATCATCCCCAGAGTAATGGTGTTGTTGAACGTTTCAATCGTGTGCTTGTAGAGTGTATCCAAGCAGCTCTTAGGAGCAACATGTCCGTGGGACAGGCTATTAAAGAACTAATTTGGTCTCATCGTACTACACCTCAAGTTGCTACTGGTAAGACCCCTTTTGAATTAATGAGAGGTAGGATTGCGACAACAGAATTGTGTCCTTTTTGGATGATTGAATTATTTCATGAAGGAAGTGATCTGAAGGAAGCTTGGCAGGTAGCAAAGGACAATTCTGATGTTGTGGGAAGGAAAAGGTTGAGGGTGATACCAAAAAAAAAAATGTTCTGCAGATTGGTGATTGGGTGAGAGTAAAAGATCCCATATTAGTCAGAAAAGGCTTGTCAAAGTTCAAAGAATCTCAACAAATTCAAGAGGTACGCAGAAATGCTGCTAGGTTGACTAATGGGAGTTGGTGGGGTGTCACACGCTTGGCTTTAGATCCCAGTGTTCAAACAAGAAGTGAGCATGAGGGTGGTCACAGGTTTTCTAATCAAACCAGTGGAAATGAAACTGAAGCTCGCAATTCTTCTGAACATGTGAGGAAGGATGTGCATGCGGACAAAACAATAATCGGGGAAAGAAGTAAGAGAGAATGCCGCAGACCTGCAAAGTTTCGTGATTATGTCTTGTCGTAAAAAAATATATATGTATTAATCACTTATTAAGTAAGTCGTTATGCTGTGCTTAAAATGTGCATTGTATATTAGTTGCATTAATTTTGATCTTAGAAGTGTGTTGCTTATTTAAGCTAGTGTTATTGTTTTGACATTTATTTATTCATTTATAAAAAAAAAAGGGGCGGGAGATGTTGTGATGTGGCTCGGAACGCTGGTGTGTCATGTGGAATTCTTTGACAGAGCTTGGTGATGTCTCGGCATTCCACATGGCACTAACGGACCGAGGCACACGTCTCTCCTTCCCCTGTGCCCCTCTTAACCTATATACATCAATCTAATAGTTCCTGTTTGAGGTTATCGCAGTAAAGATCTACTTATCTCATCAACCTTAGTTGGATCATGTCTTCACTTCAGGAACCTTCCAGAGGAAGATGGCCCGCTGAACTAGCCGACCTGTAAGAAGTTATTGTTCTGTACGCTGACCCCCGGGTCACAAGGGATGCCTGAAAATTCAGGATGGAGACCACTTGTCACTCCATGGGATCGTGGTTGCCTTGAGCACACCAACATACCCACCTGAACCATGCTGACCTGTAACATTTGTTCGTTCCGTCTGCCCATGCCGCTGCTAGCATGCTTTCAGCTTCCTCCAATAATCCTGGGACTCTCCAGCATTGCCCGAAATCCGCCAGGCCATAAGCGGCAGTCGGCCCTCTCTCACCAATGGGTGACAGTTGCCCAGGGGATCCTGGATGAGATGCGGAACGTGGGGTAGAAGGATTGGAGAATCCCAAGAAAGTTCAAGAAGAACCAGAAACCAGACTTGTGACCTCCAGCAAGGAGTGATCAGGACTACCTTGGCCATCTGTCTGCGAACATGTGTTGTGCATGTGTAAAGGACTTCTTGATGGATTCAAAGATGCCTATATCTGCGGGATACTCAGCCTTGCGCTTCTGAGGTGGGCGCTCCAATAGGGAAACCCAAAAGGGAGGTTGTCCAAGGCACCCCCCATAGGTACGGGACAAGCATAGGCCAGTTCTAGCAAGCAGCGTTCGGAAGGTTCCATTGCTGCTGCCACCGCCTGGTGTATAGAGGCGTCATGGGAGCACTTGTAGGGACTCTTCTTCCATATATTCCTCTGTCATCTTGGGGCCAGAGGTGCAGGAAGGACTTTGTAGGGGTCTGAGGCAACTTGCAAACTAGCCGGGTAGCGAACTTCGCAGCGCTAAGTGCTATTCGTGGGTAATCCTTAAGGGGTCCCCACGCCCTTTGGATGTAGAAGGGCAGTAAAGTTGTAGTTATGGCAGAAAAATCGCACCTAGGCTGGGCCACTTAGGCAGTAAATGGCATGAGAAATGCCTAGCACTGACTGCGCTCGGCGGCCATCAAGAGAAAACTGCCTTGCACTCAGTATGAATCCGGCAGTCAGTGCCCTTTTTTACAGACCCACAAACTGTGGGCATCAGGCATCCAGGTGGCTCGGGGAGGAAGAACGTGTGAGGCTAAAGCAACACGTCTGTCAGTTTCAGTTTTGGAAACTGACAAACGTGCGCCCCATTGGCAGCCTGCACTACGCCCCTAGCGTCAAGAATGCCGCGCTGTGATCTCGCGGCCCGAGTCTTTTCTTGGCGCTGCGATATGAATGCTGACGTGTGTTCCCGCAGCACCGCCTAAAGCTGCGATGAGCCCGCTGCGAAGAAAAATCACCGGATTAAAGACTTTCAACGAAGAGGAGAAAAAAAAGGTGTACTTCCCTGCTGGAGCAGGAAAGAAAGAGGACGTCACAAGGGGAGAGAACTGGATGGCATTGAACGGGGACTGGCTCATTGGTCATGGGACTTGTAGTTCTTTTCCCTAGGTTTCATGGAAAAAGTAGTTTTGTTATAGTTTATGTTGAAGCTGCTGTATAAAATAAAGGAAGAAATGCATAATCCTCGCCTCCGGTCCTGACATAGAATTAGTTCTTTGGCAGTATATCTCCTGATGTTGATCTCATGAACGAGGGCATTAGAAAGACAAACATTAATTATATCAGCTCTTTTTGGCTTAGACCAATATTAAAGTAGAGCTAAAGACCCAGTGGCCATCGAACTGCATACGCCCGGGGTAATCCCTGACGAAAAAAAACTTTTTATGCATACCTTTAGTTTGGATGTATATGTATTTATGTTATTATTGTGATTAAGTTGATTTGTTGCCACACATTTTTCTAATATAATTTACTCTCATTAAAATGTTTGAAATCGCTTGTGATTTACTTAGATACATTTGTTTGTTTTGTATTTTTATAATATATTCTTCTCTGAGTCTATTGTAATCATTCAATATTAGGGATGATTTCAGGAGTTAAAATGAGTGATCATATTTTTGGAAAGGAACTGCTGCAGGGTTCCTGGTGTTTTCAATCTACATTACTACACTGAATTACAACTAGAAGAAGGCCAAATCTATAATTTACAATATGTGCAAGATATGTAAATTTAGCACTTCTCAATTAATAAATGTCTTTCGTCTAAGATAATTTACATTTAATCTATGTTAATAATCTAGATGGAAAATCAAATAATGTTGTTGTTATATCAGTGCTCGTTCATAGTGTGCCACTACTAATCAATTAGATAGTGAATACATTGAAATATTACATCGAACTATCTGAAAATGTGACAATTTGACAAAAAGAAAATATTAATTGAAATGCACGATAAAGTAATCTGACTATAAGGTCAATGATAATCTTCTAAACAGACTCAATACTCATCTTTCTATCCAATTACACTGTAATCAGAACTCTTATTCATCCAAAAAATGTTATAGCTCCAGATTAATATCATTGAAAGCTACCCAAGAGTAAAGTGCACATTTGCTAAAACCTGGTGTAATTCTATAATGCATCTTATTAAATTGTCCGAGCAGGATTGCTCTCTTTTACAGGCACATGCAATAACTTCTCATCCATTTGAGGAAAGACAAATGTTTGGTAAAAATTGACAATTATGAAACAGGTGATGGATTATTGAGCAAGTGAGGCCAGGCTATATTTAAGCGGTATTATCCAATACTGTTTATTATCATACATTATTGTAGCAAAAATGCCCTGTTCCTCATGGTTAATACTTACTCAGTACTAAATACTACAAACGTTTAGAAGTAACTAGTTACTGACCACTCAAATGATAACTTGAAATTCTCTTTGGATTACGTACACACACATATACACAAATGTCTCCTTATGTGTGATTGTTTTATCAAAAATACAATCTAGGCATGATGTCACTATTGTTAACATCGTATACATATCATTTGACTTAATCTCACTAGGAGGCACACTCACAGACACTTTGGATCCATAAAATCCTTTGCATGACGATCCCTGATCACAGTTTAAAAGTTATATTGATGACCTCAAACCATATCTAATTTGCTAACTCATGAGATAAAACATTACAGATATCATTTACTCAAAGGAGATTCACAATCCTATTTTTACAATCCAAAAATACGTTGATTGGAAGATTATGGTTATGATTTAAGTAGATAACAGACTTTTGGGGTATTAAAAAATGTCACAAAGACTAGTCACGGAAACCTACAAAGGTCATAAAGTTCCCCGATTACCCCTCGCCCAATGAAATTACTTTTGTTGCCAATTAAAATTGGGGAACAATTTTTCTGGACATTTGCCTTAGCGTCTAAAATTATTTATTTATTTTTTTCTCTTTCAGGGAAATATTTTTCCTAGTACAAAAATAAATTTGATGAATCCCCAACATTTCAAGGGGG
Source organism: Pleurodeles waltl (assembly GCF_031143425.1). Lineage (NCBI taxonomy): Eukaryota > Metazoa > Chordata > Amphibia > Caudata > Salamandridae > Pleurodeles > Pleurodeles waltl. The sequence continues at coordinate 1,083,830,976 of NC_090439.1, read as the reverse complement.
TATTTGCTAAACGTCGTCAGCATTTAGGCATTATATCCAGATATTTTTTAGTGTAAATCTAAGGCTTCAAACTACGAGTTTTTTCGCACTTGCATTGTTATGGCATCTGATAACCAATGATATACGAGGTTCAATAATTATTAAATGTGATAAATAAAATAAATTCTTAGTTTTGTCCTGAAAATGGGGCATGAGGTGTATTTTAGTGCTTACTGCTGCAAAATATGCTGTGCAATTCGCAACATAGTATTTCTAATCACCAGCAGTTGCAGGTGGCAAAAGGCTACTTATCTGAAACAATGTTGCAGCAAAAAAAGAGGCAGGATATTTGAGGTGGTCTCTTTCTATGACATAGGAAGAGGCTTTGTGCTTTTGTTTCTTGCCTGGTGGGGCAGAACTGTAGGGGCATACTTACTAGGGACTGGCGTAGGTCAGCGCCAGAAGCCTTTCTGCCATGCAGCCCTATGCCAATTAGAAAGAGCAAAAATGCACCATATTTACATGATAGGGTGCGTTTCTGTTCTTTCGCCCTCCGTTGGTGCACAAATTGCTGCCCAGCGACAACGAAGACACCCGTGCATCATAGTGCATGGGTGCCTGCATTGTTGGCAGGATTGTTTTTGTGCAGGAAGGCAGACTTTCCTGCACACAGACAATCCAGAGAGGCCTTTTCCTCTTTCTGTGTGTGCTGCAGAATTCAGCACACATAGAAAGAGAAAACAATGAGGAGAAAAAAAAGACCTTTCTCCTCGTTGCACCTGCCCTGGGGAGGAGAACAGTTTTGATGCATCTCCAGATTTACAGATGCTTGTAAATCTGGGAATGCATCAACACCCATGGGTGTTGCGTGGGAACACTAACTGCAACGCCCCGGTACGCCTCCCTGACTCAGTGTAAGGCAATGCAGTGACTTGCGCTACCTTGCCTTACACCATATTTACAAGGCCATGAAAAGACACACAAAGTGGCTTTCCATGGCCTTATAGATATGGGTCTGCAATATAGCCCGCCGGTGCACAAAGTGATGCACTGGCAGCTCATGGGGCTTGTAAATATGCCCCATACTTTGTTACCTTAGAAGGCTACTAAATAAACTTCTCATCACCTATTTCCAAAGTTAATTGTTTAAGGATGAATGGTGAGTGCTTTGACCATGTAAAACAGAGACAAGAATGTTGGAACAAGACGCCAAGCAACTGATAGCTGAGTCTGCCAGGTGTGACCACTTAGAACAATACATTCAGATTTTTATTATTCTATGAACCTACCATTTGCAACCTGTCTGCTCTGTCTGAGTCCCTAACAGCTGCAGGAGATCAATGCATAATTTGTTGTTTACCTTTGTTGGCTCCAATTGAAGAGGTAATTTTAATATGGATTACAGGATGTTGACCTTTTCCTTCTAGTTGTGAAGGCTGTCAATATTTCCTTGATGTTGGTGCAGGAACACTCCAGAAAAACTTTACCCCACCTCACTTCTTCCCATGGTGCAGATCACCTCTGGACCCACTCATCATGCATGTGTAGTCATTACTTCCTGGAAGGCATGTCAGTGTTGTAGTGGAATACTCTCAGGAAAGGATTGTGTGGAAACCAGCACTAGTCGTGCTAAAACCTGTCCAGAGGAGAGAAGCTAGGGCTACTGGGAGCTGTCCAATAGCGTGACATGGGGGAAAGAGGATGTCTGGAGAATCATCTGGTGCTTGGCACAGTGGGTGAGCTCATCAGGTGTAGTTGGAAAGAGGATTAGTGGTTTGTGTCAAACTCATATGGATATGAGATCCACACAAAGAACTGTACATAGTGACAGCCTACACCAGATGTATTGACTGTGTTTTGCCTGCCTCCTATCATCACCTTTATCTTTGGCCTGGTAGCTAGACAGGTCTCCTCATCATCAGTGATTTATGGTCAAGTGCTGATGGCAGCCTACAGGACAGTGTGGGATTCCTTACAATCTTCCAATGATTGAAGGGGTGTGGGGCCTGGGTTTTGTTCCACAGGTGTTGCAAGATATACCAGATACCATATCAATATGATGACATTAGTGTTGATCTGCACATGGACATATTGATATCACAGGCTCCATGGGTGGTCACAGAATACACAATGGCAAAGTTTATATTGTGCAGAACCGGTAAATGTGAGTGGATGGGTTGCAGGAGTTGGAGACCCGTGGGGAGACACACAGTGGTGATGCCATGGGAGAGAGAGAGAGACTTACATGGCACACAAGCGTTGTCATCTGTATGTCTCAGATGCATTACCAATCTTCCCTACTAATGAAGGCTGCAGGAAGGGTTTGACATTGAGAGACTGGAGCTGCAATACAGGCGAGGCCACGAGAACATGCGCAATTGACAATAGTAGTCAGAACACAGATATATTAAGATTGCTTGAGAAAGGGGCAAGGTTTTAGGGCACCACATCAGGATCTACAGTTGTATATTATTAAACTAAAATGATGTACACAATTATGCATCTTGGTTGTCAGCTGCACATTATAGAATAATATTGTATTCTAGCTGCATTATGATTCCATATCTTGTAAAACAACTGATCCATGTTTCATCATAATATGACTTTCCTAAGGCAGTAAAAATCAAAACAAATTATAAGTCACCTATGTGAATAGACATGAGAAACTTAAAAAGTCTCCATAGTTCACTGTCACCAATAAAAAATGATAAAGGGCAGGGGAAGTATTTTCAATTGTGCACCAAGCAAGAATAATTTCAAATTGTTTCCTAAGAACCTTATTCTCATTCCTTGGATCCCAGAAGATAATTATACAATAAAGCACACTCAAGAGAGAGGGAGGAAATTAAAGGCATATACCAATCACGATTCCTGAGGGAATACTGAAGGCAGTAACGCATAAGTAAGAGGAACGCAAGGTTGAGTGAGAAGTATAATAACAAGTAGAAAGCTAATACAAACACAAGGGGGTGCCAGGCCCTGACCAAAGGGAATTGCACTGGGTACTGCTCCTGATGACTTGGTAGTGACTAACAAAATGGAAGTATTCATCTAGGTGGTGAAGCGTGCCCTTAGTGCATAACCTCCGGGATACCAGACCCTAGTGTGCTTTAGTTGCTAGGAACCTCCTCTACATGCAAAGTGCTTTTGCCACTTGTCTGCATAGAAGTTGTTATGGGGTACTTGATGTCACAACAGAAACCATCTACGGTTCACTAAGAGAATAACGCTGAGCCAGGTATCTTTGGGCATACATGGCTACAGAAGTTAGAATAGAATTGGATCGTAAGGGTTGAAAAGTAGGACTAGTTTTGAAGTGGAGTGGGAGGAAGAAGATGCAAACAGTGAAATAGGGCGTGTTTGCACTGTGTGTAGGTGCATGCTGGGCGCCATGTAACTACCAGTTATTCCTGTCCATGTGGATGATGAATAGACAGGGTGTGCTGATCATTGCCATGATCAGTAAACCTAATAAGCACTAACCAGATTTTGATTCGTGCATTTACTCACTGGCTGCCTTTCCTTACAGTTCCACTTTCACGAGGCATCCGTTTTCTGCTGCTTGTACCACTGGTGTGGACCTACAGTGCTAACATAGACCACATATACAGCAAGCAGACAGCTGTGGCAGGGACGTGAATTTCATTCTAGTGACAATAAGTTTTTGTTTGCCCTGCAGTACAACTGTGCTCCAAAATGGTGACATTGTTGCGTAGATTCTCATTATGCTAATGAGGCTACTGGATTTGGGTGGCAGAATCACATAGGTTGTGGGTACTAAGTACAATTCCACACCATATGATGCCTGTCAGCCTAATCCGGAGTTTCTGGCTAACTAGCAGCGCCTCATCTCTGTCCAAGAACAGGGATGATTGTGGCAACTGGGCACATGACAAGAAAGACTCCTCAGGGGAATCATGGGTAATCAGATCTCATCCCTTGCTCCTGGTTACCAAGGTCTCACACAGGCAAAGACAACAGAGGCACAATATAGTTCAATAGGAGTTTATTGAATTAACTGCATCCTAGATAAAAAGGCATTTATTGCAATAACTAGGATGATAAAACACAATAAAAGCAAGCGGTGCTGAGGAGAGTGAAACATTAAAATAGTCCAACCATCCTGTCACTAAGAATAATGTGATATGTTTTCTCCCTACACTATGATTAAGTACAGCATAGTAAACTTAATCTGCCATTCAGGTTTCCCCCCTGGAGAGCATCATCTCTCATACCTGGATAACGAAGCCTGTAGTCTAGGAAGACACCTTCCCCATGTAGATCAGGGGTTCGGCTGTCTAAGCAAATAGCTGTAGCGAAGCAATCAGCATACAGTTGTGGTCATCTGGCTGGAATCTCCCTCTAACGTGTTTGGGACAAAGGAATATTTTTATAATAAAACAATTGACAAGTAGGAGTGTGTGTTGTTCTGTGAATGTTGAAGACACAGCATACCGCATTTGTCGGCAACCCTATCTGACTGTAGCCTTGAAGAAAAAACAGAGTGGAATAAATGTCCTACTAAGAACGTAATGCTTTCCTAGGCGAAAGGACAATGATATAGAAAGAAAGAAAACAGCACTGCAAGAATGTACCTATTGCTAGAAAATAAAGCGATGCTGAGTAAAATATAACTAGGTTAAAGTACACAACGGCAGGCCTAGTTTGCTAAAATATGGCTAAAATAGCTATACAACAACATTTAATTGAATTTTTACATAATGTATGCCGAGCTGTCCCTTGCAGACCCTTTATACATAGTCCTTCCTCAAAAGTGTAGACTCTCTGTTCTGCAAATGAAAATATACAAAATGTACTCTTTCTTTTTATTTATTACTAAATGGCACTTTTTTTGAAGTCCACCGGTAATGTTGTTGAAACACGAAGTATGCAGGAGCTTAACAGTAGCACATTTTTACCATTTCCTTGCGTTTAGATTGATAGTGGAAATGTATCAAACCATGAAAATATTGGCCATCATTATGAGTTTGGCGGTCAGAGTACTGCCGTGGTGGAATTGGCGGATGCACCGCCGCGGACCTGGTAGTGAGGACCGCCATATCACACGTCCTGTGAAGGTACCTGCAGAACACAGTCAAGTCACCGTTCGGCCCACCACAGCAGCAGCCATCTTCAGCCTGGCGGACAGGCAGTATCCCACGACCATATTACGAGGTGGCACACCACCTGGATTTCCGGGGTGGAACCATCCCTACCAAAAGCCTGGCGGAAACTAACAATATAAAAGGGAACACCTACCTTCAGGAACACAGGCACGTGCGTAGGCGCAATGACATGTGAATTGCAACTCCTCCCAATACTCTACATGGCCCTACAACTCCCAGACCATCGATGGCGACCACGTCACCAACTGTAAGTACCCCATCCTAGAGGGAACGACGTTAGTACACACACACACGACACGGAAAGCCATGCCCACACACACATGCAAACAAACATTCGACCAAACACACGCACACATAGATACACACACACATACATGCTAATACCCACAACCACCTCACATACATGTTGAAGGTAATCCAGAACTAGGTAGGTACGATCGACACCAACGGTGTTGTGTCGCATAAATATAGTATTTTGCAAAATTGTGCATGAAACAATGAAAATACAGGCCCAAGGGCTAGTCTAAATTCCATAGTGACCCGAGCACACTGGGCACAAGCTGATGTCCTAACTTGACTCCTGACTGCAAAGTGCAGACCTCCCCAGGGCAGGGGCATCAATGGGGAATGCAGGCACCTCAGGGTTGAGGGGTGGAAATGGGGGGGCTTTGAGCTTGGAGGGGGGGTCCTTCTGTCTGGGCCTGAAAGAAGGGTCCTTAGGGGTGGACTTGGATGGGGGGTCCTTGGGCTTGCCTTTGGAGGGGGAATTTTAGGAAGGGTGGGTTTGGGCTTGGCTTTGGAAATGGAGGGAGTGGGCTTGGCCTGGGACCTGGGGGAGTGGGCTTGGGCTTGTGTTTGGCAGCAGGCACAGTGGATGTGATGGGACAGAAGTTACAGGTGGTGGAGGGGCATGGGCAGGGGCAGTGGCAGTGGCAGTCTGGGAGGTAGAAGGCAGGGGCATTGGAAGGGTAGCAGGGAGCTTGGGGGAAACAGGGACTGGGGACTGGGTCAGTGGTGGGGAACAAGGAGAACACTTGGAGGAAACATTTTTTGGGGACACATGGGTGGTCAATGGAAAAACATTTGGGAGTGGAGGGACTGGGTACGGTTGTGGGGTGTGTACGTGGATGTGCCTTGGATGCAGGTGCATGGGTGGATGAAATGTGTGTGCTGGGGAACTGTTGGGTGGATGAGTGTGGGCATTTAGATGTATTGGGTGGAGGTGGGGAAGAGATGCAGGTAGATGGCAGGGGGTACGTGTGAGTGTATGTTGAGCTGGTGTCTGCAGGTAGGGTGGATGTGCTGCATGTGGGTGTGTTGACAGTCGTGGTGTCTGCGCCAGTGGTGTATGGGGTGCATGAGTGGGGGTTAGAAGATGTGGTGATGGTGACAGTGAGGGCACATGTGGCAGGATCAGTGACTGATGTGATGCTGACTGCAGGTGTGAGTAGTGTGTCGCCTGTGAGGGGGGAGGTGGTTGGGGAGTTGGTGCAGGGTATGGATGTTGACATGTCAGCATGTGTCTGTTCAGTGTGTGCATGGCGGTGGTGACGTCTGTGGTGCTTATGTCTGTCATTGCCTACCGTGTCTGTTGATGTGGATGCATGTGGGTCGGTAGGTGTGCCTTGGATGGGGGAGAGGGAGTGGGATGTGGCAACGGAGCAGGTAGCTGTAGGGGGGACGGAAGTAGAAGGGACACTGGCTGTTGTCAAGGAGGAGGCCAGAGCCTGAAATGATCTCTGTAGGCCAGACAAGGCACTGTGAATGCCTTCCAGGAACGCATTGCACTGTTGCATCTGGGATGCCAGTCCCTTGATGGCATTCACAATAGTTGTCTGCCCCATGGAGATGGACCTCAGGAGGTCAATAGCCTCCTCATTGAGGGCAGCATGGCTGACTGGGACAGGGGCAGAGGTGCCTGCGGCGAAGGAGATGCCCACCCTCTTCGGTGAGCGGGCACGGGCAACTGGGTAGAGAGCTACAGATGGGTCTGCCACTGCCAGGGAGCCGCCATCGGAGGAGGCATCTGAAGAGATAGTGGTCGATCCAGTCTCCCCTGTGACACTCCCCTCGCCCTCCGTCCCACTGGTCCCCTCGGCTCCGCTGGTCTCAGCCTCCTGTGTCCCGTGGGCTGCAGCTTCCCCACTCGCCGGTGCCCCTTCTCCTTCACCAGATGATGCTCGCACACAAAGACAAGGAGGACAGGGAGGGAGAGAGGAAGAGACAGAGGGTGCAATGGGTCAATGCCAGCACAACAGTCACACAGGGTAGAACATTAGCATTTGATGACATGCCATGATACATTATGCCCACCTCTGAACATCCTATAACTTGGTAACACTATGGGGGAAACCGCTACAATGCACATGTCAACCGCTGATGGTCTGACTGGTGCGATCATGTACATAAGGAGTGTCATACCTGCCATACCTGTCCAGTTGAGACAGGCATGCAAAGGACTGCACACCCAACAGGATCCTGCACAGCTAGTTGGCAGGCCTCCTTGGCTATTGTCAAGTAGCACTGTCACCACTTGGTGCACCCACCCCACTATACTTGCAGAGCCTGCCAGCTGAATGAGGTCATGTATTGATCCCTGGCACAGTGGTTGACCAGGACCAGTCACAATGCCCTGACACCCCAGGTCTAAAGTTCCTGTTGCCATGTGCTGGCAAGCACATCTAGCAAGTAGGTGGCCACACAGTTTCAACATTGGAGGAGTCTGCCCCGCTACCAGTGAGTGCATGGCATTACCTACACCTGCAATGTCAATCCTGCTCAGATGGACACAACACATAGTGGACATCATTGTACCTACCACATGCCACAGCTACCCAATGGTGCCCACCCAGAGCCACCATGCATGTTGCAAGTGAGAGTGAGTACTTACCCCATGTGGCTCTTGTGCTGCCCTCAAGCGCCCATCCACCTCAGGGTAGGTCACTGCCACAATGCGGGCCATTAGAGGGGTCAGGGTCTGATGGGCACCCCTCCCTCATTGGGAGGACATCCCCAGCTGGGCCTCTGCTTCTCACGTTCTCCCTCCGCTTTCTGTAGTGGGTGTTCCACGGGGGCATGGACTCCCAGGGTTCACACTTGCTTGGCGATGGCATGCCAAATCCCCTTCTTCTGATGGGTGCTGACCTGCATGGGTGACACAGACAGAAGGACACAGTCATCCCTGGGACAGTAGTGGACAGCACACATCACACTTCCACACCCAGACTTCGTCAGCCAACGTAGCCCTAGGCCCCTCACTCATGTCCATGCTCCATACACACTGCCACCTTCCAAGGTCCCCATCCCCATGTGCACAAATCACATACAGGACAATGACATTGGGCTCACCTGCTGCCCTGGTGCCCCATACAGCTGTCCATACAGGGGCAGGACCCCATCCATGAGCCGTTCCAACTCTTTCTTAGTGAAGTCTCCTGCAGGACGTGGCATCTTGGCTATCAGAGTCAGAACACAGCAGCACATGCAGTGGAGATCTTCAGTGCAAGAGGTTCAGGAGTCAAGTGAGCAAGAGCACATGAAATGGTGGTCACGGCCACCGCGGACATTACTGTTACTGCTGGCGGTGATCACCATTGGCCCCTGCCTCCAATTGGCAATAGTGTGAACCAATGGTGAGTTGCACAGCCGTCGTAACTGCCTACCGCCATGACGTGTTACATCAACGGTATGATCTCACTTCCACCTGTCCCACACATGCAGACAGGCGGCTACCATTTTACATGTCCAATGTGTAATGTGTGTGAAAGTTAGTGTGTCATGCGTCTATGGTGCACAACATTGAACCAACTCTCTCCTGCTCCCAGCACGGTTGAGGATGAGGAATGCACTAGTGTACAGGCCCCTAGTCGACCTTGCCACCATTGAGGAGAGTCACATCATCCAGACCTATCGCCTGAACCGTGAGACCATAATGGAACTGGTAGCCCAGTTGGAGTTGGATCTGTTGCCTGCCATTGGCCATCCCAGTGCCATCCCTCCCACAGCGCAGGTGCTGTCAGTCCTCTACTACCTTGCCTCAGACTCCTTCCAGGTCACAGTGGGCCTCACAGCTGGGATATCACAGCCCATGTTCAGCAATGTCCTGAGGGATGTACTGTGTGCCCTGATAAAACATATGCCCCGCTACATCCGGTCCCCTGGCGTGCGTAATTTCCCACTGTCAAAACTGTGTTCTACCATGTGGCACACGTTCCACATGTGATTGGGGCCGCTGATGGCACCCACATTGCCCTGGTGCCACCCAGGAGGTCTGAACAGGTGTACAGAAACCACAAAAAATTCATTTGGTCAATGTGCAGGTAGTGTGTCTCGCAGACTAGTACATCTTCCAGGTGATGGCCAGGTACCCAGGCTCTGTGCATGATTCCTACATCCTGCAGAACAGCAGCATCCCACACATGATGGCACCACTCCAATGGGACCGGGCCTGTCTCGTCGGTATGTACCCCTGCATAAGTGTGTCCCTCAGCTCTCTGCACCCTTGTGCCCCTGCCCTATTGCCCTCCCGGTCTTCACATGCCTCTTCCCTCTATGCACAGAGGTGACTCTAGCTATCCCAACCTCCCCTGGCTCATGACACCCATGAGGCATCCAACCTCAGCTGCAGAGGATAGTTACAATGAGGCCCAGGGTCATAGCAGATGGGTCATTGAGAGAGGCTTCAGCCTGCTGAAGGCCAGGTTCCGGTGTTTGCATGTCTCCGGGGGTGCCCTGCTCTACAACCCACATAAGGTGTTCCAGATCATTGTGGCCTGCTGCATGCTGCACAATCTGGCCCTGAGGTGTCACATCTCATTGCTAGATGCAGAGGAGGGGGTAGCTGTGCCAGTGGCTGATGAAGGGGACATGGGGAGTGATGAAGAGGAGGAGGATAAGGATGCAGCTGACTCCAGGGCGGAGATGATTTTACATTACTTTGGCTGAGATGCAGGTATGTGTAAACTGTGTGGTATGTGTCCTCTACAACTGTCTGCCTTGTCCCTGATGCCACCTGTTGTCTGTGACCACTGACGCTATTGGTTGAAGCTCTGACTCTGGGTGGGCTGTGAGGGGTGTCACATGTGCCCATGACTTAGGTAGTCACAGTGTACAGGTCAGGCCTATAGTCAGGCAGCTGATGCGCTGGTGCACTGGTGCCATCAATGTGTATGTAGAATGTTCCCTGAGCTGCCAGTTCAAGTGCTATGTGTGTGCCACACAGGGTTGTTGCATTGTGCAGCATCTATCCTGGGAGTTGACATTTGGTGGCAGTGCTACATTGTTGTTGGTGGCAGTGGGTATGGGGTCAGGTCTGGTGCTGGGTGCTGTGCGGGTTAGACGATTGGGCTGGTATGTGTTGTTTTTGTGTGTTGGTAGTGGCCATATGGTTGTGGATCTGACTGGAATATCTGCCTTGGATTCCTGTTCCTACAGTGCATTTGTGTGGAGTTGGCATCTGTGACTCCTACAGTGATTGTTGTCCCTGTCTTGCTCTACTTTCAGGACAATGTTGTGGTGTCATGTGGTCCCTGCTTGGGTTGTTGCCTCCATTGACACATATGTTCAGCCACTGCCTGCTACACGATCGACCTCCAGGGATTTTGCTCCCCCCTCTGTCACCCTCCCATGAGTGTGCTGGGCGATGGGTTGTTAGTTATACACATATTGCCAGTTCCATGAGTACTCATGACAAATAAATAGATAGACATGAACTGTGCTTGATTGTCGTTTATCTGGGAGGTACAAGTGTAAGGGGTGATGAGTGGGGTCATGGCGGCAGAGATCATCAGAGTGGTGAAGCCAGCTGTAGGTAGTCTGGGCCAATTCTGCTGGCTATGGGTATACGGAGATATGGGAGTGGACAGTCAACAGGGTGTCACAGTCACACACAAGGAAGAATGTTCAGGAGAGGGTCACTTCCTGGCGGTGGTCGTGGTCTGACCATCATGTCCGGCTGGATGTCTAGTTTGACGAACTTGCTTGTGTTGGGGTTCTTCCTCCATAGGGGTCGGGGTGCTGGTGTCCTGCGAGTCCTGTGGCGGAGCCTCCATGCCACTGGCTGCCACTGACGTGGAGGGCTGTGATGGGATGTGGCCAGTGGTAGGGGCCTGCTGGTGGGTAGTGGACTCATAAATGACAGTGGTCTGGCCCCTGACCACCCCTACTATGGAGACCATGGTGGTATTGTGGGCCTGCCGCTGCTGACGGTCTCCTGGTGGTATTGCCCCTGCAGCCGCTGGGTCTCCTACACAGTAGCAAGAATTTGGGCCACTGTGTCCTGGGTGTGCTGGTATACACCCAGGACTTGGTTGAGGCCCTCCTGGGTAGTCAGTTGGGGTGGCTGTCCTGACCCTTGACCCATGGTTCCCCTCCCACTACCCCTGGCCCCCTGTGCCTGCGCCCCTGGCAAAGTGTGCCCCTCCCATTAACAGCAGGGCCTTTATTGTCTAGGTTGGGTGCCCTTGACTCTGGCCTCTGTACTATGGGGCACACCTCTAATTGATGGCCCCCTGGGGCAGAGGTTTGGGGTTCAAGGTCTGGCTGTGGTGTTGTTGCACATGTGTAGGGGCGTCCGGTGTGTCCAGGGTGGGTGTGCCGTTGGTGGACTGTCCAGTGGCCCCAGATGGCCCAGGAAAGTCATCTTCATCCAGACATCCAGTAGGGCCTTCATCCTGGGGAGGGCTGTCTGTGCCTGGCACAGTGTCAGTGGCAGGGGTACCTGTGGATGGATACGGTAGATGTTAGTTCTGTGACTGTAGTTGTTATGTCCCTGTTGTGATGCATGCAGTGGCTCGACTTGCTTCCCAGTGATGGCAATGACGGCTGCTGCACTGCAGTCATTGATTTGGTTTGGATTGTGGGAGCTGTGGTTCTTCACATTGTGGTTAACATCCGTATGTTAGGGGTGTGTGTGTAGGGATGGTGGGAGTGAGGTATGGTACCATGCAGAGGAAGGGTGTGGGGTATTTGGGACGGGGCAGTGGGGTGGGCTGGAGTGTGTTGGAACGTGGTGGGGAGCCATGCTGAGCATGGGTGTTTGGTGTTTGGGGGGTATTGCTGACTTACCAGAGTTGAGCCCTCTACTAATGCAAGTCAGGCCCTTGGGATGCAAGATGTCCAGGACATTCTCCTTCCAGGATGTCAACTGAAGGGGAGGAGGTGGGGGCCTACCGCCAGTCTTGTTTCTGGCTATCCTCTGCCTGGACGCCATCGATCGGACCTCCCCACTGAGGTCGTTCCACCACCTTCTGATGTCATCCCTTGTGCATGGGTATGTGCCGACTGCATTGACCCTGTCGATGTTCCTCTGCCACAACTCTGTCTTTTTGGCTATGGATGTTTGCTGTACCTGGACTCCCATAAGCTGTGGCTCGACTCTGATGATCTCATCCACCATGACCTGCAACTCATTGTCGGTGAACCATGGGTGCTTCTGGCGTAAAATGTGGGGTGAGTATGTGTTGTACATGTCCGGTGCAGTGTGGGGTGTGTGGTGTTGTAGGGGTGTTTGGCTGTGTGTGCTGGTGAGCTGTGGTGTTGATTTGTGCAATGTGTGCTGTGTGATATTTGTTTGCTGTATTTGGGGTATGCTTAGTCTCGAGTATGGCTGTGGCTACTCATATTTGCCACAAGGGATTGTTGGTGGGAGGGTGTTATATGGTGGCGTGGTCAGGTATGCATGGTGTGTGTATGGTTATCAGGTGTGGGATATTTGAAATAGTCAATGTGGTGTTGGCTACTTTCCGCAGTGTCTTTTTGTTCCGCCACGGTGCAAACCGCCAACGGTTTCCGCTGTGCATGTTCCACTGTGCTGGAAGTTGCCTCATAATATGACAGTCGGAATGGTGTTGGTGTGAATGGGGCCGGCGGTTGTCACTAACAGGCTAGTGACCAATTTTACCAATTCACATTGGCTTACTGGAACACCCTTATAATTCCCTAGTATATGGTACTGAGGTACCCAGGGTATTGGGGTTCCAGGAGATCCCTATGGGCTGCAGCATTTCTTTTGCCACCCATAGGGAGCTCTGACAATTCTTACACAGGCCTGCCACTGCAGCCTGAGTGAAATAACGTCCACGTTATTTCACAGCCACTTTACACTGCACTTAAGTAACTTATAAGTCACCTATATGTCTAACCTTTACCTGGTAAAGGTTAGGTGCAAAGTTACTTAGTGTGAGGGCACCCTGGCACTAGCCAAGGAGCCCCCACATTGTTCAGGGCCAATTCCCCGGACTTTGTGAGTGCAGGGACACCATTACACGTGTGCACTACATATAGGTCACTACCTATATGTAGCTTCACAATGGTAACTCTGAATATGGCCATGTGACATGTCTATGATCATGGAATTGACCCCTCTATGCCATCCTGGCATAGTTGGCACAATCCCATGATCCCAGTGGTCTGTAGCACAGACCCTGGTACTGCCAAACTGCCCTTCCTGGGGTTTCACTGCAGCTGCTGCTGCTGCCAACCCCTCAGACAGGCATCTGCCCTCCTGGGGTCCAGCCAGGCCTGGCCCAGGATGGCAGAACAAAGAACTTCCTCTGAGAGAGGGTGTGACACCCTCTCCCTTTGGAAAATGGTGTGAAGGCAGGGGAGGAGTAGCCTCCCCCAGCCTCTGGAAATGCTTTGTTGGGCACAGATGTGCCCAATTCTGTATAAGCCAGTCTACACCGGTTCAGGGGACCCCTTAGCCCTGCTCTGGCGTGAAACTGGACAAAGGAAAGGGGAGTGACCACTCCCCTGACCTGCACCTCCCCTGGGAGGTGTCCAGAGCTCCTCCAGTGTCCTCCAGACCTCTGCCATCTTGGAAACAGAGGTGCTGCTGGCACACTGGACTGCTCTGAGTGGCCAGTGCCACCAGGTGACGTCAGAGACTCCCTGTGATAGGCTCCTTCAGGTGTTGCTAGCCTATCCTCTCTCGTAAGTAGCCAAACCCTCTTTTCTGGCTATTTAGGGTCTCTGTCTCTGGGGAAACTTTAGATAACGAATGCAAGAGCTCAGCCGAGTTCCTCTGCATCTCTCTCTTCACCTTCTGCCAAGGAATCGACTGCTGACCGCGCTGGAAGCCTGCAAAACTGCAACATAGTAGCAAAGACGACTACTGCAACTCTGTAACGCTGATCCTGCCGCCTTCTCGACTGTTTTCCTGGTGGTGCATGCTGTGGGGGTAGTCTGCCTCCTCTCTGCACTAGAAGCTCCGAAGAAATCTCCTGTGGGTCGACGGAATCTTCCCCCTGCAACCGCAGGCACCAAAAAGCTGCATTACCGGTCCCTTGGGTCTCCTCTCAGCACGACGAGCGAGGTCCCTCGAATCCAGCAACTCTGTCCAAGTGACTCCCACAGTCCAGTGACTCTTCAGTCCAAGTTTGGTGGAGGTAAGTCCTTGCCTCACCTCGCTAGACTGCATTGCTGGGAACCGCGACTTTTGCAGCTACTCCGGCCTCCGTGTACTTCTGGCGGAAATCCTTTGTGCACAGTCCAGCCTGGGTCCACGGCACTCTAACCTGCATTGCACGACCTCCTAAGTTGTTCTCCGGCGACGTGGGACTTCTTTGTGCGACTTCGGGTGAGCACCGTTTCACGCATCCTCGTAGTGCCTGTTTCTGGCACTTCTCCGGGTGCTACCTGCTGCTAAGAGGGCTCCTTGTCTTGCTCGACGTCCCCTCTACCTCCTGGTCCAATTTGCGACCTCCTGGTCCCTCCTGGGCCGCAGCAGCGTCCAAAAACGCTAACCGCATGATTTGCAGCTAGCAAGGCTTGTTGGCGTTCTTTCGGCGGGAAAATACTTCTGCACGACTCTCCACGGCGAGAAGGATCTGTCCACCAAAGGGGAAGTCTCTAGCCCTTTTCGTTCCTGCAGAAACCTCAGCTTCTTCTGTCCAGTAGAAGCTTCTTTGCATCCACAGCTGGCATTTCCTGGGCATATGCCCATCTCCGACTTGCTTGTGACTTTTGGACTTGGTCCCCTTGTTCCACAGGTACCCTAGATTGGAAATCCACAGTTGTTGCATTGTTGGTTTGTGTCTTTCCTGCATTATTCCTCTATCACGACTTCTTTGTCCTTAGGGGAACTTTAGTGCACTTTGCACTCACTTTTCAGGGTCTTGGGGAGGGTTATTTTTCTAACTCTCACTATTTTCTAATAGTCCCAGCGACCCTCTACAAGGTCACATAGGTTTGGGGTCCATTCGTGGTTCGCATTCCACTTTTGGAGTATATGGTTTGTGTTGCCCCTATCCCTATGTTTCCCCATTGCATCCTATTGTAACTATACATTGTTTGCACTGTTTTCTAAGACTATACTGCATATTTTTGCTATTGTGTATATATATCTTGTGTATATGTCCTATCCTCTCACTGAGGGTACACTCTAAGATACTTTGGCATATTGTCATAAAAATAAAGTACCTTTATTTTTAGTATAACTGTGTATTGTGTTTTCTTATGATATTGTGCATATGACACTAGGTGGTACTGTAGTAGCTTCACACGTCTCCTAGTTCAGCCTAAGCTGCTCTGCTAAGCTACCATTATCTATCAGACTAAGCTGCTAGACACCCTATACACTAATAAGGGATAACTGGGCCTGGTGCAAGGTGCAAGTACCCCTTGGTACTCACTACAAGCCAGTCCAGCCTCCTACATTGGTTGTGCAGCGGTGGGATAAGTGCTTTGAGACTACTTACCACTCTTGTCATTGTACTTTTCATAAGAGAAAAATATACAAAACAAGTTCAGTGTATATACACATAGCCAAAAAGTTTTGCATTTCCTCTTTTCACTCTATTCTAAGTGCTGAAAAGTACTTCTAAACTTTCTAAAAAGTTCTAAAAAGTTTTAAAAGTTTTTTTTCTCTGTCTTTCTAAAAGCTCTGACAAACTTTTTTCTATTTTTCTATCACTTTAACTCTCTCTAAAAATGTCTGGCACAGGCCAAAATGTTGACCTGTCTAAGATTGCATATGATCACCTTAGCTGGAAAGGAGCAAGGAGTCTCTGCATAGAGAGAGGTTTGAGTGTAGGGAAGAATCCTTCCTTGGAACTGTTACTTAACATGCTTAGAGAACAAGATAAGGCTAAATGTGCCCCATCTGTTGAAAAAGTAGCTAATGGTTCTCAATCTGATCCAGGGACTCCCCCAGGTAAAGGTTCAGGAAAGAAACTTCTTAGCCTTCCCATTACAAGACAGTCTAGCATAGTTGTTACTGAGGTGGAGTCACATCATACAGATGATGTGCTCTCACATTACACTGTCAGCCAAGCTGTTAGGGTGCCCTCTGTAAGGGACAGGTCTCCTTCTGTTCATTCCCATCATACCTCTGTATCTAGAAATGTCCCTCCCACCAACCCTGATGACAGATTGTTAGAAAGGGAACTCAATAAGTTGAGGGTGGAACAAACCAAACTGAACCTTAAAAAGCAACAGCTGGATTTGGATAGACAGTCTTTAGAATTAGAGAAGGAAAGACAGAAGTTGGGTTTAGAAACCCATGGTGGCAGCAGCAGTATTCCCCATAGTCATCCTGCAAAAGAGCATGATTCCAGGAATCTGCATAAGATAGTTCCCCCTTATAAGGAGGGGGATGACATTAACAAGTGGTTTGCTGCACTTGAGAGGGCCTGTGTTGTACAGGATGTCCCTCAAAGGCAGTGGTCTGCTATCCTATGGCTATCATTTAGTGGAAAAGGTAGGGATAGGCTCCTTACTGTGAAAGAAAGTGATGCCAATAATTTTACAGTTCTTAAGAATGCACTCCTGGATGGTTATGGCTTAACCACTGAACAGTACAGGATAAAGTTCAGAGAGACCAAAAAGGAGTCTTCACAAGACTGGGTTGATTTCATTGACCATTCAGTGAAGGCCTTGGAGGGGTGGTTACATGGCAGTAAAGTTACTGATTATGACAGCCTGTATAACTTGATCCTGAGAGAGCATATTCTTAATAATTGTGTGTCTGATTTGTTGCACCAGTACTTGGTGGACTCTCCAAGAATTGGGAAAGAAGGCAGACAAATGGGTCAGAACAAGGGTGAACAGAAAAGTTCATACAGGGGGTGACAAAGAGAACACTAAGAAGAAAGAGGGTGAAAAATCTCAAGATAAGCATGGGGATAAGGGTAAAACCAAAGATCCCACTTCAAATCTTAAACACTCTTCAGGGGGTGGGGATAAAACAAATTCTTCCTCTTCTTCTCAACCTACACAGTTTAAAAAGCCTTGGTGCTTTGTGTGTAAAAATAGAGGCCATAGGCCAGGGGATAAGTCCTGTCCAGGTAAACCCCCTGAGCCTACCACCACTAATACATCAAGCTCTAGTGCCCCTAGCAGTAGTGGTACTAGTGGTGGGACTGCTGGCAACAGTCAAGTTAAGGGTGTAGTTGGGTTCACTTATGGGTCCATAGTAGAAACTGGGGTAGTCAGTCCCAAAACAGTTTCTGTCACACCTAGTGGCATTGGCCTTGCCACACTGGCTGCTTGTCCCCTTACAATGGATAAGTACAGGCAGACAGTTTCAATAAATGGTGTTGAGGCCTTGGCCTACAGGGACACAGGTGCCAGTATCACTTTGGTGACTGAAAACCTAGTGCACCCTGATCAACACATCATTGGACAACAGTATAAGATTATTGATGCCCATAACTCCACTAAGTTTCTTCCCTTAGCTATAATTCAGTTTAGTTGGGGTAGAGTTACTGGCCCTAAGCAGGTGGTGGTATCACCTAGCTTACCTGTAGACTGTCTCTTAGGTAATGACCTAGAGGCCTCAGGTTGGGCTGATGTAGAGTTTTATGCCCATGCATCCATGCTGGGCATCCCAGAGGAATTGTTCCCTCTCATTTCTACTGAAATGAAAAAGCAAAGGAGAGAAGGCCTGAAAACTCAGGATCCCTCTCCATCAACAGGTAAAAAGGGTATCACAGTATCCCCTAACCACCCTACCATTCAGGATACCATTCCTGTGGTGGGAGAAACCTCTCCTAGGGTGGCACCTGTTCCAAGGGAATCATCAGTTGGCAAAACTGTACTCCCTGAGGTGGAAGTACCTCTCTGTGGGATAACTAACATTGGTGAGAAAAAGAGCACCATTTTAGTTAACATGGAGCATCCCTCCAACCCTCCCAGAGAAACTTTAGTGCAGAAACTCTGCACTGCCTCACAACACTTAGGACAGCATCCCTGCCCTAGTGTGGAGCTCATAGGACAGCATCCCTGCCCTGCTCCAACCCAAGAGAAACAGCATCCCTGTTCTCTCTTCCAGCCATATGGACAACGTTTTTGCCCAGCTATGGCTTTTCTGAGACAGCATCCCTGTCTGGCATTTCCATCACTACAAATAGGTTCAGTGGACAATTCCCACTGCTCTAAAATAAAACTTACTGATAGAAACTCTGAAAATACATCTTCACATTGTTGCTTAGCTAAAAAACTTCAAACAGGGTGGTTTACATCCCCACAGGGAAGTAACCATATAGTGGATGATAAAGGGAGTAAACAGTCTATTGCAGAGCTACTCTCTACTTATCACCACTTAGACAATAAAGTCTCAACTGGCCAAGGTTAGCCTTATTGTCCTTCGTTTGGGGGGGGTTGTGTGAGAAAGTAGCCTCTTTCTAGCCTTGCTACCCCCACTTTTGGCCTGTTTGTGAGTATATGTCAGGGTGTTTTCACTGTCTCACTGGGATCCTGCTACCCAGGGCCCAGTGCTCATAGTAAAAACCCTATGTTTTCAGTATGTTTGTTATGTGTCACTTGGACCCTGCTAGTCAGGACCCCAGTGCTCATAAGGTTGTGGCCTATATGTATGTGTTCCCTGTGTGGTGCCTAACTGTCTCACTGAGGCTCTGCTAACCAGAACCTCAGTGGTTATGCTCTCTCATTTCTTTCAAATTGTCACTAACAGGCAAGTGACCAATTTTACCAATTCACATTGGCTTACTGGAACACCCTTATAATTCCCTAGTATATGGTACTGAGGTACCCAGGGTATTGGGGTTCCAGGAGATCCCTATGGGCTGCAGCATTTCTTTTGCCACCCATAGGGAGCTCTGACAATTCTTACACAGGCCTGCCACTGCAGCCTAAGTGAAATAACGTCCACGTTATTTCACAGCCACTTTACACTGCACTTAAGTAACTTATAAGTCACCTATATGTCTAACCTTTACCTGGTAAAGGTTAGGTGCAAAGTTACTTAGTGTGAGGGCACCCTGGCACTAGCCAAGGAGCCCCCACATTGTTCAGGGCCAATTCCCCGGACTTTGTGAGTGCAGGGACACCATTACACGTGTGCACTACATATAGGTCACTACCTATATGTAGCTTCACAATGGTAACTCCGAATATGGCCATGTAACATGTCTGTGATCATGGAATTGCCCCCTCTATGCCATCCTGGCATAGTTGGCACAATCCCATGATCCCAGTGGTCTGTAGCACAGACCCTGGTACTGCCAAACTGCCCTTCCTGGGGTTTCACTGCAGCTGCTGCTACTGCCAACCCCTCAGACAGGCATCTGCCCTCCTGGGGTCCAGCCAGGCCTGGCCCAGGATGGCAGAACAAAGAACTTCCTCTGAGAGAGGGTGTGACACCCTCTCCCTTTGGAAAATGGTGTGAAGGCAGGGGAGGAGTAGCCTCCCCCAGCCTCTGGAAATGCTTTGTTGGGCACAGATGTGCCCAATTCTGCATAAGCCAGTCTACACCGGTTCAGGGGACCCCTTAGCCCTGCTCTGGCGCGAAACTGGACAAAGGAAAGGGGAGTGACCACTCCCCTGACCTGCACCTCCCCTGGGAGGTGTCCAGAGCTCCTCCAGTGTGCTCCAGACCTCTGCCATCTTGGAAACAGAGGTGCTGCTGGCACACTGGACCGCTCTGAGTGGCCAGTGCCACCAGGTGACGTCAGAGACTCCCTGTGATAGGCTCCTTCAGGTGTTGCTAGCCTATCCTCTCTCCTAAGTAGCCAAACCCTCTTTTCTGGCTATTTAGGGTCTCTGTCTCTGGGGAAACTTTAGATAATGAATGCAAGAGCTCAGCCGAGTTCCTCTGCATCTCTCTCTTCACCTTCTGCCAAGGAATCGACTGCTGACCGCGCTGGAAGCCTGCAAAACTGCAAAATAGTAGCAAAGACGACTACTGCAACTCTGTAACGCTGATCCTGCCGCCTTCTCGACTGTTTTCCTGGTGGTGCATGCTGTGGGGGTAGTCTGCCTCCTCTCTGCACTAGAAGCTCCGAAGAAATCTCCCGTGGGTTGACGGAATCTTCCCCCTGCAACCGCAGGCACCAAAAAGCTGCATTACCGGTCCCTTGGGTCTCCTCTCAGCACGACGAGCGAGGTCCCTCGAATCCAGCAACTCTGTCCAAGTGACTCCCACAGTCCAGTGACTCTTCAGTCCAAGTTTGGTGGAGGTAAGTCCTTGCCTCACCTCGCTAGACTGCATTGCTGGGAACTGCGACTTTTGCAGCTACTCCGGCCTCCGTGCACTTCCGGCGGAAATCCTTTGTGCACAGTCCAGCCTGGGTCCACGGCACTCTAACCTGCATTGCACGACCTCCTAAGTTGTTCTCCGGCGACGTGGGACTTCTTTGTGCAACTTCGGGTGAGCACCGTTTCACGCATCCTTGTAGTGCCTGTTTCTGGCACTTCTCCGGGTGCTACCTGCTGCTAAGAGGGCTCCTTGTCTTGCTCGACGTCCCCTCTACCTCCTAGTCCAATTTGCCACCTCCTGGTCCCTCCTGGGCCGCAGCAGCGTCCAAAAACGCTAACCGCATGATTTGCAGCTAGCAAGGCTTGTTGGCGTTCTTTTGGCGGGAAAATACTTCTGCACGACTCTCCACGGCAAGAGGGATCCGTCCACCAAAGGGGAAGTCTCTAGCCCTTTTCGTTCCTGCCGAAACCTCAGCTTCTTCTGTCCAGTAGAAGCTTCTTTGCATCCACAGCTGTCATTTCCTGGGCATATGCCCATCTCCGACTTGCTTGTGACTTTTGGACTTGGTCCCCTTGTTCCACAGGTACCCTAGATTGGAAATCCACAGTTGTTGCATTGTTGGTTTGTGTCTTTCCTGCATTATTCCTCTAACACGACTTCTTTGTCCTTAGGGGAACTTTAGTGCACTTTGCACTCACTTTTCAGGGTCTTGGGGAGGGTTATTTTTCTAACTCTCACTATTTTCTAATAGTCCCAGCGACCCTCTACAAGGTCACATAGGTTTGGGGTCCATTCGTGGTTCGCATTCCACTTTTGGAGTATATGGTTTGTGTTGCCCCTATCCCTATGTTTCCCCATTGCATCCTATTGTAACTATACATTGTTTGCACTGTTTTCTAAGACTATACTGCATATTTTTGCTATTGTGTATATATATCTTGTGTATATTTCCTATCCTCTCACTGAGGGTACACTCTAAGATACTTTGGCATATTGTCATAAAAATAAAGTACCTTTATTTTTAGTATAACTGTGTATTGTGTTTTCTTATGATATTGTGCATATGACACTAGGTGGTACTGTAGTAGCTTCACACGTCTCCTAGTTCAGCCTAAGCTGCTCTGCTAAGCTACCATTATCTATCAGCCTAAGCTGCTAGACACCCTATACACTAATAAGGGATAACTGGGCCTGGTGCAAGGTGCAAGTACCCCTTGGTACTCACTACAAGCCAGTCCAGCCTCCTACAGGCGGTGTCGGTTTTGTGTCTGTATTTAGGCGGTTTGTGTTTTGTGACTCGTAATACGGCAGTCATTTTACCGCCACCACTGCCGGTATGGTGGTGCCATTTCGCATGGTGGTCTTGCCGAAAACCGCCAAACTCATAATGCGGGCCTTTTTCTGTAACTTGTTTCCACCAATAAAATGCTGGTGGAAACCTGACACAATTAAAGTGTTACACCAGTGATAATAATGTTACCATTGGACATTGCCCATGTTTTTCTCTGAAGGATACATAGAGAGGTAATGCTGAGTTGCAATGTTAATATTTCTGAGGGGGCTTTAGCTGTACCTACAGACTTAGCACGATACTACTGCAGGGTCATTTAGACATGTGCAAAATTGAGAACAAAGGCCCAGATTTACATGCGACCTGCGCTGCTGATGTGTCACTTTTTTTTATGCATTTGCGGCGCAGGCTGCTGACATATCTACAAGGCCACGCAAATCCACTTTGGGTGAATTTACAATACCTTGTAGATATGGAGTAAGGCAACGCAGGGCAAGTCACTGCGTTCCCTTACTTTGCGTTGGGGAGGCACTTCCACGAGTGTTGTGTGGGTGTTCCCATGCAACACCCATAGATTTTGCAAACCTGGGAATGCATCAAAACCCTATGCAACCCCAGGGGTGGTGAAGAAGGATCTTTATTTCTTCCCATTTTTTCCTCTGGGGATTGTTTTTGTGCAGGAACGTGACCCTTCCTGCACAAAAACAGTCATCCCCACAAGGCAGACAGCCTTGCACAATGGTGCAAGGGTGCCTGCGTTGGCGCATAGCTGCAATTTGTGCACCAGCACAGGGGAAAAGGACAGTAATGCACCGTATCTCGTAGATATGTGCATTCCTGCCCTTTTGTTTTGATGCAGGGCAGTGCAGCAAAAAGGCTTGTGGCGCTGCCCTGCACCAAAACATTGCAAATCTGGCTGAAAGTGTCCTCAGTGCAAATGAGATCTGCACCTGTCTTCAAAGCTTTTGCGCCTGATTTAGCACGTGCCAAAAATATGGGGATTAATGTTTGCAAACAGCATTGAACACCATTAGGTCATTGTTAAATTAAACAACTTTTCAACATGCCAAAGTACGGTTGGAGCATTTAATGCTAAAATTCATACATTTTAGACACAGTTTTGTACATTTTCACCCAATACCAGTCAATGGACATGTGAATGTGTGATAGAAACTGTTACATCAATTTAACTAATGAGCAGGAGGCAGGATCTTCTCAAGAGTAGGAATGTAAGACCTTGGAAGAGATATAAACAATGGTAAATTCACCACTTTCTGATATTCACAATTCTCGCTGCCTGCTATGCTTACTACACAGTGCTGGAAATGTGCAATTGTGCAACACTGGATGAAAGTGACTTTTAGGCTTCAGAAAATATGCAACTTTTGCAGTCATTTAAATTTAAAGTGCATTTCTGGTTAATTATGTACCACTTTGACATTCTGTCAGATAACATATCAATCTATCTTAAGCCATTCACATGTAATGGCCTGTACATAGTACAACACTGGCATTAAGGCACGGAATATATGATTCTGCTTTCTCAGGCACGCTGTGAACTTTTCATGATTTGTGGTCACAATTACAAAAGCTAAGCACGGATAGTAAGTGGGATTGCAAACCGTGAGCAGCTGCATATGTTGCTCTATTCTGAATAGATACTGCAGGTAAACCTTTTGTGAAAGTAACTTGGCCGAGGAACGTATGATAATGGGCTTTGTTGTCGCCGTTCGGAGTTGAGCGCCTGTTTTTATGCCCCAGCATTTTGTAGGGTGAATTTATTTATGAACCTGATGTTTCCCTGAGATAGTCCTTTATTTTCCCACAGCACAGCTCAGAAATAGAGAGTGGCAAAATGTGCTCATTGTTTCCTAGCTGTAGTAATGGAAAATAGAGCACTAACACAGAGATATTAGGTTACATAAATTTACTTTACACACTGCAGGCGCATAAAACAGGCTCTCAAGTCTGTGCCTAGCCATCAAAGCCCGTCACGATACGAACCCTATTTTTACACTGACTACAGGACCTATATCAACCCGTAAATTGAAACTCGTTACATTGTAAGGTCCACACATATTCGAAAAAGTCACACAACATGTATTTTGTACCACGCTGTGCAATTCCTAAACAAACTTTTCTGCATAGTTTCTACAATCTTTGAATTAACAGGCTACAATTCAGTCCATGGACAATCCCTTTGTGGCCTTGTGTTGAACCAGTGGATACAGTACCTGGTCTGTTTTGGTGTCGTTTATCCAAATATTACCTGTTTATGAAAGAGAAAAGCAGTTGTAACGTGTACAGCACACACAGGGGGAGCCTTTATTATGTAGATGAAGTGGACAGGTACAGTAACTTGAGTAAGCATGGATCTATTCAGGTTTTGATAGACGGATTTGTTTTTTGGGGTGAGCAGGATGTGGAGGGTTTCCTGGTCCCATCACAGTGTGTCAAGCTGTGAAACCTATGCAGGAGGGAGGTCTACACTATGCATGACATCAATCAAATGCCGCCATTTTGGGACAGCAGGGCTGCGTAATACTGCGAGCAAAAGGACACAGGCCCTCCTCACACGTTTTGCGTAATTCCATGTTTGGTCCGAGCTAGAGGTTCCCGCCAAATCGGAAATTACAGGAGATACAGGAACACCCCACTTCTGATTGCCCACGCACTGCTGGAGTACCACCTCCTGAAGTCACACTGTGGGAAAAGCCAGGACGACTGTGAATTGTCATGGCAATCGGGTACATTAGTTAATCCAGATTGCAAAAACATCCATCTCTCAGCGGCCAGTCAGAATTCCTTTTGCAATAGGTAGGTAATTCCTGGTGCCAAAATTACCAAACCTCAAGCTATCATTGATAACAAGTGAACACTTATCAATGCAAAATTACTGCAAAACGTAATCGAGCATGTTAGTGTCATTTTACAGTTTCTATATAGCTGAGTACATCTGAGATGCACAAAATGAAGTTGTTATTATGCCACAGCTTTAGGTCGACAAGTGAAACACTGTATGTTAATTTAGCAGACTGCTGTTCAGTATATTGTTGGTACTGAATATTTAGATGTATTACATTGGTGTTCTCTCCTTGTGCAACCCACTCTAAAGGATACACAAAGGTGATCTTTTTATATTACTGAGATGCACTTTCATGCATAAATGGTAATTATGCATGTCCTATAATGCACAAAAGTCAAACGAGAGTCGTGTAGTTTACCAAAGCAGAACTAAAGCAGCTTAGAGTGTGAATAAAGCAACTTGCAGTGGGCGTCCTGCAATTTCCCTGGTAATTCAGCACCATCTGTCCAGTGTCACTCATAGTTAAATTTCTGATTGCCTCTTTGGACTGTAACCTTCTTTAAATCAAAAAGTTTCAAGGATACCAAGGGGAAAAAAAAAACAAGAAAACATTAACATCAGTCTCTCTGTGCATTCCTCATTAATCGTAAATTTATTTGTAGAAGTTATGGTCAACCGAAGCGAAGTGTGGAGAGAGGTGAATACATTGGGAGCCACAGCCAGCCTTAAAGTGCATGCTGTTCTACAACCTATTAAAGACATGCCTCAAGATCTTCGACACTACACCTCTCAGCGCTACCATGATCTCAATGCACACTGTGGCCTCTGAAGACGTGGAGGCCATGCAACTATCCAATGTCTGTCACAGTGGTTCGAGCCAGGTGAGACAGCTTCATCAAGTTCTGGCTTTTTATTTAATAGCGCTTATTAAAATGGGATTTTTGATACAAAACTTCAGGTGAAACTACAAGTTCAAAAATGCAACATAGGGGGGTCAAGGAGCTAGGACTGAATGTAAGTGTCACACTAAGCATTGTGCTTGTTAGTAGCTATGCCCATGTTGATAAGACGTTAAAAAACCCATGAAATCTAGCAATGCAGTTTGTGCTATGCTGGGTTCTCTCCTTTGATGCTGGAGAGACTCAGAGGGAACACAGTTTTACACCAAAATGTTTTGAGCAAAGTCAGAGCAAAATAGGCAAAATAGACCTAAAGAACCAACACAATAAGCACTGCATGGCAGGATGCAATCTTTACAGTTTAGCAGAGGGCCGACGCTTTCATAAGGCAAGGTAAGGCAAAATATATTTTGTCTTAGTGGATATTCAGATGCAAAATTATGTGATAAATCACGAAAGCAGGCCCACATTGTTGAGTGGTTACTCACCTGTGACCCATTACAAGCAGAAACGGGCAGAAAATTGACACCCAGTTGTCCATGCACACTCAACAATGGCTTTAAGACTGAAGGTTTTAGGCAAAACAAGCCCTAGATACAGTGCTTAATTTGTAAATAAAAACGTGCCGGTGCTCAAAGCGCTCTTCTTAAACACGCTGCTGCTGCAATTAAATGTGGGAACATGGAATACTGAGGCAGCGTAATACTAGAGCCATCTCTGGCCTCTTTAATCCATTTAAAGCCACTCCCTGCCTCGTCACCTCACTCTTGCAGCTTTCTGCTTTCTACCTTTGTGACGCTTTTTCATTTTTCTCTTTCTCCGTCTTTCCATATGTGTCTTTTGCCCGCAGCAAATGCCTGAGACAAAAGAATAAGCGCCGGCCCTCACAAATAAGTGCCGGTGCTCCACACCGGAAACAACAAGCACAAATTAAGCACTGCCTAGCTACAAATATGCTCCTCCTGTTTGTGTTGTGTGGGGGTGTGTGTTTACATGCTGGGTGCTGTGATCCAGGTGCAGCACATTGTTATCCTGCGTTTTAACTACTGCCTTGTAAGGTACTGCGTCAAAAGAAGGGCAGCCTCAAACAAAGCTGTTCCTAACCTGGTGAAGCACAGAAGCAGCACCATGCCCCGGACCTTCATATGCTGCTTATTCTGGGAAGAGAATAGAGGGAGACGGTCACAGTTCTGTAACCGCACTGCAGGGGGTTTGGACTGACGTGCTTGATGCCATCATTATTGCCCCACACAACAGTACGAGGTAATTGTAGGAAGGAAGTATAAGAATGTGATGTTGCATCTGTTTTCAGGACACAGCATGTGTTATTCCCTCCTCCTGTAATATCCTTCCTCCCAAAGAAAAGACAAGAACAATATTTTGTCAGGGGCTCTTTACACCCCCAACAAGCCCCACCTTGAAATGGCTTGCTAACATATATTAACATTTTGGTAGAGAGTTGCTGTGCATGTTTCATTGTATCAAAAATGTGAACAAACATTGGCAGTACAGTACAGGAGAAGCAGTGAGCGGAAGGCTCATCGCTGCTGTTGGAGCTGGCAAGTTCTGGTTTGCCAAAACAGTACCCTAGCCAGGCAGAACCTGCCTCTCCCGTTAAGGGTGGGTGATTAGTCTTACTGAGCTCACACTTGGGTAGCTTGGCACAGTGCAGTCAGTCTTATCACAGAGGCAGCGTGCAAATAAAGACACAGCACTTCCCTGCCACAACCACGCTGCATGGCACAAAGGAGACTTCACACGCAGTGTATGTATAAACAGATTGTTTTCAACAAACACCTTGTCAACACAGGATGGGTATAATGTAACTCTGGACCTCTCCCCCAATTTGAAATGAACGCCACAATATAAGGCCCAGCTGTGTTACACACAACTACAGTTTGTATACATGAGGAAAATAAAACATTCCCTCCCCACACCCACATAAGGTGCCAAACGTGGTGAACTACATGACTCTCGTTTGACTTTTGTACATTGTAGGACATGCATAATTACCATTTATGCATGAAAGTGCATCTCTAGTTATATAAAAAGAGTACCTTTGTGTATCCTTGTAGAGTAGCTTGCAAAAGGAGAGAACGCCCATGTAATAAATCTAAATATTCAGTACCAACAATATACTGAATATCAGTATGCTAAATTAACATATAGGCTCTCATTATGACATTCTGCCTGCCAATGTAATTTCGCCATCGGGCCACACGGGCGGCCTGATCCCCACCAGCCCTAATTTGAGTTCCCCGCTGGACCGGCAGGTGGAAACAGTGTTTCCGCCCGCCGGCCCAGTGGGGAACAGGGCCTTAACATTGCAGGTGGCTCCTAATGGAGCCAGCGGCAATGTGGCTGTGCAGCGGGTGAAGCAGCACGAGTCGCGCATTCCACTGCCCGTAATTCGTGCAGTAGAATGTGCAATGGGGCTGTGCATGGGCAGTGCATGGGCCCCCCTGGGCTCCTCGAGTTCCCTATTCTGCCTGCCTTTCCATCGGGACTCGAAATCCCAGTGGCCCTAGCTTCAGCCCCAGACCAGTTTCTAAGGGAAGCGCGGATCCCCTCCTCAGACAGTTATCCTCATGAACAGAACAGCTTCTTCTGGCAGTGTGCCCACGTGGACCAGCAGCACTGGCCCTGAGTCGCTGTAAGGTTACTCTGCCTTGCAGGCGTTGAGTATCCTTAGTTATACTAGATGATTTCTTTGAAGTTGGAGGTGGTTCAAAGGGTTCTCGTTTGAACCACAGATGTATGCTGTAAATTTCCTCCCTGATCACCTTGAGGCACTGGAATGCAGATCTTTATCTTTAGTGGGCCATGCACTGGCTTTGAGAGACCAAGTGTCAACAACCTCTCCCCTCTACCGATCTATCCAGGACCCAAATGGCAGGGATCTGTCATTCTGGATACCCTAGTTTAATAGCCGTCACCTGGGGAATGCACAGATGTTCTCTCCACCCATGACCTGTAGAATCAAGCCTAATTTACAGGACATCAGAACCATTTCAGAACCTAGAAATTCCCACTTCCTATAAGTGGCAGTTCTAGGACATTGATGACAAAACCAACTTTACCATTCGAAGGCGTTTGCCATTCTGAATCCAACAATACTAAACATCATGAGGCTGCTCCCCTGCAATCCACTATTGCAGCCAGTCTTAGTAAGACTCATTCTCCGATGTTACCTCATCGGCAGAGAAGCTCTCATAGGTATTGAAAACACGCATGGGTGTTGGCACTCCGTGGGGCATGTCTGCCCTGCGCACACCCATGCCTGCTGGGTGTTAGAAATGGGGTCTTTGATTGACAGTCAGGTTACCCCCTGTTCAAGCAAGGACCCTCACTCTAGTCAGGGTAAAAGAGAATCACCCTCAGCTAACCCCTGCTTATCCCCTTGGTAGCTTGGCAGAGCAGTAGGCTTAACTTCAGAGTGCTAAGTGTAAAGTATTTGTACCAACACACACAGTAACTTAATGAAAACACTACCAAATGACACAACACAGGTTTAGAGAAATAGAAAATATTTATCTAAACAAAACAAGACCAAAAGGACAAAAATCCGACATACCCAAGTCAAGTCATGAATTTTTAAAGATTAACTTCAAAAATAGCACTTAGAAACACAAAACGCTTCGGTGAGATGTTAACACGGCGTTGTGACGTAGTCGTTCCCAACAATCTGACACCAGCAGCGCAGGCCACCGAGTCACGCGGATCCCCAAGTACAGTACCTTGGTGAAGAGTGAAAACAAGCCGATGCGCAAAGTCGGGGACCGCGGTGTCCGTGCGAATCGTTGAATCTGTGCACTTCGAGTGGCGTTGGTCACGACATGGTGCGGCGACTTCCACGGAGTCGCGGACTTCGGCAGGGCTGCAGCGGTGTTGGGCCTGCGTAGGTTGTTGCGTTCCAGCAAAGGTCACGGAGTCGGTTGCAGGCAGCATCACCGGATTTAGCAGCGGCGTCGGTCCGGAGTCGTCCGAAGTCGATTTCCTTGAATTTTCACCAGCTTTTCCTTTCAAGGGCCCAGGGACTGGATAGGGCACCACTTGTCAGGGTAGGAGTCTCAGCAGAGAGTCCAGGTGCTGGTGAGGGAAGTCTTTGATGGCCCTGAGACTTACGAACAGGGGGCAAGCTCAGTCCAAGCCCTTGGAGAGTCCTTCTCAAGCAGAAATATACCACAAAGTCCAGTCTTTGTCCCCTTGCACAGGCAGAAGCAGCAACTGCAGGATAACTCCACAAAGCACAGTCACAGGCAGGGCAGCACGTCTCCTCAGCTCTTCAGCTATTCTCCAGGCAGAGGTTCCTCTTGATTTCCAGAAGTGATCTAAAGTCTGTGGTTTTGGGTGCCTTTCTTATACCCAATTTCTCCTTTGAAGTAGGCCTACTTCAAAGCAAAGTCTCTTGTGAATGTGAAATCCTACCTTGCCCAGGCCAGGCCCCAGACACTCACCAGGGGGTTGGAGACTGCATTGTGTAAGGGCAGGCACAGCCCTTTCAGGTGTGAGTGACCTCTCCTCCCTTCCCTCCTAGCACTGATGGCTCATCAGGATATGCAGGCTACACCCCAGCTCCCTTTGTGTCACTGTCTAGTGTGAGGTGCAACCAGCCCAACTGTCAAACTGACCCAGACAGGGAATCCACAAACAGGCAGAATCACTGAAATGGTATAAGCAAGAAAATGCTCACTTTCTAAAAGTAGCATTTTCAAACACACAATCTTAAAATCAACTTCACTAAAATATGTATTTTTAAATTGTGAGCTCAGAGACCCCAAACTCCACATGTCCATCCGCTCCCAAAGGGAATCTACACTTTAATCAGATTTAAAGGTAGCCCCCATGTTAACCTATGAGAGGGACAGGCCTTGCAACAGTGAAAAATGAATTTAGCAATATTTCACTGTCAGGACATATAAAACACATTACTATGGCCCTCATTACAACATTGGCGGTAAATGCCGGTTACAAACCGCCACGGCCGCGGACTTCCGCCACAGCCATTATGACCCACAGCTCGGAATCCGCCAAAATCTAGACACCCACAAAAGTCCGCCACACCAAAGGTCAGTGATAAACTGGTGATAAGAAAACCTCCACCGTCACGCCAACAGGAATACGCCCACACTATCACGACCCACGAATCCACGCGGCGGTCTTTCAACCCAGTATTCAATTGGTGGTACAAACCGCTGCGCTCAAAATACACACACATATACAAAACACTACCACATTGGACAAATCGAAATACACCCACTTGATTCACATACACACACCACTCCCACACACCCAATACACTATAAAACACACACCCACATCACCCACAGACCCCTACGACAACAATTGCGACAGAAGGCCAGAGAGAGACACCACCAGAAAGAACAATAGCATCCACAGGCACTTAACACCATCACTCACACAACATCCACGCACCTCACACAACACACCTCTAAGTATCACCCCATATATCACAACACACACCACCCCACACATCACCCACACCACCCCATGGCACCGCAAAGACACCCCAGATTTTCTGAGGAGGAGCTCAGGGTCATGGTGGAGGAAATCATCTGGGTAGAGCCACAGCTATTCGGATCACAGGTGCAGCACACCACCATAGCTAGGAAGATGGAGCTATGGCGCAGAATCGTGGACAGGGTCAACGCAGTGGGACAGCACCCAAGAACTAGGGATGACATCAGGAAGAGGTGGAACGACCTACGGGGGAAGGTGCATGTGGTCTCAAGACACCAGATTGCGGTTCAGGGGATTGGCGGCGGACCCCCACCTCCTCCCCCAGAACTAACAACATGGGAGGAGCAGGTCTTGGCTATTCTGCATCCTGAGGGCCTCACAGGAGTAGCTGGAGGAATGTACTCTGGTAAGTCAAACCTTTAACTACTTCATCCCCCACCACATGCTATCACATGCTATCACATACCCCCACCCTCGCCCTCACCCCCATAACTCCAACTCCTCACACATATCCCACTATCACAAACCACACATCCCAAATCCAAGCCCTGCATGTAACACCAAAGTATGGACAACCATCACCAAAGCATGGCCACTGCACATACCCATACACCCCCCTAAACCATTATCACAGAAGGTCCCACATAAGAATGGAAGCACTGGGGTACAGGGTCACCCACCCATTGCACACCATTGCACACACAGATGCAATAATCATGCCTTTACACCCCTGCAGGACCCCTACCCAACGTCACCGGAGAGGAGGGTCCAGACATGTCCACTCCACCCACAGAAGAGGCCCACAGTGATGACAGCAGCTCTGTCCAACTGTATCTACATGACCAGCCTGGCCCATATGGGACCTCAAGATAGTCGGTTCCCCTCACACTGGCACAGGACACTACAGAGCTTCCCCCCTCTGGAAACACCAGCACAGCACCCCCCTAGCGGGCCCATACTTCTGTCCCCAGGACACATCAAGCAGCAGTGTGTCCACCACTACAGGGAACCCAGGCTAACCCACTATCCCAACAACACCAGGGACCTGGGGGCAGTGGTAGTGGGCACACGGTTCAGGGGACAGAGGCACAGGGAAACAGGGGAACTGGGAGGGCTGCTGTGCGACAGGTGGAGGACAGGCCCAGGGAAGCCACTCTCCACGAGGCCCTCTCCAACCTCATGGGAGCTTACCACCACTCCCAGGAGACGATGGCAACTGTACTGGCCAAGTTTCAGGAGACCCAACGGCTGCAGGAGGAACAGTATTTGGGGTTCAGGGAGGAACTCAAATCCATCAATTCCACCCTGGGCACCATTGTAGGGGTGCTGAAGGAACTCGTGAACACCAGGAGGGACACAGTGGCACAACAAGGGGCCCCTGACACTAGCCTGGACGATGAACTGCCCACCACCTCTGCCGGCGCTAGTGGACAAGAGGCACCGCCACAGGACCACGACACCAGCACCCCACCCCCTGCAGATTGAGAACCACCCCGCAAGCGGTCCCTGAGATCCAGGACAAAGACAGAGAACAATGCCAAGACCCCCGCCAAGAAATGAGACCACCCTGATTGTCATCCTTCTGTCAAACTTTGTCACCCTGTCCATACTTAAACTGCCCTAGCTCCACTTCCTATGCCCCTTTGGACAATGCACCTGTGAGACTAATAGACTGGACTCTGCCATGGACATTCGTCCACCATCACCCCTGACCATTTTACAACCCCTCCACTATTTAGCACTTAAATAAACACCCTTAAATCACAAAACAATCTGGAGTCAGTCTGTGCTTTTGAAAATGTGTATTAGCAATAACTGTGGCAAAATGCTATATCCAATGTAATGTCAACATACCTATGTCACACAGTTCTAGTCCATGCGAAACAAAGTAGAGGCCACACAGTGGGACCGACATCTGTGAATTCGAAAGGGAAAGTGACAACTGAGTGTCCATACACTGGGTGAAAATGACAGACAGATGAGAGGTAGAAGAATTAAATCAGATGTAGCAGGCAGTGTTGTCTTCTTAGCTGTGTCTCACTGGAAGTATTACTGGATCACCGTGTTCCTGTTGTCTATGTCCTCTTCTTCTGCTTCCTTGTCTTCACTGTCCACAGGCTCCACAGCTGCCACAACACCTCCATCTGGACAATCCTCCTGCAGAAAAGGCACCGGTCGGCGCAAAGCTAAGTTGTGAAGCATACAGCAGGCCACAATGATCTGGCACACCTTCTTTGGTGAGTAGAATAGGGAACCACCTGTCATATGGAGGCACCAGAACCTGGCCTTCAGGAGGCAGAAGGTCCTCTCTATAATCCTCCTAGTCCGCCCATGGGCCTCATTGTAGGGTTCCTCTGCCCTTGTCCTGGGATTCCTCAATGGGGTCAGTAGCCATGACAGGTTGGAGTAACCAGAGTCACCTGCAAATGGCGAGGGACAACTGTTAGACACACACTAACTCTTAGGGACATCCCCATACCCAGACACCTAGTCACACTGTATTGGGTCCATGTCCTCACCTAATAGCCACACACGGTGCCTCTGGAGTTGCCCAATCACATAAGGGATGCTGCTATTGCGCAGAATGTAAGCATCATGCACTGAGCCAGGAAATTTGGCATTTACATGGGAGACGTACAGGTCGGCCAAACACACCATCTGCACATTCATAGAATGGTAACTCTTCCGGTTTCTGTACACCTGTTCACTCCTGCGTGGGGGTACCAAGGCCACATGTGTCCCATCAATGGCACCTATGATGTTGGGGATATGTCCCAGGGCATAGAAGTCACCTTTCACTGTAAGTAAATCCTCCACCTGAGGGAAAACGCTGTAGCTTTGCATGTGTTTCAGCAGGGCAAACAACACTCTGGACAACACGTTGGAGAACATAGGCTGGGACATCCCTGATGCTATGGCCACTGTTGTTTGAAAAGACCCACTTGCTAGGAAATGGAGTACTGACAGCACCTGCACTAGAGGGGGGATTCCTGTGGGATGGCGGATAGCTGACATCAGGTCTGGCTGCAACTGGGCACATAGTTCCAGGATTGTGGTACGATCAAGTCTGTAGGTGATAATCACATGTCGCTCCTCCATTGTTGACAGGTCCACCAGCGGTCTGTACCCCGGAGGATGCCGCCATCTCCTCACCTGCCCCAGCGGACGTGCTCTATGGAGGAGAACAGCGAGCAGAGAGTCAGCCAACACTGAGGTAGGTAAACACAACTTTATCGGAAAATGTTTGAAAATCGACATATGGCTGTATTAGTGTTTAAGCAAGGCCTAGGTATGTGTGATGCAGTCAAAGTTAATGCCATGTGGCCACCTGAAATGGCAGCTGCCTGACCTGTAATGTGGGACAAGGGGATATGAGGTAACTGCACTGGCGTTCTACACCGTCGCGGTAGGCGGTCGAAGACCGCGGCACAATCCTGCATTGGTTAACATTGGACCCTATGGGTCCCAGGAGCCAATGATGATGTACGCCGGCGGTGACGGTACGCCCCCCCAATGGCGGACGTCACTGCCATTTTCTCTCTGTTCAATCACTTGATACCTGATCTTCGACAGGAGAGGACCTACACTGCAAGTGCTGCTGTGACCTCAGTCTGGAAGAGACAATGGCTCGTGTGGCTGGGGAAAGGGCCCCTGCCTTCAGCACGGAGGAGTTGGAGAAACTAGTGGATGAGGTCCTCCCCCAGTACACGCTACTCTACGGTCCTCCAGACAAACAGGTGAGTACACTGTGAGCATGCTGTATGGGCAATGCCTGTTTGGGGTGGTGTTGATAAAAGATGGGGGGGAGAATGAGGCGTGCATAATACGACGGTGAGTGCATGTGCGTCATGGCAAGGGTTGGGATGCGGGCCAATGACTGTGACGGTGCGGACGGTTATATCTTCTCCTTTTCCCCTGTACTATTCCTGTAGGTCAGCGCCCACCAGAAGAAGGATATTTGGGGTGCCATCGCCAAGGAAGTCTGGACCCTGGGGGTCCACCACTGACGGAGAACCCACTGCCGGAAAAGATGGGAGGACATTCGGCGCTGGAACAAGAAGACAGCGGAGGCCCAGCTGGGGATGGCCTCCCAACGTGGGAGGGGTGCCCGTCGCACCATGACCCCCCTGATGTTCCGGATCCTGGCGGTGGCGTATCTGGAGTTGGATGGGCGCTTGAGGGTATCACAGCAGCCACAAGGGGGTGAGTACACTCTCATTCTGCGGATTCAGTGCGCATAGCAGGTGTCTGGGTGGGGGAGGTTGTCTGTGGGTTCCACTAGGCCAGGGCGAGTTTAGTAGGCAAGGTCACTTCTTAAGGCAGGCCCTGTGGCACCCCACCTGTGTTCAGAGCCAACTACACCTAGTCAGGCTCCTGTGACTTCCATGTGTGTAGCAATCGGGCATAGGCCTTGTAACCCATGTCCCTGTGATTAATTAGGAAACTCTAAGTGCACGGCGTAGTGCAGGGGGCTTCTGTGTCTGTAGTATCCGCCAACGGTAGCGGTATTGGATGCACTCAACATGTCTTTCTTCTGTCTTTCCCCCCCTTTTTGTGGTCTCCCTGTTCTTGTGTGCATTAGCATCATCAAGCGGAGGAGCAGTGCCACTGGAGCAGGAGGGAGCTGCATCCCACATTGCCCTGGAGAGCGACACAACGGAGTCAGAAGCCACCAGTGGAACGGAGGGCGAGGGGAGCTCCACGGCGGGGACAGGTGCTGAGTCCAGCGACACCGACTCCTCCTCTGATGGGAGCTCCCTTGCGATGGCGGGCCCCTCTGTGCCCCCCGCATCTACAGGTACAGCCGCCACCCTCCCTACCAGCACCGCCCTCCAAGCAGCCCCTCAGCGTGTGCCCCGTGACCGCTCACCCAGGAGGGTGGGCATCTCCTTCACCTCAGGCACCTCAGCCCCTGCCCCAGTCAGCCCTGCCGCCCTCAGTGAGGAGGCCATTGACCTCCTCAGGTCCCTCACTGTTGGGCAGTCTACCATTTTGAAAGCCATTTAGGGTGTAGAGAGGCAGTTGCAACAGACCAATGCATACATGGAGGGCATTCATTCTGGTCAGGCAGCCCAACAGCGAGCTTTTCAGACTCTGGCCTCAGCACTGGTTGCAGCTATTGTCCCTGTCTCTAGCCTCCCCCCTCCAACTTCCTCCACCCAGACCCAAACCCCTGTACCTCAGCCTATCCCAGGCACACCATGAGACCAGCATGCACACACCTCAACACACAAGGGAAGCTGAGGCAAACATAAGCACCACACATCCCACAGGCACTCACGCAAGCATCATACACATGCAGACATACCAACAGCCACTGCCTCCACTGTGTCCCCCTCCTCCTCGTCTCCCTCCTCCCTCCCAGTCTCATCTCCACTCACACCTGCATGCACTACATCGTCAGCCACTACCTCCATCTCCAGCACACCCACCACCACACCCCGCTCACGTGCACTCACCACCCCCACTACCATTCACACATCCCCTGTGTCCTCTCCCAGTGTGTCTGTGAGCCCACCTCCCAAGGTACACAAACGCAGCCACACACCCACCCAACAGCCATCCACCTCATGACAGCCTCCAGCCCATGCACCTTCACCCAAAGTCACCAAACGTACACCTCCTACAACCACTACCTCTTCCTCCACTCCCAAACCCCCTCCATCTACCCGTCCCAGTGTGTCCCAAAAACTTTTCTTGTCCAACTTGACCTCTTCCCTCACCTCCCCCACCCCTTCAGTCTCCTAGGGCCCGTCTTTCCAGGTCCCAACCCAGCGCCTCAGCCACAACATCTGCGGGAACAGTGGTGCCAGTAGTAACCGGCTTCTGGGATGCGCCAGGCAGCAGGGCTGCCAGTGTGCCAAGGAGCCAGACCACGACAGTACCCCACCTCAAAAGCACAAAAAGTTGGCCTGTGCCCCGTGGGGGAGAGGCAAAACATCTTCCACCAAAGCTTCTCCCAGGGGTACAGTTGGGAGTGTGAAGACAGCTGCGCCACCATCCAAGGTGGGGAAAGGGCACAGTTAAACAAGCAAGTCTGCGAAAACCTGCACGGCGGACAAGACCGTCACCAGCACCGCTGAACAGGACACCGCCGCCACCAGCACCGCTGAACAGGACACTGCTGCAACAAGCACCGCTGCCAAGGACACCGCCGCCACCAGCACCGCTGAACAGGACACCGCCGCAACAAGCACCGCTGAACAGGACACCGCCACAACAAGCACCGCAGGCCAGTGAGTGCCACAGCTTCCGGCACTACTGAGGCCGCCACTAGCAGGATGAAGCACTCTGGGCACAAAGCCCCCTCCAGAACCAGTGGAGATTTACATCCACTACCTCTGTCCTTGGCAGGATGAAGCACTCTGGGCACTCCAGAACCAGTGGAGATTGACATCCACTTGAGAGACTGTGGCTTTGCACCCCCCAGGATAATGCAGTGGGCAAACCACCCACTGGAGAGACTTGAGAGACTGTGGCTTTGCACTCCCCAGGATAAAGCAGTGGGCAAAACACCCACTGGAGAGACTTGAGAGATTGTGGCTTTGCACTCCCCAGGATAAAGCAGTGGGCAACCCACCCACTTGAGAGACTTGAGATACTGTGGCTTTGCACTCCCCAGGATACAGCAGTGGGCATGGAGCCCCCTCGTGGATCTGGCGTCGTGCACTCATCTGGCTGAGGAGACCCCCCCTTCCCTTCCCCCTGAGGTGCCTGTTGTATTTCTATCTGATGCCCCAGCAGTGTTCTCTCCGTTTTGATCGGGTTTTGAGTGTGGGCCTCGCCCATGCATCTTGGGCCCAGTGGTCCATGGACTATGATGATGGAATACCTTGGACTTGTATTCTTGGTGTATATATTTGTTTCTAGTGTAAATATATATATATGTATATATTTTTGATTACTGTATTTGAATTGATTACAAACGTTCAACTCATTTCCTTTTGTCCTTGCATTCTTCCAGGGGGGGTTGGGGGTTGTTAATGTAATGTATCAACATGTACTTGTGTTTGTGTTGTAGTGGGTGAGGGTGGGGGTGGAAGTGTTGCGTGTTGTGTGTGTGTGTCACTCTTTTTTCCCTCCCCTGTGTCGTAGGTGCAGTTCTCACCCTGGTCTTCGCCGCCGTCTTTGTTCCTGGTAGAGAAGCAGGAAGATAAAGGCTGGGAGTATCTGGAGCTCGGGTTCCATGACGTC
Organism: Pleurodeles waltl; assembly: GCF_031143425.1. Lineage (NCBI taxonomy): Eukaryota > Metazoa > Chordata > Amphibia > Caudata > Salamandridae > Pleurodeles > Pleurodeles waltl. The sequence goes on along the minus strand of NC_090439.1, from coordinate 1,083,792,764 downwards.
CTGATTCCTCGTGGGGTGTGTAGAGGTGAGCGTTTTCCCTTCCAAGTCTCCGCTGTGTTTTTGTTCGCGGTGAATCCGCCCCGGAAAAGGTGGCGGATTGGACTGTTGTAATACAGTGGGCAGAACCTTGTCTTCCGCCTATCTGTTGGCGGTTACCGCTGCGGTGTTTGTTTGTACCGCCTTGCCGGTCGGAGTGTTAAAGTGGCTGTCTATGTTGGCGGTTTCCACCATGGTCGTGATTCAAATTTTTTTACCGCTTTAACACTGACCGCCAGGGTTGTAATGACCACCTATATGTCCTACCTTAACCATACACTGCACCCTGCCCTTGGGGCTACCTAGGGCCTACCTTAGGGGTGTATGACATGTAGGAAAGCAGAAGGTTTAGGCCTGGCAAGTGGGTACACTTGCCAAGTTGAACTTACAGTTAAAACTGCACACACAGACACTGCAATGGCATGTCTGAGACATGATTACAGAGCTACTTATGTGGGTGGCACAACCAGTGCTGCAGGCCCACTAGTAGCATTTGATTTGCAGGCCCTGGCACCTCCAGTGCACTTTACTAGGGACTTACTAGTAAATCAAATATGCCAATCATGGATAAGCCAATGACATACACATTTTGTAAAGGAGCACTTTTGCACGGGTTAGCAGTGGTAAAGTGCCCAGAGTAACACAAACAGTAAAACAACAGAGTCCAGCACACACCAACAACCTAGGGAACAGAGGCAAAAAGTTAAGGGAGACTACGCCAAGGATGAAAAGTCTAACACGTGTCCCCCCTAGCTGAAAGTGGGGAGCAACTACCCAACCTCATAGGAGTTCTCATCACTAAGGCGGAAGAACATGGACAGACCATCAGCACTGGCGTGCTCTGTACCAGGACGGTGTTCCACCATAAAGTCCATCCCCTGTAGGGAAATAGACCACCTCAACAGTTTTGGATTCTCACCCCTCATCTGCATTAACCATCTGAGAGGCCTGTGGTCGGTCTGAACTCAGAAGTGAGTCCTAAACAAGTAGGTTCTTAGCTTCTTCAGTGCCCAAACCACAGCAAGCGCTTCACGTTCTATGGCACTCCACCTCTGTTCCCTGGGTAGTAACCTTCTGCTAATGAAGGCTATGGGTTGATCTAGGCCCTCTTCATTAAACTGTGAGAGTACTGCTCCAATACCATGCTCTGAGGCGTCTGTTTGCACAACAAACTCCCTGGAGTAGTCAGGTGCCTTCAGCACAGGCGCTGTGCACATGGCAGCCTTCAGGGCATTAAAAGCGTTCTGGCAAGCCTCTGTCCAGATCACTTTCCTGGGTTGCTTCTTAGAAGTCAACTCAGTTAAGGGGGTAACAATGGTACCATATCCCTTAACAAACCTCCTGTAATATCCTGTGAGACCTAAAAAGGCTCTCACTTCAGTCTGGGTCCTGGTAGGCTCCCAAGCTAGAATTGTGTAAATCTTAGGCTGTGGGGGTGCCATCTGGCCACTCCCCACCTGGTGTCCTAAGTACACCACAGACCTCTGCCCTATTTGTCACTTGCGCACCTTAATAGTGAGGCCTGCCGTCTGCAGGGCCTCTAACACTCTCCAGAGGTGTTACAGGTGTTCCTCCCATGTGGAACTAAACACAGCAATGTCATCCATGTAGGCGGCACTGAACTCATCCAGCCCAGCCAACACCTGGTTGACCAACCTCTGAAAGGTGGCAGGGGCATTCTTCATCCCAAATGGCATCACTTTAAATTGAAAGTGTCCATCTGGGGTAGAGAATGCTGACCTCGCCTTGACCCCCTCAGTTAAGGCAATCTGGCAGTACCCAGATGTTAAATCAAATGTACTGAGGTACTTGGCAGCTTCCAACCGGTCAATGAGCTCATCAGCTCGGGGGATGGGGTGTGCATCAGTCTTGCTGACCGCATTGAGCTGGGTGTTGTGGCCCCTGCCCCTGCCCCTACATCTACTTGCTTTTCAGCACCGAAATGCGTTTTGCCTTGATTGCAGCAGCACCTGAGGAGGGATTTACTTTATCCCCCTAGTGCCTTGAGAACGCCCTTTCTTTTAATTGTTTAGCACCTTGAGAGCTCTTCTTGAATCCTGCTGCCAGGAAGTCACCGCTGTGATCAGGGCAGGCTACGTTATCGAAGCGTGTCTGAAACACGTTGTGCCTGGTGCCCCCGGGGCACGAGAAAACAAAGCCTGGAGCGAGTGTGCTCCTAGAGGTGCCCCCGTGGCGAGATGTACTGAGAAATGCACCCTCAGGGTACCAGTGGGCCCTTCCTTTTTTAAGAATTCACTGCTGCAACCCGGGGAGAAAGTAAGTCACCTGCCAATTGGGCAGGACAGCCGGGGTGTGCCATTGGCCAAGCAGGGAACCTGTGAAGTTGCCCCGCAGACAAAGGAGATCTATCTGTCCTCGCTAAGGGGGCAGATAGCAGCCATGCCGCGTGTACACGGACGGCTACCGGATGATTTCCTTGGCGTGGAGAGACAGGGCTGGCAGGAGCCGCCACCCCCGCATCCACCATTTTGGCACCGCAGTTCGGATGGTAGCGATCTCCAGTAAGAGAGACGGGTAGTTACCTTGACAATCCCAAAGGTCCATTGGGGATGATTATAGGCGCACAGGAGCTCCTTAGTTACCGCCCCTGGTATAACTGTGTTTATTATGACACGTGCATAGGGGAAGGTGTACTCTTGATAAGGTCCTGACATTTTAGGTTTCGTGTGTTTTACCATGATTTGTACCTCCCTGAGGATGCGTCTATTTTTCATCTTCTGTGCAATCATATGATTTTGGCAGTGATGAGCGTGTGTTTCTCATGCTATGAGTATTCCTAATGATGTCTGAGCATTTATATTGATCTGCCCTCCTGACTTGCCCTGTATTTTCTGATGTTCCTGTTATGGGCATTTATGGTATGTTTACTATGGCAAGGGCATTCTTAGTAATGTGTTTACTGTGACCGTATGTCTTTCTGGTAATATGTGCTTTTACCCTGATAAGTGCATTTTAGTAATGTTTACCTGACTACTGCTTATGTTGCAGGATAACCAGTAACCTATGTAATCTATGTGACTACTGCTGGGTTCCTCAAAGTAATAGTACTGTGTAATGTTCTGACAACTGCTCGAGTAGCAGGGTATTACTGATATGTTGTGTTTGGTCTAATATTGTTGTGTACAATACAGTTTATTTTTATATAACTTCGTGTTGTGTTTCCTTAGTGGTGGGGATAGTGCGTCACGTGTGTTGTGTGTGTTGTGTAAACGCTTCACACATTGCCTCTGGGATAGGTCTGACTGCTTGTGCCAAGCTACAAAGGGGGTGAGCAGGGGTTATCTTGGGTGTGTAACTCCCTCGCCTTGACTAGAGTAGTCAGGTTCTGCCTGGCTTAGGTGTATACCCTAACAAACAAGAAACCCCATTTCTAACAGTAGCACAGTGAAAACACCACAAAAGTACTCCACACCAGGTAAGAAATATAGCCAATATTTATCTGAATAAAACAAGACCAAAACAACAAAAATCCAACATACACAAGTAAATATATATCACTTTTTAAAGGTTTAATTGAGTCTTAATCCATAGGAACCAATGGTTGTGTCCTTTGAACACACAGTACCTGGGATGCATGAAAAACAAAGGCGATGAGGGCCGCAGGGGAGGTGAGTCTCCGGAAAAGCAAAGCGTTGCATTAGTTCCTTATTGCACAGGGGAGGTGATGAGTCCGTTCCTTACTGTCAGGGGAGATGATACGTTGATTCTCTCTTCGCAGGAGAGGTAATGCATCGGTTCCTTACAGGCAGGGGAGGTGATGCGTCAGTTTCTTACTGGTAGGTGAAGTGACGCGTCAGTTCTCTCCTCACAGGAGAGACGATGCATCAGTTTCCTGTCACGCGCCTCAGATCTTCACTGCGTTGCGGGGTCGATGAGAAAGTGACGCCCAGGAACGATGTGTTGAAAATCCAGACATGCTGCAATGATGGAGCTAAGGTGGAATAGGTGATGCATCGATACCTCAGGCGCTGCATCAACTCTTACACTGCAAGACAGGCGCTGTGTTGATTTCTTCTGCCGCAAGACAGGCATTGAGTCGATTTTCAACCTTGGTGCTCCGATGCATAGATTTTCTTCCACAGGACACCAGTTTACACTTCCAAGGGCCCAGGGACTGGATTTGGTTCCATTTGGCAAGTCATGATTCTCCGCAGAGTAGACCAGGCACTGGTAGATGAAGTCTTTGATGTCCCAGAGACTTCTTAACAGGAGTCAAGCTCAGTTCAAGCCCTTGGAAAACCTTGGAAAGCAGGATGTAGAAAGCAAAGCACAGTCCTTTCACTCCCAGGACAGAAGCAGCAGGCCAGCACAGCAAAACCAAAGGCAGAGAGTCAGTACCTCCTCCAACATCGAGCTCTTCTATTGGGTAGAATGTCATCAGTCCAGAAATGTTCTGAAGTTGTGGTCTCAGAGGTCCAATACTTATACTAATTTTTGCCTTTGAAGTAGGCAAACTTCAAAGAAAAGTATTTGTAGTGCACAAGACCCTGCCATTCCTTTCCCTGGCCCCAGGCACACTACAGGGGGCTGGAGACTGCTTTGTATGAGGACAGGCACAGCCCTATTCAGGTGTAAGTGTAAGCTCCTCTCACCAGTCTAGCCCAGGAAGACCCATCAGGATATGCAGGGCACACCTCAGTTCCCTTTGTGTGACTGTCTAGAGTGAAGTCACAGACAGCCCAACTTTCATCTAGACGCTTACGTGTATTCCAGAAGACAGGCAAAGGCACAGAATGGTTAAGCAAGAAAATGTCCACTTTCTAAAAGTGGCATTTTCAAACTTCCGATCTAAAAACGGACTTCACCAAAAGATGTATTTTTAAATTGTGAGTTCAGAGACCCCAAACTCCAAATCTCTATCTGCTCCCAATGGGAAATTACATTTAAAAGATTTTTCAAGGCAATCCCCATGTTACCCTGTGGGAGATATAGGCCATAGTGAAAAACAAATTTAACAGTACTTCACTATTAGTACATGTAAAACACACCAATGCATGCCCTAAATGTTAATTGCACAGCAACCTGCCTATGGGGCTGCTTTGGACCTCCCTTATTGGTGACTTACATGTAGTAAAAGAGAAGGTTTGGGCCCTGCAAGTTGGTACACTTGTCAGGTCAAACTGGCAGTTCAAAACTGCACACACAGACACTGCAGTGGCAGGTCTGTGTCATGTTTACAGGGCTACTCATGTGAGTCGCACAATCAGTGCTGCAGGCCCACCAGTAGCATTGGATGTACAGGCCCTAGGCACACATGGTGCACTATACTAGGGACTTACTGGTAAATCAGTATGCCAATCATGGATAAACCAATTACCAATACAATTTACACAAGAGAGCAGTTGCACTTTAGCACTGGTTAGTAGTGGTAAAGTACCCAGAGTCCTAAAGCCAACAGAAATAGGTCATAAAAAAAGGAGGAAGAAGGGGAAAAGGTCTGGGCCTAACCCTGAAAAAAGGGCCATTTCCAACAGTTGCACACCACTTCTCAAAATTCTACTGATGAAAAGAATAAGACTCTAGCATTGAAGGGTTCCTTAAATGTGAAATATACACTGTCACTTCAAGTGAACACCACAGCCCCCACGGATTCACCCTCTTAAGTGTCATACCCTGAGGTGGAGGCAGGCCAGAGATGCACTAGGACGAGGAATGCCATTAGAGGGTAAGGATACAATGGTAACACCTAGGGGCATATTTATACTCCGTTTGCGCCGAATTTGCGTCGTTTTTTTCGACGCAAATTCGCCGCAAAACTAACTCCATATTTATACTTTGGCGTTAGACGCGTCTAGCGCCAAAGTTCATGGAGTTAGCGTCATTTTTTTGCGTGAACACCTTCCTTGCGTTAATGATATGCAAGGTAGGCGTTCCCGTCTTAAAAAATGACTGCGATGCATATGCGTCGTATTTATACTCCCGGGCAAAAATGACGCCGGGAGTGGGCGGAACTAAAAAACCCGCATTTGCGCCGGATTTTAGCGCCTGGGTCAGGGCAGGCGTTAAGGGACCTGTGGGCTCAGAATGAGCCCAGAGGTGCCCTCCCAAGCCCCCAGGGACACCCCCTGCACCCTTGCCCACCCCAGGAGGACACCCAAGGATGGAGGGACCCATCCCAGGGAAGAAATGGTAAGTTGTGGTAAGTATTTTTTTTATTTTTTTTTGTGGCATAGGGGGGCCTGATTTGTGTCCCCCTACATGCCACTATGCCCAATGACCATGCCCAGGGGACAGAAGTCCCCTGGGCATGGCCATTGGGCAAGGGGGCATGACTCCTGTCTTTGTCATGTTAATGGCGTCTGGGCGCCCAAAAAAAATGGCGCAAATCGGGTTAAGACGATTTTTTTGCCTCAGCCTGACTTGCCCCATTTTTGGACGCCCAAACGCCATTTTGCCCTACGCCGGCGCTGCCTGGTGTACGTGTTTTTTTTTCACGCACACCAGGCAGCGCCGGTCGGCTAACGCCATTCAATAAATACGGCGCCCGCATGGCGCTTCAGAATGGCGTTAGCCGGCGCTAATTTTTTTGGCGCTAAACTGCGTTAACGCAGTTTTGCGTCAAAAAGTATAATTATGGCCCCTAGTGTGTTTGTACTACCAGTTAGAGTAGATGGGGACACTGTGGAGGATGGCTCCAGCATGGAACCTTCAGCAGAACTGCCTTCTGGTTCTTCTGATTTTTTTTACAATGCTCTTGGGAGTAATGAAATGGGAAAGAATGCATAACGAAAATCATGCACCACAGAAAGAATAGCGAATCCACTCTGCATGCTTCTGGAAAAGGAGTTTATGTCCAAAAGTAAGAGACAGACGACCATGCTCCTTTTAAGCGATCAACTAAGTCTCCAACATCTATATTATTATTATTATTTGCATTAGTTGTAATAATAGTACTATGATTTCTGCATATGGGCATCCAATTGCTGCCTTTATGTGCATAACTGCATGAAAAGAAGTTGAAACCGTGTTGACACTTCCCTCACGTACAACAGTGCTGGTTAAGCTATAAGCAGGGTCCCTTGAATTATGCAACTTTACAGCCACTGTAATTTTCGTATAATTGTAGTTTTACTGCAGTTGCCACATAATCCATCATCTGCTACATAATCTGCAGATTTCAACAACAAAATAATTTAGTTTCTAACTCAAAACGGTTCAAAAGTTACTAAAAATTTAGTGACGTGTTGCTGCAAAGTAGAAGGCCATCTGTAAATGTTGACAGGTTGCTTATTGCAATATGTGGATGTTAGAGTGCTAATAATAAGGTGCAACCAATGCCAGGACAGTGTAACCAGCTTTAAAAAAACGAAATAATGAGTAATACAATTACACAACGGGTCAAATTGTGCCACGTAATTTACCTTTTCTTGCTGCATAATTTACTCAAACGAGCCACAAAATTTGACACTCTCCTGTCATAATGCCAGCGGCCCTGGCTATAAGTACTTTAATGACAGTTCAGAACTGCTACTGTGGGCCCTTTGATACTAAAATATGCCCCTTCCACTAATTTGATGCCGAAAGGGACCCGTAGGTTTCCAGGGATGCTAACTGCCTGCTGATGGAACGAAGGACAACATGTATCAGAGTGCGCAACTATGGACTAGGAGGTGCCTGCATGCGTTTTGCACCCATTCTGTGTACATTCCCAGCAAGCAAGGGACTGGTGTGGTACAATTGTAGGGGGATGCTACAAACACAACCAGGGACTCTGAGTAGCATTGTTACAAGCCCCACTGTGCCACCAGAGCATCACTTTTCAGGCGCTTCGGTGGCGCGAACAGCAGAGCCATATGTACAAGGACACGTAAAGTCACACTGCATGGCTTTTCATGGCTTTGTAGATATGGTGTGAGACAACACAGCGCATGTCGCTGCGATGCCTCACACCGTGTTAGTGAAGTGTGCCATGGGTGTTACAGTGGGTGTTCCCACATAACAACTATGGTATTTGACACATTCCCAGATTTATGAGAAATCGTAAACCTGGGAATATGTCAAAAGCCTACGCCTCCACAGGGGTGGCGTAAGGGAGGCGCAACGGAGAGAAATAACATTATTTCTCCCCATATGTTCCTCTTTCTATGTGTGCTGCATTCTGCAATACACATAGTCAGAGGAAATCACATCAATTGATTGTTTTTGTGCAGGTGCTCCTTCCTGCACAAAAACAATCATTCCCACAACGCAGACACCCCTGTACTATGGTGCAAGACTGCCTGTGTCGGCGCTAGGCTGCCCATTGTGTGCAAGTGCAGGGGGAGAGGACAGAAAAGCACCATATCTTGTAAATACAGCACACTTCTGCCCTTTCCCAATGGTGCAGGGCAGCGTGGCAGCCTGCCCTGCGCCATGGGGCTTGTGAATATGCCCCTGGGTGTCTCTGTCTTTGCAGTGCACACTCTCTGGAAACAAGATATTTATTTAAAAGCTCAAAATAAATCGGGCACTAGGCAGATGTGGGTTAGTAGCTGTTTCCCCCCCTTGGTTTCGAAAACCCATGTCTCTAGTCTCCACTTGCCTATGTGATGTGACTCTATACACATAAATGTATCACCATGCCTAAGTCTGCCAGAATCCATGCGTGCATAGCAACAGTCCAAATGCTGGTGTGAAGAACTTTAAAAGGGACGATTTTTTATCGTTAATATGTGCCCTTGCTCTGGGCACAGCTGGTGCACCTGTTTTTAAGTGATTGCACTTTCTGAAGTGCAGTCACTTAACTCAGAATTTCTCCAAGCTAGTGCTTGAGCTGCAGACTACACAGCTCACTGCTTCCAAGCGATCTGCAGTTCATACACTAACTCAGAGAAACTCTGAATTAAAGGAATGGGTTTTAGACAATGCAATCATAAATGCAAACCGGTACACTCCTGTGCCACGATTGAGGGAACCCTTAACCAAACAGCCCACGTATTAGTATCATGATGCCGTTCACACCGGAGCACACATGCAGGCAGTGCTTAATTTGTAAATAAAAAGGTGCCGGTGCTCAAAGCTCTCTGAAGTATGCTCTTCATAATTCAAGACATCCAGAGATGATGCTTAACTTAAATTCCAATTTATTGATAGATCCTCAGTGAAAGAAACTCCATCCACAGTAGGTCCAGTCTTCATCCCACCTTCACCTCTCCAACTGTCATCTCGTGGAACACTCAGTCCAGAAGAGACAACGATGATCACAGTTGGAGGGGAAGACGGACTATACCAAACATCAATATACAAACCATAAAATACAAACAATAAAATTTATACCATAACACAAGGAAAAATAATACATACTACTAAAACATACTCATGACATACTACACTCTCCTCGTGAACACGCAGCTGCCTCAATTAAATGTGCCAGCACGGAATACTGAGGCAGCATAATCCTGAAGCCATCTCGGGCCTCTTCAATCCATTTACAGCCACTCTCTGCCCCTTCAGCTCACTCCTGCAGCTTTCTGCTTTCTCCCATTGTGACGCTTTTTCGTTTTTCTCTTCCTCCGTCATTCCCATATGTTTCTTTTGCCCCCAGTAAATGCTTGAGGCAAAGGAATAAGCTTCGGCCCTCATAAACAAGCACAAATTAAGCACTGCATGCAGGTGTGCTAGGTGCATTTGTTTTACGTGAAATTGTACTGTCTACAGCTCATGAATTAACTCAAAAAGGTGTGTGTTAATTCACGGGCCGCAGACAGCACAGCTCGGAAACACAGAAAGGAATTCCCTCTCCATGTTTCCGAGCTGTGCTGTGTGCACTAACTGTAAGACATTCTGAGTTACATGTATGTGCTGTAGACAGATCATTTGCATAAAGCAAGCGAGGGTACATGTTCAGGATAAAGCCCTCGGACGTTTTCCACAGACAGCACCCCCCCCATCAGACATTCACTTTCTGTCTCTGTTTATGTGCTCAAGCATGTATTGTGCTCTGTGGCTTTTTTTTCGCATCGATGGTGCTGGTAAAACATTCCTTTTCTATTCATGTGCTCAAAAGTACACTGTGTTTGATAACTTTTAATCCACTGGGGGAATTCAGTTCAATAGACACCATATAAAAACCTTTTGGGCCTTATTTATACTTTTTGGTGCAAAACTGCACTAAGGCAGTTTTGCCCCAAAAAGTTTTGCACCGGCTTGCACCATTTTTTTAGCACCAGCTGGGCACCATATTTATGGAATGGTGCAAGCCGGTGCAAAGGGTAGGCTAGCTTAAAAAAAAATGACGTTAGGCAGTTTTGAGTCAAAATAAATGATTCTGACCAGATTAACATCATTTTTTGACGCTAAGGGGCATATTTATACTCTGTTTGCACTGAATTAGCATCATTTTTTTTTAACTCTAATTCAGTGCAAAACTAATTCCATATTTATACTTTGGTGCTAGACCCGTCTAGCACCAAATTTATGGAGTTAAAGTCATTTTGTGGAAGTGGAAATCTACCTTGCCTTAATGAGATGCAAGGTAGGCGTTCCCGTGCAAAAAAATGACTCTATGGCCTTAACACCATATTTATACTCCCGTGTAAAAATGGTGCAAGGGAGGGAGGAGGGGTCAAAAAATGGGTCAAAGCTTGCTTTGCCCCATTTTTTAAGACCTGGGTCAGGGCAGGTGTTAGGGGACCTGTGGCCCTATTTCCATGGTGGAACACCATGGAATAAGCCCAGAGGTGCCCTCCCTAGGCCCTAGTGGCACCCCCACCCACACTAGAGGGACTGCGAGGATGGGGGACCCCATCCCAGGTAAGTACAGGTAAGTGCATTTTATTTTTGAAAGTGCCATAGGGTGCCCTGAAATGGGCCCCCATACATGGCACCGGGTGCAATGGCCATGTCCAGGGGAACACTGTCCTCTGTGCTGGCCACTGGGGTGGTGGGCATGACTCCTGCCTTTTCTAAGGCAGGAATCATGTGGCATGGTAGGTTTAGCACCATAAAATGACACTAATCTGGTTAGAGTCATTTATTTTTACTCTAACCTGCCTAAAGCCATAGTTTGGTGCTAAACCCTCTTCTTCCATACTGCCAGCCCCACCCGACTAAAGTCATTTTTTAAAACTCTAGCCTACCCTTTGCACCGGCTTGCTCCATTCCATAAATATGGTGCCCGGCTGGTGCACAGAAATGATGGGTCTAGCACCAAAGTATAAATATGGAGTTAGTTTTGCACCGAATTAGAGTAAAAAAAAATGACACTTATTCGGTGCAAACAGAGTATAAATATGCCGCAGAGTATAAATATGCCCCTAAATATGGCGTTAAGGCCATAGAGTCACTTTTTGCACGGGAACGCCTACCTTGCATCTCATTAAGGCAAAGTAGGTATAATTTTTCATGCCAATAACGTTTGTTTACACCCTTTTCTTCATTTAAGTCTGCAATTTGTCAGAGAAACAATGTTCAGAAAATTTATCTGAGAAGCTTGTCCCTTCCCTCCCTGGGAAAGCACCTTGTCACGGCCCTCTGGTGGTGGGAAAATGACCAAGTCCCCTTTTCTACAACTGCTGCGGAAGTGTCTCCTGGTCAGTTCTGCAGCCCCAGGTCCTCAGAGCAAGTATCTAGGCACTAGACTTGTCTCAATCTACTTAGGGGATCTTTCATACAGTTTGTTGGCTCAGGCAGCCGATAATGTGACTTTAAAACTCATGTTTACCAAGTTATGGCAGCAGCGTATTCATGCCATTTTCATGTTAAAGATCAGTAGTAATGTCAAAATAAAATGTCATGACAAAATTAGATGCAAGCCCTAATATAGGTGCTAAGTGCACCTATGTACTGCATAGCTGTAACAGAAAAACACAAAGTCAAAATCAGCAGTAATAAGCAGAAGTTTAAATCAATGTGGTCTTGTATGACATCTACTTTGCATGCTTCTAGAAGAGAAGGTAGAACCTAAATTAATAGAAAGGAGAATCAGGTCTCAGAAAGTAGGGTTAGAGGAACCCTTGCCAACTTATTAAACATGCAAGGAACTCTGCCCCATCCCTAGTAATTATGGGCCAAGCAGAAAACAATTCTCCAAAGGAATGATTGTCAAGTACAAGCAGTACTAACAATTTTAAGGTCAAGAAACAGCACAATAAAACTCCAAAGCCAACATGGAGCAATACAGATATATGCAATAAGCAAAAAAGAAAAAAAAAGAAAATTGGATGAGTACCAGATAGATGATGTTTTCAGGTTTTAGGACAAAAGTGCCTTCAAATACTAAAGCACCATGTGAAGTATCAGTTTGTGGATGACTGGGACTTACAGACAATTTCAAGTTAACTACGAGGAAGTGGAGGTCACACACTCCAAGCAAGTCACCCGGTCAAAGTTTTTACCTTGAACTTGGCGGATAGAATACTCTGTCACAAATGTGATGAATATCCCATCCACCATATCACGATCTCCATAGGATATAAGCTGATCGTAATATGGTGGACTGGATATCCGTCAGATTTGTCACTGAGTATTCCCCTCCGCTGAGATCAAAATCACATCTTTAGTCCTCATTTTGGAGCTCAATGCCTTTCAAAAGAGCATGGTCCCAGGCTGACATTGTCAAGAACCTGGAAACATCACCATCAAACTCCAGCAGAAACCATTGATTTTGGCACCAAAAAGTGGAACAAAGTGGGATATGATAGTCATTGAGGATGTTTTGCCTTTATGGTAAGGTCCTGTCGAAGACATTTTCAGTGCCTGCAAAAGACTCCAGTTGGAAAAATCAAATTTTCTTGCTCACCGAGAGTGCTTACTTTCTTGAAAATCACCTTGTCCTGGTTCTCTGGTAGTGGGAACATGACTAAGTCCCCTTTAGGTGCTGGTAAGATTCCTCCTGATCACTATTGCAGCCCTCAGGTCGTAGAAGTAAAGTAGGCACCAGGTGTGACTCAAGGCAGGGCTCTTCCAGTGTCTTTTTCCCAGTGGCCAGCGGGGCGTTATTAGAGTCATCAGCCATTACGCTTTTCATGGCCGTTGAAGAGCAACTGCAGTATCTGGGTACCAGATGAAATCAGGAGTCATTGAGTCTTCTTATTCCACCAGAGTTTTATTTCTTTAAGATTTTGTCTTTCCAGGGCCAGGAATTCTCTGAGAACGTGGCGGTGAGGTCCTATCCTATGTACTAGCCAGTGATTGGAGAATTTCCTATACACAATCTGCTCTACTCTCTCACATTATCCCCACCTCCTTTTTAGAACTTCATTCCCAGACAGCCTAAATCTAAAATGGATACCCTATTCTTCCATCTGTGGGAGCCCTGATCCTTTCCATACCAGTCTTCTATTCAGGACATGTGCCTTCCACTCTGTCAGGGTTCAAACTGTTTTTTCCACTTGCTGGTGTTGGAGCAAGAAAGGGTAGCAAGGTCCTGGAGTCAAATGGGAGAAGATCCAGCCAGAGGTATTTGGCATCACCAAGTGCTGAAAGCTATCCTTGTTCTGCCTATGGTTCCTGACCCCCTTTCATAAGGCTAATCACTCTTAAGTGGCCCCTTGTGGACAACACCCCTGTGATCCTGTGATTAGAGGTCAAGGCATTATCCCCTAGGAGTCATTAATTCCCTCCCAGCCAGGAATGTTTATTTAGTAGGGTTGAAAGACAGATTGGTACACTTTCTTTAAAATACTTGTCCACAAAAGGTATTAAAAATCTACTTGCACCATTAAAATATTTTTTTCAAAACTAAGGGCTTTATTTAGTCCTTGGAGGAGGGAATACTCTGTCACAAACGTGATTGATATCCCTTCCGCCTCACTACTCCATAGGATATCATGGGATCATAGTGAGGCAGACGGGATATCCGTCACGTTTGTGATGGAGTATTCCCCTGAGCCAAGAATTGAAACAGGCCCTAAGTTAAAAATATATTTGAATAATTTCTCCAGAATTTTCCAAGGCAGAAATATAAAGTAAGGATTTCAATATTATCCACATCCGTGTCAGAGTCTCTCCAACGGCGTCTCACATGACAAAGGGACTGCACATGTTTACTGCCAATGTCTGCCTTTTAAGGTAAATGTGATGCAACGCACGTGGGCTGCGTGCGGGAGACTACTGTTGTGCACAGGCCGGTAACTGAGCAAATGTAGCCTGGCACAATGGGGACTCAGCAGGGTTAGATATTCTCCTGGAATAGGCCTTATAAAGTTAGAATACACTAAAAGGGAAAGACAGTGTAACTTGCTGTTTTGTCTATGGTGATACTCTATTATACACATAAGGAAAGACCTATCTCAGATTGCAGTTTCACTCCCCATTGGCCTAAAGAGACCACTGACATCTTAAACTGGAGTGTAATTTGTGCGTGAATATCAACTAGGTAACCTACAAAATGATATCTTTACACCTTATGGGTTATCCAGAGTTTTCTTATTTCCCTGAATTAGCTCGGGACCAGAGCCCAGGCCTTTTGTCCCCGTACTGTGCCTAGTTAATTACATTTCTCTCCAGCAGCAGGAACAAAGGCCGCCACACAAAAAAGGAGTAATTAACAGTACTTTTCCCAGCTCCTGAGAAGGAAGGGATGGAGCAAATTGATATATATCAATCACTCAGTGTTAGAAATGGGGTCCTTTGGTTGGCACTCAGGTTACCCCCTGTCTAAGCAAGGCCCCTCACTCTAGTCAAGGTAAGTCACACACAATCCAAATTATCCTATGTCCACCCTCTGGTAGCTTGGCACTGAGCAGTCAGGCTTAATTTAGAAGGCAATGTGTCAAGTATTTGTGCAATAAATCATGCAATAACACAGTATAGCAAATACACCACACAGTGTTTAGAAAAATATATAATATTTCTCTGATAAGATGCAGGTCAAAATTATTAAATGCGATAAGTATTTGTTGAAATATCAATGTAAAAATTATATAAAGTGTCTTTAGTCTTTAAAAAAAACAATAAATGCCTCTTGCAAGCATAAAGTACCTGGTTTGTGTTCAAAATCTCCGCAAGGGACCGCAGAGGAGGCGATGCGTGGAAAACTGGGAGGCGTGCGTCGGTTTTGCCCCTTCGCACAGAGACTTGCATAGTTATTTCTCACGCAGGGGAAGACTTTGCATTGATTTTCAGCGCGCTGACTTGGATCCTCTTCGGGTTGCGGGGTTTTCAGAAGCCCCGGGGACGGTGCGTGGAATCCTGGGCTTGCGTAGCGAAGTCACAGGCGCTGCGTCAATCCGATGGGCATTGCGTGGAAATTTCTCCTGCACAGCAGGCGCTGTGTCGATTCCTCTCTGGAAGTCGGGCTGCGTCATTCTGGGTCGGCTGTGCATCAATCCAGTGGGCAGTGCGTCGAAGTTCCAGTCGATACGCAGGCGCTGCATCGATCTTCTCATTGCAAAGTCAGGCTGCATTGCTCCTGTTCGGCATGTGGTGAATTTTTCACTGCGATGCAGGCTGTGCGCCATTTTTAGAAGGCTGTGTGTCAAATTTACATCGCACAAGGAGTCCAGTTCCAGGAGTGAAGTCGTTTTGGTCCTAAGACTTCAGGGAAAAGGAGGCAAGCTCTATCCAAGCCCTTAGATCCACAGCCAGAGAGCAGCAAGGCAGCAGGGCAACAGCAAGGTGGCAGTCCCTCTCAGAAAAGAAGTCCAGGTGAGTCCTTTGGGCAGCCAGGCAGTTCATCTTGGCAGGTTGCAGGGTCTGGTTCAGGGATTCTTCACCAGCAGGTTTCTTGTCCATAAGTGTCTGTGAGGTACAGTGTCTACCCCAAGAAGTGTCTGAGTTGGTAGGGGCAGAGGCCCGGTTTAAATACCCAAATGTGCCTTTAAAGTGGGGGAGAATTCAAAGAGTGGCTTCGAAGTGCACAAGGTCCTCTTTCAGTACAATCCTGTTTGCCAGGGTCCCAGTAAGGGGTGTGGCAGTCCTTTGTGTGAGGGCAGGCTACTGTCCTTTGACATGCAAGTGCCAGGCCCTCCACCCTCCCAGCCCAGGAAGACCCATTCAAAATGCAGATGTATGCAAGTAAGGCTGAGTATCCTGTGTTTGGGGTGTGTCTGAGTGAATGCACAAGGGAGCTGTCAACTACGTGGATTGTAAGGCACCGAAGGATTTAAGTGAGGAGAAATGCTCACTTTCTAAAAGTGGCATTTCTAAAATAGTAATATTAAATCCAACTTCACCAGTCAGCAGGATTTTGTATCACCATTCTGGCCATACTAAATATGACCTTCCTACTCCTTTCAGATCAGCACCTACCACTCAACAGCATATGAGGGTTGCCCCAATGTTAGCCTGTGAAGGGAGCAGGCCTCACAGCAGTGTAAAAACGAATTTAGGAGTTTTACACTACCAGGACATGTAAACTATATAGGTACATGTCCTGCCTTTTGCCTACACAGCACCCTGCCCTATGGGTTACTTAGGGCATACCATAGGGGTGACTTATTTGTAAAAAAAAAAAGGGGAGTTTTAGGCTTAGCAAGTACCTTTAAATGCCAAGTCGTATTGGCAGTGAAACTGCACACACAGGCCTTGCAATGGCAGGCCTGAGACAAGGTTAAGGAGCTACTGAAGTGGGTGGCACAATCAGTGCTGCAGGCCCACTAGTAGCATTTAATTTACAGGCCCTGGGCACATATAGTGCACTTTACTAGGGACTTATAAGTAAATTAAATAATCCAATTGGGTATGATCCAATGTTACCATGTTTAAAGGGAGAGAGCATATGCACTTTAGCACTGGTTAGCAGTGGTAGAGTGTGCAGAGTTTTAAAACCAGCGAAAACAGTATCTAAAAAGTGGAGAGAGGCAGGCAAAATGTTAGGGATGACCACCCTAAGGCTGTCAGGTCTAACACTCAGCTGTCACAATGTACCAGTGATGGGTCTGCCCAAGCCCACTGGACAAAGGAGAGTGCCCAGAGAACTGGAGCCAACCCAGGGGAGGGTGACTCTCTTTGAACTTCTAGTGTACAAGTCCCTGGCAGTGGTGTCAGTGAGGGGTGGAGCTAAGATGTGACTAGTGACGTCATCTTGGACTGCCCCAGCATGATGTAACGAACGGTTGGGATGGGGTGGAGAGGTAATGTGACACACCAGGATGGGCAACGGATGCCTGACTTCTGCAATCTTTTTCTCACCTTTAAAAACTCTTGCACAAGGGGGAGATGCTCACTTGCCTTTGGGTTTTTCCTACCCTTCACTGTTGGATCCTGGGACCACCATGGAGAACTGGAAGGAGCAACCCACTGACCCCCCACTCAGGACCAGAGACTCTGCTCAGTTGACCCCATGACCAGGGGGTCTCCCAAGGGCCAGTGAAGCCAGCTCCCTCATACCCCCTGCAGACAAGTTGGGGGGAAAGCCTAGGACTTTTCTGCACCCAGATATCAAGATCAGGAGGAGAGCTGGGACAGGGAACAAGGAGAACCAGCTCTTTGGGGACTGCACCACTTCCGAGTTGAGGAGGTTTGCTGCAACTGTCTCTCATGATTAGAACTCTCCTCCAAGAATAAAATTAGTACAGGATCAAAATTGACATATTCTGGCCCACGTTATGGCATTTCAAATTTGGGCAAACTCTGACCTTTTTCTGCCAGTGAGCATGTGGAGCTCCTCTGCTGGAGGATTTTAGCTCCACCAGGAAGGACCAGAGCCCACGAGTCACTGAAAAGAAGAATCATGTAAAAATAGGGAGCAGGGAGAGAGCATGCATGTGGACCCCTCCCTGATGCTCTGAAGGACTGAGGACCCCATTCCCCAGGAATGGGTTTATGCTTGGGGGCCCCGGGACCCCCCCTCTCTGGGCCTCCGATCACTACCTATGCGGAGAGGCGCTATTGTGGTTGCCCTGCGATTTGTAGACATTTGATGGGGCTCAGAACTCCATCCCTGGGCCTGAGCATAAAAGAGATAGCTATCACTTAATATATGGTGAGTTAAAAACTCAGGTCAGTTTATGTTATGGAAATGTACTTTTGCCAGAATGCTTGGGAGATAGTACCTGTATTCCTATAAAAATATATTGCATCTTTTGATTAGATTACCTCTGGGTCACACATCTTGGTAACTTAGCAAATCCCTTTGAATAAAGTAGATTAAATGCACTTGTTTGCAGGATACCGGTTTGTTGATGCTTCTTAAAGGGCCAAACAAAAGTAATTTGAGCTTGGCATATTACTTACACATGGCAAAGGCCACATAGTTTGTCAATGAACTTACTTGCTTACTGGTTTTCTCCAGACCTAGGAGAACTTTACGAATATGTACCTCTGCTCTCAAGCACAAATGTGATAAAGAAGGCTGCTTTTGCAAAAACAATGACTAAGAAACGATAGACAGATGACTTGGTCCTTAATGTTAGGGAAACCTAAGCTTCAGTGTGGCAGTGCAAATTAAAAACTCGTGTGCATTATATCATAAATATATTTAGCTTAGAAATCATAAAATTAAATATGTAATATAATTGGAAACTGCTAAAACATGTAAAATGCTTTCTGCAACTATTATTACTAAAAAGCCTTCCTGCAACTATTATTACTAAAACATGTAAATACTCTTGCAAATGTGTTTTCTCTAACACTATTGGCATGATTACCAGGTGGTCCAGCAGAATACTCTAGAGAAGGGAGTAATCTAATTCTACTTATGCATTAATTTGTCAATTAATGGAGAATTGAGGACTAGATTGATATGGGCTGGAAAGGGGATTTCAAGCGCATATTTTATACAAACAAAATGAAGAATTTATACAATGTTTTAAGCAAAGTGATACAAAATCAACTACTTCTTGCAACGGGTCTGCAGGAAAACAAAGGGATTTAAAATATTCTATTGTCTTCTAAACCGACTATAATAAATGGTAAAAATACCACGATAGGAAAAAGACCCTCTTTGTGGTCCCACTTCTACCACCTCAATTGGAGTCAGTGGGATTTTATTTCTAGAAGTCTTAATCACTCTGGAATGTCAAGCCAAAACTGCATGCCTAGACTGGATATGTAATTTATTCCAGAAATGTGAAGGCAGTCAACTTTTTTCTTGGCCCACTTTAATTGTTTCAGGAAATGGTGACATTTTGTCTTTAAGATGTCATTGTTAGATATTAGGCCATACTGCATATTTCTTATAGGTAAGAATACTTCGGACGTCCTCTATTAGGAACCCGTCTGGCAGGTAGAGGAAGATAATTGCCAAAGATGCTGAAAGGTGCTATTAATATGTGATATTTTCCAGACAGACCTCACAAAAGCAGATCAAAGATTCCTGAAAATATTCTTGTTTTATCCAGGGGAACCATGGCTCAGGCATACTTTACGGACAGTGCTAAAATAATGCAAGGATCAGCAGCTGAATTAGGTAGTAATTTTCAATAAAGAAATAATTTAAGGGGAAACTAACTTCATCAAATGGAAAAAATTGAATAATACAAAGGTTTGAAGAAACTTGATGGGAGGGGGAAATGGAGTAAATTTCCTTCAACTGCTTCCATGAAAGAGACCAATGTTATCTTATGCAGAATGGCGAAGAACGAGTAAGTGTGTCGATCTGTATTTTCAGTGACATGGTGCTTCCAGAGTTGCGTATGAGGAAGTTTGAAAAAGTAGGAAAAGTATTATTGTTGCTTTGAATGCCTAGTGGGAGGTTGTCCCATTCTTTGATCAAGGCACATACTTCACCCAGTTCTTCCACAGGGACTCAAAAAAGTTCTACCCCTATTGTCTTGAATTTGTTTAACGTTTTAATATAGCTCTATAGCTATGTTTTTCAGGTTTCTGAGTGTTTTAGTAGACAGGAAGGGATGCATTGGACATAAGTGGAGAGTATGAGTGAAAAGGATCACCAAATGAAAGAGTATTTTTGTAGATATTAGACCATAATCCTAAGTGACGGAATGTGTGTTTAGGCCCTTCATACTATTTGCAGAAGTTTGCCTTGATAAACTGGGGAAGAAAGTTCCAAAAAGGAACTGTGTTGGGTGCATATATTTCTGCCTGCACAGTATTATTTATATCCTGTCAGGAAAAGGAGGAAGCCATTTTAGGGGGATGATGTTAGGAGCCTGATTGGGTGGTAAGGGAGCATCAAGTTCGTAAGGCAGGTGCAGACAAATTCAAGTGCAATGTTTAGCAGCTAATATGTTTGAGTTTAACCCTCTGCTTGACCAGCAGCAATTCATGAGATTTCACCACTAGCATAATGTAATCAATCCTTTTTGATGAAGAAATAGGTGCTCTATGTAGTTTGGCCATACTCATAGTTTTAGCCACAAAGCCTTACACCTATTGGGGTAGCTAATCCAGACTAGCGTCATTATTTGACATGGGTGATCTGGTAGAGAGGCTTTCCCATGCAGTTAGTGAAAACCTCAAAAAGTTTAGTAATCGGTGTATAAATGTGATAAAAGTCTCTGCCTCACAGAGCTGTAACGAGGGTCCTTTCATCTAAAAATAGTGGAACAACTGTTACTTTCAATTGAATTATTTTAGAGGCGATAAATGTATTCCTTTTCAGCTCTCAGCTCACTTAAAAGAAGATTTAAACAAAGTTCGTTTGAGAGCTACACAGTGTGTTCCTGTGGTACACAAAATTTAGGATGGAATCTTTGAGACCTGCTGAAGAGCCTTGAGGAAAGACATGCTGGGTCGAAACATGAAAACTAAGAATCAAGTCTGAGAAATACTACAGGTAAAGATTACTATCAGCTTAATGTGTGTAAGAGCACACCCGTTACTATGAAGATGGAAAAACCACCCGGCATCAGCTCTCATTAATATTGAGGGTGAAAAATGTATGCCCTTGTTAGTCCTCTGAACAGCAGGCCAAACACTGGTTCTGTCACATCTTGAAGGAAGCAGTGCTCCGTTTGCCCGCATACTCCATCCTACAGCCTGAAGCAAATTGAAGACGTTTGTCAGTATTTCTTCCACATTCATAGGCTTCTTGTTGCCCCCTACCCACCGCCATCCTCACTACATTTAAAGCCAGCTGCATGCATTACAAGGCTGTAAATTCCAACTTACCCTCACACCTAACAAACATGACTGGGATTCTGAGCTGACTTCAGAACATGCCAACAGCAACACTGAGCGGCTGGAAAGGAGAAATTGCTTGAAACAGAAGACAAGATGGATTCCATCTCCTTTTCTGCACCTACTGTTTGACATTCCATCACGTCCCACACTCAGCACGGTCCTCCAGCCTTCAGTTATGCAAAGAACTGAATACCCATCTCTTCAAACAACAGAACAAGCTGGCCAGGTGTCATCTAAAGAGAACCTTCAGTCTGAAAATCACACTTTTCTCTGTCCCATTCCTTTCATCCCTTCACCTATTCTCTCTGGTAATATCTGCATTTGCCCTCCTCTATGATTGCAGGCTCTCCATTGCCATCTTTGCTTTTTAGTAGTACCCTTATATACATTGCAAATATGCAGATGCATAGTGTGTAATATGCTGGGGAAGGGCCATGACTCACAAGAGGTGAACCCCTGTGTGAGTCTCGATGCCTCTACCCTCCCTCAAGAATGAAATAAATAGTATACAATATTCTGAACATCTGCATATCTGGCTTATGCCATACTTTTTTGTCATGTGTATTTGTTTGAAGCAAAGTGGTCACGTGGTTTTCGCACGTCACTTTTGCTGTATTGTGGCATAAATTCGAATTGGACATTTGCACAATGTGAATGTGGGTTTTGGTACAACTCCTCTAAATAACGTGTTATTGTGTCACACCTTTTTCATTTCCACGGGATAAATATAGATACAAATTTTTTTTCTGCCAAGTTCTATTGGTGGCCTGGACAAAATTAAATATGTAATCTGAGGCATTGTCACCGCGAGGTGGATTGCTAAAACAGTAGGTGGTGGGCATTGCTCATGGGTTTGTGAAATCAAGACACACTAGCATGCCAACGAGGCGAAAATAATAGGGTAGCCTTTTGAAAAGAAAATTAAAAAGAGATGTTGTTAAGAAGATAGGTTTTTCGCTATCTGCCATAACTGAGTTTGAATGGCGGCAGCTGGAAGCGAAAGGCATTTCTTCATATATTTTTAGAGACATGTTATGGTGTATTAAGCATTTCAAAGTAATGTTCAGCTTGCTCATTGAACCGGAGAGTGGCTTACTTCTCCAAGGAAAATAGCAAAAAATGATTCTAATATGCTTAGAACATATTGTGAGACCTTTAAATAATCAGGAAAGGCGTTCAAACATTCTGATGTTACCGAAGCCCAGGAACAAAGATGAGAAAAACATGAGAATACGACAGACCGGGGGAGGGGAGGAGATGTAGAAGTGAAGAAAAAATTAGGACAACCACCAGAGATGAGGAAAACATGAGAATAAGAGAAATAAGGAGAGGGGGAACAGAGGGAGGAGTAAAGAAAAGATTAGGACAACCACAGGGACACAGGATGGGAGGGAGAGACGGAGATTAGGAAGGTGATTGAGGAGAGTGGAATAGAGTTTGACAGGATAGGTTGTTAAAAGAAAGAGTGAAATACGGAGAGGGACGTCGAAACAAGATATATACCTGAGAATGTTAGAAAGGAAAGGAGGGATAAATGAGAAAGGAAGCAGGAGGTACTGATTGAGGGATGAAATGAGAAGAAAAAGACAAGTGGAAAGAGAAACAGGAAGAGGGAGAAGTAAAGCCAGAGAGGAAACAGAAAGGGATACCTGGGAGAGGAAATGAAGAAATTGGAATAGTGTCTGTCAGGGGAGCTAGATAGGCTAAAAAAGCAGGCAGTAAAACAAATAAATAAAATAGAGATAGTGAAAGATGCACTGAACGTTAAGGAGGACGGCATAACTAATTGGGAATGTTAGTAGTTTTTTGACATATCGAAATATTAAATTTCATAGCCATACAAAAAAATGCCACATATTAAAATCCAAAACCAAAAACAAGGACAAAAAGGAAAAAATGACAGACATCATATAAGTGCTAGTGAAAATAAATTACCACAAACTTAGCAACAATATAATTTTCAAATTGATTAGCATTAAAACCTTATAAAAAGAAGGGCCTTTCCAGCCTAAGGCTAGGTGTTTATCTGAATGTGAACTTTCGCGATATAACATTACGGGAATAACAATAATAACAATAATGCAAAGAGGAAAGACAATTTTGATTAAAAGATTTGATTCACAACCTATTACAGCTTGCAGCTTAAGTTACATTGGTACTAGTACTTGTGCAGTGCTGAGAGGGGAACCCCAGGAGCAAAGTGCATGGTGCGATATATCCCTGAAGCAAAGAATCGTAATTGAAGCCGGTGCAATTACTTGATCAAATGAAGCCACTTCCAGCCGTTCCTAGCAAAGGCTGACGTGCTAGCCATGTGCTTAGCTTCAGAGATGGATCTTTAGATAGGCAGTGATAAGACGATGATAAAAAAAATGAGATTCCGGTTTAAATTTCTGACCTACTAAAGTCGTCTCATGTCCCTAAGCAAAAATTGTACAGCTGGAGGGCTTAAAAAATCCTATCAAGATACTACAGAAGCTCCATACCATCACAGCTAAGAGTTCTTTTTCTTATCCTGGGCCTTCCCGCCAAGTGCTGTAAGCATCCTACAGCATATGGACCCGGCAGCTGACAGGTATTTAGTCACTGCACTTACTACCAATGTGGATGTGTCATTTTTACAGATCCTGTAAGCATTGGCACAATCATATAGGAGCAGGGTCTTGCAAAGTGGAATGATCCATTTTTTCCTTGGGATTTTATATGAGGGGCAATAAAGAGTAGATGTTCAGCTGTCTCTGCACATGAATTACACATTGTGCATTTGTTGTCCTCAAAACTGTTCGGCAACCATCGAGCAGTGAAGGTGTTGACCTGTAGAATACCTTATCTAAGCTGAAGGAATAGAGAGTGGACATAGGAAGGGATTGGCAGGTCGAGGAATAATTCAGGACAGGGCTCCTGTTTGACAAGCAGAAATTCAGATGTTAGACGTCCCACCCTATTTCCATGAGAGATCTGCTTGTTTACCCTCCCCCCAATAGCTCTGCTAAACTATCTTAGCAGCATTGGTTGGAATCGACTCAGGATTCCTCCAAAACTGGGGGAAGCCCATTTCAGCCCAGGCCGATTTAATTTCCCTCAGCCAGCCCATCCTACTCCAACTGCTTGTGTCCCTTAATTAATCGCTGACTACTTCCTGGAAGGGTCCCAGTTCTTCAGTCTTCCAGAGGTGGGTCCAATATAAACATGGCTTCAGAGTCACATGGTCAATGATGTTATTCAACCGAAGGTCCAGTCTAAGGGGGATCAGTGGAGTGTCCTACCCCATCATGGCTATAAATCTCATAACATTTTTTTCTTTATTTTGTAGGATATCCAGTTGACTGTTAAAGCCCCATAATTCTGCTCCATATAAAGCAGCTCCCATAAACTGAGCTTTATACATTTCTACAGTAGGGTTTAAAGGGGGACTAACTGTGGTTTTGGCTTTACGACCCAAGGCTCCCCCTCTATGGCATATAATATGGGCTAATTTGCTGATGTGAGCATCCCATCTACCAGAGTCCATCAATCTTATTCCTAGAAAATCAAACTCCTTTCCAATATGATGGAATTCATCATTATGCTAGCATTAAGTTTCTTCTTTCCCTGTCTACAAACCATCAATTTTGTCTTCCTGACATTGATCTCCAAGTCATAGTCTTTACAAAATAAACAAAATTGGTTCACTAAGTTTTGTAGTCAGTTAGGGGATTTGGCCATAATAATAGAGTCATCTGCATTGAGCAACCCCGAGATTTTCTGACCAGCCAACCATGGTGAGTCATTCATGCAGTTGTTTAAGTACTTAACACAATTATTTATGTACAAAAGAAAGAGGGTGGGGGCAAGGACACAGCCTTCCCGTACTCCTCTCTCTATGGTGACTGGATCTGTAAGTTCCCCATCCTTGCCACTTCTGATTTGGGCGAAAATGCCTTCAGGCAGCCGTACTATTAAATTCAGAAGGCCACCAGGAACACCCATAATATTTAGCGTCTGCCACAGCTTATGTCTTGGAACCAGGTAGAAGACTGCTTGAAGATCGATGAAGGCAACATAAAGTTTCTTCCACCGATATCCACGATCCTCCAACTGATTGCCATGAATCTCATGACTTGGTCAATTGTACTGACTGCAGGCCTAAATCCTGCCTGAAAAAAACAGAAATGACCCCACTCTCTTCTATCCACTCCTCTAAATGAATCAAAATCTGTTTGATTTTTTTTAATGAAAGTTGTCTAACAAGCTTATCGGCCGATAGTTTTATGGATCACAGGGGCTTCCCTTCTTATAGAGGGGAACTATTTCTGCTCCCTTCCATGTAAGTGGGACAGGTGCGCCTGCAGCCACTGCTTTACAGACCCTATTTAGGTAGGGTACCCAGATGTCTGGATCTGATTTAAAAAGATTATCTGGTATTTTATGAAAGCCCAGGGCTTTGCTCCACTTGAGGGATACTATTGCTGACTTAGTCTCGGCTAAGGAGAACTTGATTGGGGCTGCACTCACTTCCCGATTGTCCATGGTGTTTAGCTCATTTCTCCCTAAGTAGAGTGAGCTGAAGTGTTTGACCTAAACGTCAGGGAGAATTGATGCACCAGGCGGAGGCTGGGACGCACCACTTTTATTTGAGAGCACTTTCCAAAATTTATGGGAATCTTTGTTTCTTGCAGCCTCTAAGAGGGCTGACCAACACTTCTCATCCCAGTTTCTTCAAGCCTTGGATAGCACCAATCTATAGTTTGATCTTAATTGCCTAATTGGATTTCTAAGCCCCCTTCTCAAATCCCTCAGAAGCTTGTTCCTAGCTTCTCGACACAATCTATTATACCATCTATTGCTGCATTTAGTTCTCGGTTTGCCTGTAGCTTCTTTAACCAGTAAGTCTTTCAGGGAACTGAATAATTCCAAATGTTCAGGCAATAGTCTCCTGTCATCCTCCCCAAATAGGGTCATAAGTTCCATTTGATCTGCCGGCAGACTGTATATAGCTTTAATGGTGGGTAAGGAGGAATTAACGGTTTCCCACTTGACATTCCATTTGTTATCTGTTATAATAAGGTGTTGGTCAAAATCCCTAGAGACCGGGGGCCCTATTACAGGTAACAGACCCCTAATGGAAAGTATCAACGGAGCGTGATCACTTTCCTCATGTTCCTCTACCACCATATCTTCCACATGTCCCCACAAACAAATATAGAGTTAAAATTTGTCAATATGGCTACTATATGCTCCTCGTATGAATGTGGGGGAGGGATCAACATCTGAACAAGAACGCCCGTTACAGGCACGGAGACCGTGGGCAAGTGTGATATCGACAATTTGAAGTGCCGTCCTACTCAATCTATATCCTTTGCTATTGGTTAGTTGCAGGGTACCCCATAGAGTGTCCTCTTCTAGGTAGAGCTCCTGGGCCAATGGATACGGCTCAAAAGTGGCATTAAAATCCCTCACAATCAGAATGTAATGGGTGCTATATCTGCTAGTAAGGATGTTATCCAAAGTGTTAAAAATAACAGATTCACAATATTTACCCACTTTCCTGTTACAGATATTCACCAGTAACAATGGTTGTTCTCTTTGGGTAGACAAAAGTAGACCCCGAAGGTCGGCAGAACCCATTCTCTTACTTGGCACTTGAGGGAGCAACTAATCCAGATAACTAAGCCCCCCAAAAGTCTCCCGGAGGTCACCCTGCTTGCTGGTACCCAGTAGCTCATGAACCCAGACCTATATATCAGTTCCAAGGCCCAAGTTTCTCGGAATAGGCCGATCCTATGCTTGTCTATTAAAGAGCCCCATTCTGGAATAAGCATTTTGGCATCTAGGCCGGCTATGTTCCAGCTGATGATGTTAATTGCCTTCTCTGCCAGTACATGGTGTAAGGTCTTTGTGAGATCCTCAGGAATAATACTTTCCGTTGGTTCAGCCACTGGCTGCCGTCTCTGGACCTCCGAACATCACTGTTACTGGATACTTCAGGCACATCGGCTACTACCAACGGCTCCCCATTCCTTGTGGACCCCTGCTTAACTTTGGCTATGGGTCAGGAATGGTCCTCCGTGAATTGTGGGGGAGATTTAAAAACAAGAGGGAGATAGATGGAGACAAAAAATTAAAAAGGAAGAGGTAGGGAAAAGGAAAGAGAAAGATGACATTCAAACGTGTGAGAAGAACGATAACATCAAAATGAGGGGTAGAAGGGTAAAAGGTTCAAGTGAGAAAAAATATGAGGGATACAAAAAGGAGAGAGAATCGGACCAGGGAGCATGTGGGGCAGGGGACTGAAAAAGAAAGTGAGGAAGAGAAACATAGGGGCATATTCATGAGTGGGTGGTGCATGCCATGCTTGCACCACGCAAAGTGGTGCATGCATGGTACAAACCACTAAATCATATTTTTTATGCCATGCAAAGCCAAATCATTGCATTGTCTTCCTCTTTCCTGGGTAGGCGTTCCATGGACATTGCCGTGACAGTTTTCACACAACTCCTATGAATTTTGATGCATTCCCAGGTTTACGAGGACTTGTAAATGTGAGAATGAACCAAAATCTTACGCCTCCCCAAGGTAGGCGTAAGGAGGAGAAATATCTTTATTTCTACTTGTTTCCTCCTCTTTTGTATGTGTGCTATATTCTGAAGAACACATAGAAAGAGGAAAATGCCTATCTGGATTATTTTTGTGCAGGAAAGTTTCCCTTCCTGCACAAAACCGATCCTGCATACAACACAGGCACCCTTACACCAGGGTGCAAGGGTGTCTGCATTGGCGCTAGGCTGCCAAAAGGGCCCCACGGAGGGGGAAAGGAGACGAATGTGCCATATTGGATAAATGTGGTGCATTCCTGCCCTTTCCCAGTGATGCAGGGCAGTGCAAAAAGGTGACTTGCTGTGCTGCCTTGTGCCACCATACACATAAATATGCCCATTAATGATCAAGCAACAAAAAGGCTGGAACAGAATAAGAGCGTGGGAGAAGTAGAGAGATAGAGTGCGAAAGGGAGAAGTGAAAGAGTGAAGAGAGAGCGACAAAAAGCACAAGCACAGTTAGCGAATGCTTCTGTGACTCACGTAGGATAAGGATGGGGTTAGTGCACCTTTTAGTTCAGCCTTACATGAAAGTTCAATTTGTTACCATCACCTCTATGCACCCCTTCACATGTATACAACAGCCCTAGTGTAAAGTGTCAACATTTTTCAGTTACACTGTCCTTTGTGGCCCAGTAAAAAGAAAGAATTCAGAAAGTTTTTGAAAATATTGATTGTAAGAAATTGTGTTTTTGGTTTAGAGGGATGGCTGCCCCTCTCAAGAAGCATCCACATTCCTTGTCAGGGTGAACCACGAAAGTTCATAAATTAACCTGAACCCTCCCTCTAGCTTGGCACAAAAGCAGTCAGGCTTAACTTAGAGGCAATATATAAATATTTATGCAGCACACAAATAGTAATAAAGTGAAAACATAACACAAGAAAACTTCCAAACCAAATTAGAAACAAAGAGTCATTTTTGATACATAAAACGATCCCAGAATGTCAAAAACCCTGTCAGTAGATATTGATTTTTAAAATTTTCAGTGAAGAGTTCTGTTGACATTGGTGAGGCCGCAAGGAGGAGGCTTTTGGTGTAAAGAGCAGGTTGAGCTTTCCAGACAGTTGTCATTTGATGATCTGATCATTGCTGGAGTTCCCGTGGTAGATTGTCAGGAACGGTCACTGTCAGCACGAAGTGCAGTTCTTGCACTGCTGCTTTTCACCAGAACTTCCCATTAGTGGTAATTGTGGGCTTAAGGATTTTCACCTTTTCTTTAGGAGGCATACACTCCGATGTCAACCAAGGACCCAGGACCTGAAGGGCACATCTAGGAGATCAGGACTCACACCAGGCAGTGATCAGCAGCGGCGCTCATGCAGGTCTAGATGTGATGGTCAGCTGGACAGTGGCAGATAGGCCTCTGGAAGCTTGTTGTATCCCTGTAGCTCACACAAAGGGCAAGACAGTGAGCCCTTGGAGTCACTTTGGGAGTGCTGGGTTCAAGGGAGCAGGTCCAGGCTTCTTTCCTCAGACAGCAAGACAGAACAGGGCAGGGCAGAAGTGCAGCCCTTCTTCTGAGTCTTCCACAGGTGGCCCAGGAGTGATCTGATTTGGGATCTGATACTGCCCCTTTTATCCCCAGTGCCCCCTTTGTCTCATTTGACCCGGGCTACTGGCAAAAAGGTGCAGTGGATTTGGCCACAAAAATGCCAACTTTCTAAAAGTTTTAACTTAAATTCATAATTTATCATCAAAGAGGATTTTAAATTACTGTTCAAAAGAGACCAGGAGGTATTTTTCACCTGCTCCCAATCTAAATTTAGCACGTACTAAATCCAATAATGAAACCCAGTGTTTTTCTACCTGCTCCCAATCTAAAGTTAGAACTTATTAAATGTAATAAGGCAATCCTGTGGTTTTTTATGGGCGAGTTAGGCCTTATAAATGTGAAGAACAAGTTTGGGAGTTCACTCCCAGGACAAGTAACATGTAAACTTGAACTTTTTAAATACCATGCACCCTGCTCTATGAGCTTTTAGGACCTACCTTAGGGGTGACTCATAAGTATTACAAAGGAAGGTTTAGGCCTGGCATAAGGTTTATTTTGCCAGGTTGAAATGACAGATGGAAACTGCACTTCAGGCTGCAGTGGCAGGTCTGAGACATTTTTACAGTGCTACAATGGTGGGTGGCACAATGAGTGCTGCAAGCCCGCTAGTAGCATTTAATTTACAAGCCCTGGGTACATGGAGTGTCATTACAAGGGATTTACAAGTAAATTAAATGTGCCAATAAGATGTAAGCCAGTTATACCATGTTTTAGGGAGAGAGTGCTAGAACTTTAGCACTGGTTAAGTACACATAGGGCCTGATTACAACTTTGGAGGAGGTGTTAATCCGTCCCAAATGTGACGGATATACCACCAGCCGTATTACGAGTTCCATAGGATATAATGGACTCGTTATACGTCTGGTGGTATATCCGTCACATTTGGGACGGATTAACACCTTCCTCCAAATTTGTAATCAGGCCCATAGTCCTAAAGTCAACAAAAACAAATTCAACAAAGGAAGGCAAAGGAAAAAAAAAAATCTGAAGTGACCTCTATAGAGGGCCAGGTCCAACAATGGCCATTTGTGCAGGATTAGACAAATGACTATATAGGGAGGATTAGAAATAATGACTATATCACACATAAAGTAAAGATCAAATTGTGCAGGATTAGAAATGATGACCATATTAGGTAGAATTATTAATAATGGTGATTGAAAACATGATCATAATTACAAATCATGGGGCAGGGAGAAAAAGGCATTATGACAAAATTAGGTCAGATATGAAATAATGTACACACAAGGCACATAAAGATATATAGAGACTAATGGGGAGAGAGAAACTGTGTGAGAGAAAAAGAATGAAAAGTATCCAAGTAGATATGAAGACAACATGTGTTCAATATCAAAAAGAGAAATCTGTAAGCCTTAAAGAAAGTGTGCGTGTGAAGTGGCAAATACATTTTTGCAGAGCACTACACACTTGCAATCTTGATAAAATAAAAGGTGATTCACTGCAATAATTCAAATATACTTTACACTTCTATTTCTGAATGATGATTTACTGTACCTGAAATATGAAAGCAAATTTTACAAAGGCATTTAAGATTATCACTTTCACCATGTTCAGCCGTGCCCTTCCTACGTCCTTCAGTTGTCAAGAAGATCATGAATAAGTGAACACAAACAGCTTTCAACATTTAAGAGCAGAGGTGTACCTTGATCAGTTAGACTGGGAGGGTGTGACCTTCAGATTTGCCGATAGTCATGCGGGCGGAAGGAATTTTAAGGGGTGGAAAGGAAAAGGAGTGCGGGTTGCGTAGGGATACTCAAAACACACTATTTTGTAAAATAATCCTTCCAAAATGGAGACGTGTGTGTTTGTGTGTGTGTGTTTGTTTATGTCTGAGTGAGTATTCAAAAATGCCAGGTGAAATCCACCCTACACCTTAGCATACCCGACTGAAAGCTCATGTACCAACTGTTTGTTAAATACATATTTATAAGGGGGGTGTAACAACCCATGCATCCCCTTAAGCTACGCCCCTGCTTAAGAGCTAATGTAACACTAGAGGGGAGGGAGATGCTACCCACGGAAGAGCTTCCTCTAAGATCACAAGTACATGATGCATGTGTCAGGGCTCTTGCTTCTCTGCTCGTGACTTTTGTCGTTCTCTTGTCCTGTGATTACGGTGCCGGTGATGTCATGCAATTCACTTTTAGGATTCTTAGGGGTGGTTGGGGTCTGGCACAAGCTGCTTTGAAACTGAGCAAGTAACAACCAGGGCCTGGTGGAGCTCTGCTTCATTGCACAAATTTACCACCTTCTTGCAACTATGTGAATAAATCTTTCTACTTTTACGTGTCTGCCGCCAGTCTTCCTTACCTAAAGCTAGCAACTCACATGGTAATATTGGTAACAGGTACATGAAGAACTTGATTATGGGAGGGCATACTGTTGAGGTTGCAGTTTAATCAAAGTGAAGCCTGCAAGAGTTCCACGTCATTGTGGAATTCTACAGTCGTGGTGGCTTTTGTGATATGTGTTCCACTGGTGGCAGTTGTTGCCTGGTGAGTGATGGTACACCACATATTCATTGTCATTTTAGTTGGTAAGTATTCACACAGTTTGCTCATGTTTTCACATGTTAAGATGTGAAAAGGCATGTTCTACTATGTGCTACTTGATAATGAAAGTGAGGATGAAGAGAAGAAAGGCAGTTATAGGATGATGCTCCATTAGTGCCTTCTGTCATCTGCTGGTCCCTAATGAAGAGTTGGAGATGTTCGGTGCTGGGGGATGGGTGTGCTATTGTTATTGATGGGGAATGGGTTCTGTCACTGATGTAGGTATTGTACTCAGCCATCTGTTGTCCATACTTTCCTTGGATGGGTGATATAATCTGTGTTTATAGTCATGCGATCCTGCATTACCCGTTTGAGAAGAACCAGATGAGAAATGATGATAAAACTGACTTGTAAGACATTGAATACCCCTGGGTTATTAAAATACCCCAGGGGTATCCCTGAACTCGACAGAAACTGACCGGATGGAGACAAGCTGATGGTTTTAAACAGAAGTTTTCATCTTTTTGGAATAGATGGTAGTTAGTGTGATATCTTAAGCATTTGCAATGCAATAGGTCTCACATTAGCGATAGTTAGAGTTATTGGTGTTGTAAATGCCTAATTGGACTTTTCTTGCTACAAAAATTGGCAAACCCTGCCTCATAATTTGGCCCTTTCCTGCAACATAATTCCAGTGGCCATGCATATAACTAAATTACTTCCATTCACCTTCTTTCTCTACCTGCAGCAAAAAATTAAGATGTTGCCATTTAGCATCCTAATTTAAACCTGCTCTGCTAATTCCAATAGAATTCCACTTTAAGTGTACTGATAATGGGAGGTAATATGCCTAAAAGTATTGTGAATCGGAAAGCCTTCAATATGGATATGATACTGTGGCCCATATTTATACTTTTTGACGCAAACCAGCTCTGGCGCTGGTTTGTGTAAAAAATGTTACCGCCGGCTAACGCCATTCCTACGCACCCTGCGGGCGCCTAATTTAAGGAATGACGTTAGCCGGCGCTGCGGACTGGTCTGAGTTAAAAAAAATTAATCAAACCAGGCAGCGCCGGCGTAGGGGAAAATGGGGGTTGTGTGTCAAAAAATCGTGCATGTCAGGTATGAGGCAAAAATCATGCCTCAAACCGGACTTGCACCATTTTTTGATACACAACCCCCATTGAAATGACTCCTGTCTTAGCAAAGACAGGAGTCATGCCCCCTTGCCCAATGGCCATGCCCAGGGGACTTCTGTCCCCTGGGCATGGTCATTAGGCACAGTGGCATGTAGAGGGGGCCAAAAAAATAAAAAAAAATACTTACCTCAACTTACCTGTACTTACCTGGGATGGGTCCCTCTATCCATGGGTGTCCTCCAGGGGTGGGCGAGGGTGGCAGGGGGTGTCCCTTGGGGCAGGGAAGGGCACCTCTGGACTCCTTCCATGGTCAGAGACCATGGAAGTGAGCCCACAGGTCCCTTAACGCCTGCCCTGACCCAGGCCTGCCCCCTCCTGTGCGTCAAAATGACGCTGGGGTATAAATAAGGCGCACAGGCCTTAGAGTCATTTTTTGAGCGGGAACGCCTACCTTGCATGTCATTAACGCAAGGCAGTTTCCCGCATCCAAAAAATGACACACACGGAGGAATTTTGATGTCCGCGGGCTCGGGCGTCAAAGTTTAAATATGGTGCACTGTTTGCACCGAATGTGTGTCAAAATGTTTGACGCACATTCGGCGCAAACAGAGTATAAATATGCCCCTGTATGTTTATTAAATGGAGGGATTATGCCCTGCGAAGAGCGCTGCACATTTATGGATGATAACATCATTATCTCCCCCTGTTTCCTGTTTTCTGTTCGGGGTGAAATTGTGCCAAAATGCAAGGTGTATATATTTGTGTACTCTGGAGATGTCAGGTATGTTATGTTATGCATTTTTATAGTGACTAATCACCATTTGTTACTACCAAAGCTCTTACAGAATCTGGGTGCTCCTTACAGTCCTGAGATTGTAGTTGCTGAAAGTCAAAGTGCCCTGCATATATTGTATGTGGTTGAGCGTTTTATTATTTGAGGTGACTCCTGTTGGAGAGTGACTGGTAAGGCTATATAGACAAATATGTTGAAATGATGGGTTACGTATGACAGTGGCCTGGTAGAGAGTTTTAGGGATCTCTGTGGAAGTTTTTGTGTGTGGTTACATGCACCAAAGGACACTATGTTTTGTTTCATTGATCTGTGGTGCATTGTTGTCTATTATCCAGCCCCAAGTGGATGTGTTTTGAAATATTTCTTCTAATTATCTAGTTTTCAGGCTCTTCTATGTGTAAGTGTGTGTGGTAGGCTTAAGTCAATGCCTCAGACTGGGAGTCCCTGACAGTATTTAGTGTTATGAACTTTCTATCCAGATGCAGTAGGTTGTACTTCGGCTTGCCCATGAAGGAGACATTGACACAAGAAATGTATAACAGGCCTTGATCCAATCTACCATTCAAAAGGCCATGTGCATCAATCTCACTACTTCACATAGTCTCCCTTTGCTCATGCTGTAATGCATCTGCTATTCGGAAAAATGACTTGAAGTGGCAGTCTGCAAGTGGACAAATATGCCAGTCATATATAATTTGTAGCATAAGTACCTAGAAATCCTGGATTTTAAGACCTAAAATTTAAGGATGTACATATAACCTACCTTACTGCAGCAACTGACAAAAATGTATATTGTGTACCTTGTCAATGCCTCAGCAATGCCTCAGATGTGAAGCAATGAAAGCTAAATTTTATTACATGGTTTGGAACTGTCCAGTGCAGGAGCTTTTCCGGGGGGAGGTGATTGGAATATTAGCATCCAGAGCCAATTTGTTTAGACCTGCAACATGCCCCCTCAGCATTATCTCCTGACCAATGAAAGCACAGATAGAAACTAAATGTATTGACCTGACACTTGTTGCTGCCAAACATAAAATAGCCATGACCTGGAAGTCTGATGTTGCTCTCAATATTAGAAATTTAAAAAATGATACCTCCAAGTGACCTGAAGCAGAATGAAATGTCCTAGGAACGCAGACTACCCCTACATGCAGCTAGCATGTCACTCTTGTGTGGGATATTTTATGACCATAGATCTCGTAATAAGGAGCATGACTTTGTAACCTATGGTAATGTTATTGATATATGTTGTATCACCCAAAAACAGACATAGTGACAGTGGCCAGATGCTTGAGAACATGCTGTAGCTGCCTCTAACATAAGTGGTGCTCACTAGTATACATTACTCTAAAATGGATGGAAGACCTCATCTGGGTTACTAAATGATTACTATATTGTTATTTTCTTTAAGTTGTTATTGACTTGTTGTGTATCCTATCCACTTGTGTATCACTGGCTGATATTATGCATTGTAAACAGAGTATTTAAGAAGCTATGTACTTAGGGTTGCAAATGCTTAGACAACTAGATGTCTTGGGGCTTTTTTGTATGAATGATGTTGCCAGCAGTTGTTTAATATGTACTATTGTTGTTGAGTGGTTTGTCAGAAGGACTTGATCTCGATGTGCTACAGAGTTGTCAAATACTTAGCCAACTGTATGGACTGAAGCTGTGTTGTATGCATGATGGTGCAAAGAGTTTTGTGTAAGGTGTACTGTTGTTGGGTGATTTTTCAGTATGAAGATGTGGATGTGCTAGAGGGTTGTCAAATGCATAACCAACTGTATGGATTAAAGCTGTGTTGCATGCATGATGGTGCTAAGAGTTATGTCTAAGGGGTACTGTAGTTACACAGAAACTAGAATACTTGATCTGATTATGATGACGAAAAATGAAATGCTTAGTCAGCTTAAAGTCGTTTTCTGTGCATGATGGTGATAAGCGCTGTGTCTAAAATGTATTGTTGGTGTGGAACTACTGTTATTCGCACTAAGGTCTACTGCACATCGTGTTGTCTTGTGGCAGAGAAATAGAAGTAAAGGGGGTGCAATCTCTAAACTCGCAGACACATTTATCTCACGTCATTCGTTTGGTTAGGCATTAGCAGACATTGAATAAACAGGTGAAATGATGTACCTTGTCCTCCTTTTGATTGTGGCACTTTCAAGGTAAATCCTATGACATACATAATCGGCTGAGCAGAGCTTCCCAAGATCTCTGCCCACTGCTGTTGCGGCTGCTCCGTAGCTTCTCACCCTGCTTGTGTTTGAAGAAGTGCAGCCAATCATCGAGATAGTTAAGGAGGTACAAGTAGAATGTAGATATTTGGTTTACCAGGGCCAGGCATAAAGAGCGAGAGGGTGTAGCGCCACAAGGAGAAAATGTAGGCAATTTGTTCCCTTGAAAACATCCTGACCAACCCAAGTATATTTGCAGGAGCTCACCAACTCAAGGCAAACCATTGGCATCTTCCTGAACAACACCCTCCCTTATGAGACCACCAAACCCTCACTGGGGACCAACCCCAGTATTGAGTGCCACATGAGAGGAGGCCCAGGAATGCATGTGACTTCTCAAAGACCTATAGTAAATCTCTGTAAGCACTGATATGGCCCTGCTGTGCTATTTTCCTCATACATAGATATTTGCAACATCTACTGATGCAGGTAGAAGAGTATTGCTTTTTCTACAGTAGACTGGATTTTAAGGATACATTCTAGTATTTTGGGAAAGCTCTAAATGAACCTACTAAGAGGATACCACAGCAATCTGAGAATGGAGAACATTTTAAACAACCTAAGACGACCCCCTAAATAGCAGCTGACAAGCAGGAAACATATTTAACGCTGTCTGCTTATCTAACTGAACAGGTGTTCTTTGCCATCCAAGAGCGATGTTAGTGACGTAAAAATCTGCCCGGGTGCTGTGCATCACTCATTTATGTCATTTCATGGTGTTCTTTTGGAAAAGAGCCATATCGTCATTTCCTCTGATCTGCCAGTAACCTGTCAGGTGATCATCCTCTCATTACATCATCCGCTGCTAGATCATATAATGTCATCACATGTAATGAGATATACTGCTAGCTGAAAACTTTTAAGCTAAAAATCAAATTCGACCTCCTTTAGGGCATTGGGAAGTATGCAAGCAAACCCACACATACACTAACACACTGTCACTCTTACACCAGCCATTCTCCCTTGAACACGGACACTCCCACTGACATACCCAAATCATGCACACAGGATTGACTATTCCTCAGTTCCTCACCATGTGGTAGTGGGGGAAGCACGTAACAGGATTCTTTGTTTGGAAGGGGTAGTATTCTTGGGTGTCTCCGTCACTCCTGTTCTTTCCTTGAGACCACTTTCCTCTGCCAATTCTCACTCAGTTACACACTTGAATCCTTTCTCTACCAATATCTCTATGATATCCTCTATCTGCACAGACATATAATTTCCTTCACCTTCATCACTGTCTTTCCACTCTGTCATACTGCTTGTACTTCCTTGCATCATCTCTTCTTCACCATGCACTTTCTATCATGCACACACATGCACCCACTCTCTCGCCCCACATCTGTAGACAGCATTTTCTTTTCCTTTGCTCCTGTCAATATTTCAAGGGTTTTGTATACCTCCTTCACACCCTTGTATTTATAAAGGTAATTACAGCTGGCACATATGTGACCATCGCTCTGTGTGCTCTGCGCAGAGGCAATGGATTGAATGAGCATGTTGTTTGAAAATGGTTATGACTCGGTGCCAGGCACTGTGAGGAACTTGCCAGTCCAGTACCAGAACTCTCAGTGTGTCGTCTCTGGTGAACAGCCACCCACACCCTGAACTCATCCAGCTATAGAGAGGCAACTAATTTCACGCTATGCTGTATACATGAGTACTAGGTCACACAAGAACATACAGAAACACATCAGGAAAAAGCAAACACACATAAGGAATAAAAGATTAAGTAAAGTGTGAGCTGTAGACAGGGATGGCATCACTGACATATTTCCTTAGAGTGTGTAACAGTTATTACTGCCTGTAGTGTTAAGGACATGATACTTATATACAAGAGTTACAGGACATGAACATAACTTTATGTTACATAACGCTCGTTAGGGACTCGTTTCAAAGTCCGTTTTTTCTTTACGACCAGCTCTGAGAGCTGATGCCCCACTTGAAGCCCTGCTTGGAGTCTTGAAAAAGAAGTCTTGTCTTGATCTCTGTAAGGGTGAGAAAGAGTAATGAGCGTGCCCTTAACAGATGCCGCATCATGTGTTAGGGAGAAGGTTTGCAGTTCCAGGGGTCAGAGTGAAGATTGAGACATCAGTTGCTGAAAGAGTGTCTGCAGACCAATGCCTTTAGAGGGCCTGGTGCATCATGTTGCTGCCGCCATCCTGCCAGAGGGCGCTTGAGTGACAGGCAGTGGTCCGTGGTGCCAGTGTGCAGTGGTAAGTCAGCCCCCTACTCTGCAGCCTTGTACTCTGCCTGCTCTTCAGACGCTGTGGTAAACACTGACTCTCCAAATAATCCCTTCAGTGAATTAACAGTCAAAAAGTGACCTGATCATCACCAGCCCCAGTGGTGCCATGATTCCTATACCCCAAGGTCACTGGAATTATGCGATTGTGCGGCTGCGGCGTTGTCTGCATAGTTATAGATTTGCTGCTTTTTCCATATAATTGATCACGTACTACATAATCTGCAGATTTTACAAAAAAAAATGATTCTAGCTCAAACGGATCAAAGTTCAAAACACAGCTGAGTATGTTGCCCCGCAATGGAAGGCAATTTGCAAACGTTAACTGTTCAGTGCCATGCAACCAGTGCCCAGACAGTGTTAACAAGTGTACAAATGACAAAACAGTGAAGTAAGAGCATAGCAAAATGTGCCACGTTATGCCACACAATTTGCCTTTTCGTGCTGCATAATTTACTCACTCCTGCTGCACAACTGGTCTCCTCTGCCACATAACTCCAGGGGCCCTCCCCTACTCTGAGAAATTATTAGGTGAGTGTTTTGCTTCCACCTCGTACATCTTCCCTTAGTATAGAGTCGTGCGTGAATGGCAAAAACAGCAAGCATATATCCGTGCTCCGGTCCGGCCTGCAAAATTATTTAGCACTCTTCTCAAAAGACAAATTGAGTATTAAGAGAGAGAGGTAAATCGGACTCCTCAATGACAGCTACTGTGACGTATTGCCTGACTACACCGCTGCCAGAAAGGTGTTCAAAAATCATTCTAATTGACATTGAGGTTGTTGCATGGGACAAGAAAAAGACGGGGGGGGGGGGTCAAATACCCTGTGTGGAATGGTATTGGACACTGGCTTGGCGACCGAAGCGATCACTAGTCACTCTTGTGTCCACAAGGTCCCTGCTCTAACTGGTGCACAGCAACCTTTGTTTAAAACGTACTGTTGAATAATTGGAGAATGGGCACCGGCAATAGAGCTAAACAATGAAGGCCGAGATCTCTTTAGGCAAAAGAAGACTTGCTGCGTTTGCTACAAACAATGAACTTTGTTGCCTTGTCCACAGAAAATTAAACTACTACAGTAATATTAAAGCAGGCAACGCACCGCTAATCACATTTACTGGAAACGGGCCAACACAACATTTAAAAACGAGCCAACGGCTGCCATAAGCATGAGGAGAGACACAAAAGGAAAAAGAAGTTCGCTCGCAGCCAAACGTATCAGCAAAAGTGCAATTAGCCCTGTAACAGGGGCGATGCCCCAAGGGTACAAATGCAGAGCATTTGCCAATGATAACAAAGGATTTTTGAAGGGCAAGCCCACGACGGAGAGAACGTGATGGGCGTGAGGTGGGCGTGGTTTAAAGACTAAATAGGTAACTACACGTTGGGAAAAGCAGCACTTGCGTGCTTCCATGCTCGACCTAAAAAGGCAGGAAGCTCATTTCAATATTTGATGATGATGGGATTTATAAAGGGCATCTGTTATCCTCCAAAGGATATCCTGGCGCTAAAATACTGTAAGAAGAGAGACATGCAGCTCAAAGTGATTGAAATAACATTGTTTTCAAATATGTTTCTCCCTCCTTAGGTAAGGGGGCAGGGTGTTCCACAACTTATGGGCCAGGAACAAAAAGGATCTGCCCCCTTTCTACATTCCCTTGATTCAAGGAATGGTAAAAAGGGAAAGCATTTGCATATCGTAATATGCAACAAGGAAGATAAGTCTTAAATGTTTCCGTTATAGCTTTGGGGTCCACTTTATACTGTGCTTTATGGGCCAAACATGCGACTTTAACCTGAATTCCTGAATTGACTGGTAGCCATGTAAGGGTTTCAGTATATGAGTGACCGACTCATTGCGTTTTACCCTTACGCGCAATCTCGCAGCCCATTTCTGAATTCTCCGTAAACGAGTTATAACTGCAATCGGTAGTCCTGAGTATAGTGCATTACGATAAACAAGCCTTGATAAAATGGTTGCTTGAGCTACCTCCTTTTGAGTCTGTTTATGCAGCATTGGGAGCATTTTAAATACTCGCTTTAGATGCAGAAAGCATGCCCCTGATACATTGTTTATCTATACGTCCAAATTCAGGTTATGGTTGATCGTTATTTCAAGATTCTTAGCATGTACTAATGGAATAGGGGGTCACCCAAATCCAAGGCCACCAATTTCACATGTTGGTAATTGGTTGTTGGCCACAGCACAGTAATTCTGTCTTATCACCATTTAATTTTAGTGCATTAATGTTCATCCATTTCCCCACTGATGAAAGACAGTCATGTAGATTTGAAGGGGTTTCAACTTCATCTACAACTGAAACAATAGTTTGAGTGCCATCTGCATAGGACATACGAGATAGCCCAAAATGTTTAATCAGTGTTGCTAGAGGGGAAATGTATATGTTGAACAGAGTGGGACTTAAAATGGATCCTTGTAGTACACCTCACAGCAGCGTCTTTCTTTAAAGGCAAAAGTTGCCATCTCACTGTCTGAGGTCTTTGAGACAGAAAAAATGTGAACCGGTACAGGGAAGTTCCTTGCACTCTTGAGGTCTTTAGTCTTTGAAGTAGGATATAGTGGGATATGCTATCAAATGCAGTGCTAAGATCCAATAGGATCAGACTCTACTACTTCTACCATCCAACAACATCTTGATGTTATCTACAACAGAGACCAACACAGTTTCTGTGAAGTGTATTGGTCTAAACCCTACCTGTATTTTATTGTCTGTTTTGCTAACATCAAGATGATTTTTGAACTGTCAGTCACTTTCTTTTTCAAACTTTCAGCAATTAAAAGAAATCTGGAAATTGGTCTAGAATTAGACTATTCACCGGAGTCTAAGAAAGGTTTCTTTAAATTGGGCCAAACTTGGGCATTTTCCCCCTACCTGAGGCAGACTGGCGAGTTGATAGATAGGTTGCATAGATCTATAATTAACTGGAGCTAGAGTATAGCATCTCCAAAAAAATACCAATGAAAAGAGCTATAGTTTCCTCCATTAAGTTTTGCTTTCACCAGGGCGAGAAAATCTAAAGTTTTTAAACACTAGCTATCAAGTTCAATCGCAAATTGATTAATCTGTTCATTGAATTTCCCGGCTGGACCTAAAAGATCTCCCAGAGCTTTAAAAAATGATATTTTTGTGACCTTTGACAATGGCCGTCCTTTTGGCTGGACACCCACAGAATCTCCTAAACTTGGTTGATAATACTTATTTAATTGGAAAGGTAGTGCAAGATGATTTGACCATGTCAGTTTTATGGGCATTTACGCTGTTAGAAAATTAGATGTGGTCAAAATAAGGGGCATATTTATAATGCCCTAGCACTACCTTGTGCCACATAAACCTCATTGTTTTTTACGTTAATGTGGCCCAACGAGGCCGAAATTCCTGCGCCGCATTTACAGAGTGATGCACTGCATGCATTGCGCCACTCTGTAACCTGATGAAGCAGAAAATGAAGGTTTTACATTTATTAAAGCGTAAACGTAGTGTGAAATAATCATGTGTGACTTTAACCGAACTAATAAAGATTGTACGGGGACAAAATGTGCCCTCAGAGTAGTTTGCCATCATTTATACGCGTGCTTTATATAACGTGGTGTATTAGAATTGCACTAATCCGACATAATCATAAACGTGTGCTACAATTTGCTTGTTTGAAATGCTTTAGCTTAGCATGACTTTAGCGGAGGCTTTGGCCTAGTTGCCTGGTCTCACGGTTTAGATGTTCGTATTTTTCCACTGTGCTAATAAACGTGTATTTTTGCTTGAAGCTGTACTTTTCCACAGAAACCGTTCACATGCTTATCTTAAGGTTTCGTGCCAGCCTGGCATATTTTCTCCTTACTTCAAGGTCGATTTGCAGGTGCGGACAATGGAGGCTCTGAAAGTGAGCTAATTGGTAGACAATGTTGCAACTTGCGTACCCATCTCCAAGGATAATGTATGCTTAAGTAAAAG
This sequence comes from Pleurodeles waltl, assembly GCF_031143425.1. Taxonomy (NCBI): domain Eukaryota; kingdom Metazoa; phylum Chordata; class Amphibia; order Caudata; family Salamandridae; genus Pleurodeles; species Pleurodeles waltl. Next base: position 1,083,750,734 of record NC_090439.1, on the reverse strand, counting down.
CTTGAGAACTGTCGTTTTTGATTGGTCAATTTGAAGCTAACCTATGAACCCTCCAATGGAGACCCTACTGGATTTGAACTGTTGTCTATAAAAACCAGGTGCACGAGAGGAAACGCTCTCTCTATCATTGGACATCCCGCCATTTTGACTTCGTAGCTATTATGGCCCACTTTGCTGCGACGCCATTTTGAGAGACTTTGATGCTTTCTCTAATCGAGAGAAAGAGACTTTAAATGATTCTTGCCCTAGAGACTTTAACTTTGATTTGTCCCTTTGCATGAAGTAGTAGTTTTACCTTGCCGCCGTGAGGCAATTGCCCCGTCCACCCCTGCCCCTTTGTCCCGTCCTATGCTGATCGAGAAACGGTACCCATGATGACCGAAGAACGGTACCTGTGAGACGAAGACTTCCTTGTATGCTGATCGCAATTGGTAAATATGAAAGGAAATTGTACAATTGCATTGTGTTTCTTTTAGGTAACCAACTGCTGATTTTGATAAGATCCCTAGTTAGGAGTTTTTCTAAATTAATGTTGCTAAATTGTTTTTGCATGAAGTCCCACATGCAGATGCTAATTTGAGGTTAGACGAGGATTCCATATGTCGCACGATGCAATTTGAGATCTTGTTATGCTGACTAAATGTATGCAATTAGTTCATTACAGATTATCGTATTAGTGATTTGCATTGCTATTATCGAATGCCTTGTGATTCAAATGCTACATAGATTGCACTTGTTTCGCCGTTATGGACAGCTATTAATGTTCATATATGTTTATCATTTGGTGTTGAGACACATTTATATCGTGCTAGCTTTGTTAATATAGGGAAATAAAATTCACTAACTTTGAATAAACTGGTGTGGTTATTCCTGACTGAAAGGTCAGGGTTCGCCGAAATGTATTCTGGATTAAATGTTAAGTGTTATGTTGATCAAGGTATTGCTTATGTTCGTTATTGATTATTGATTTGATGCAATTGATCGATTAAGAGTACAGAGAGTTCCCACTAAGTCAAAAGATTAATCGGCCTAAAGAGCGTCCGAATACAGGTAAATTATTACTACGGACCGCTCTATCAGTAGATGGTAGCAGAGGACGGTTTCGTCTTTTGGGACCTTGTACTCTTAAAGTACATGGTGTTGAATTAACGGTTACGCATTTTGAGACCCCATTCGAGAAATTGAATTAGAATTTTCTTGGGTAAAACAGATTGACAGAATGATGATGGGCTAGGTCCACCGCGACTTTCCCGGGATCTCGGAGCTTGCGAATGGAGAGAACGGAGGTGTGGAATCAGCGTTGGCGGTACTAGTGATGGTATGAGTGAAGTTAGGGTTTTGCGCTTGCACAGCTTATTGCCGCAGGGTGTGTGAAAAGGTTGCGAGGATTTTTCTTTTTTAGAGGATAGCGGAGGTGCGACTCCGAGTGTAGAAGTAGTGAAGTCGTCGAACTTCATAGAGATAGCGGAGGTGCGACTCCGAGTGTGAGAGTAGGGAAGTCGTCGAACTTCATGTGCGTGTGGCGCTTTGTGCATAAAAAGGTCCACGTGGTTGTTGTTGTTGAGACGGGCCCTGCGAGGTCAAGAGACTCCGGAGTATGTTGATCTATGTTGTGGTCTGGGCGGTTTAGTAGGTTGATCGGGCGTGGTCAACAAGTTGGTACGTGTGTTAGGGAGTGAAAGAAACTTCGACTTCGAGCTTTGACAAGATTCTAAGTGCACTAGAATAGATCACTGACAAGTTGAGAGTAGGTCTGCGGGTCAGATTTGCTTGCGAACGTGGGGACTGAGAAAGACGGAATAGCGGCCGAGGCTGGTGAAAAGTCCCTAAGGTCCTGAAGCGATTGTGTTACCCTTCCTGTAGTAAACCGACAGATCTGTTTTATTTTTGGTAGCTCGCGATACATGCAAGAAGTTGTTACGAGAGGAGGTGAGTGAAGGAGGACTAGCCGCGAGGCTTTGTCAGCCGCAGTGTGTGTGAGTGTGACGTCACTCGGAGCCGCGCTGGGATAGGTTGGTTGCAGAGAAGGGTCGCGCACGGATTGGACGCAGTCCGTGGGGCTCGATTGGAAGGGGAAAGGCAGGTGAAGAGTATTCCGGGAATTAAAGTCACCTATTGATTACAAACTTTGTGAAATAAAAGACGAGAAAATGAAATTCTTTAAAGCATTTAGGAGTGCGATGAAGGGGGAGTCTTACATTAAAGCGAGCGTAGGAGAGGAGACGCCGCCCGAAGGTACACCAGCTTACATTGTAATGGAAGAGAAGGGGGTAGCTCCGTGTCTTTGGCTAAAGCAATGGCACAAGTTGACAGAGAAACATGGGAGTGTAGCGTTCCCGATACATGGGACATTCAATATAAGGATTCTAGAGAATTTGAGATTCACGATGTACGACATGAAGGTGCCTCCAAGGCCAGCACAGTTTGAGGCTCTAGCGATTTGGGAACTAATGGCCAGACAGCAACAGCAAAAGAAGTTCGAGACCAGAATGAGGAAGGTAGAAAAGACACTAGCGGACGCTAGGTGGGATAATGCACAGAAGGTGTGGAGGTCAGATGTATTGCAGGGGATAAAATTGTTCCCCGCAATTACTAAGGAAGGAGAGGAGACAGGTAAGAAAGCCACCTGTAAGACGGACAGGAAGTGTTCCAGGGATAGAGAGGATGAGGAAAAGTTGAGAAGGGAAGAGGAGTTAGAGGATGAGGAGTTAATAATGCAATTGCTGAACGACCGTCCACCACCTTATGCGGAGGATGGACAAGGTCCAAGTACCAGTTCTGCCCCTCCGGCATCGGTACAGAACAGCGAAACTCAGAGTTCAGGAGCATCATCGGGACCAAAGGACCCGAGTCTACTGTTCACCCCGCAGATACCGCAGGTTAGGAGAATATATCCAGATGTGCCCGTGTTGAAACCAGCAGAAAATTATCAGCCGCAGATGCCAGGGTACTACAACAGTGATAACAGTGCAGGAATGATTCTAGATCCAACCGTAAGGGGCGTACAGAATGGTTACAACCCAACAATGGCGCAAGCTGAATCAACTCAGTTTTTGATGCCTCAAAAGCAGATGCAGGGAGGAAACGCACATGTTCAGATGACGGGGAGCCAGATGGGCATGCCGGCAATGATGACCCATGGTGTGGGAATAAACATGCCACAGAACATGGGAAATGGACAAAATCCAGATGCAATATCACTACCCATTACTGTAGGTCCACCGGTACCTCTGTATAGTCAGCCTAACTTAGGTATGAGTGGTCAGGGACCAATGCTGCAGAGTGGGACAGAAAGGAGGTGCATAGAAAACACCCCAGGGATAACTCCGATAGCGGCTCAGCCAACTGGGTCTGGGTCCTTGATGGAGTTTAGTCCCGTATGTGCTCAGTCAACACTGGTGAGGTCGAGCACCCCACTGATAATACCCTTAACATCGAACACTGAAAAGTTGCCTCAACCATCGATGGCAGTCGATGTGAACGCCACGCTGATGGGGGTGAATGCGCAACAGTTGACACAATGGTTCAACAGTCTAAACTCCACACAAAATTCAGCCAGTGGGAAAGGAGAAGACTATATGAATAGGGTCAGGTTGAACATGGAAGCACAAGAATTGGTGGAAGGGACTATGGGTGTGAATAGGTTAGAGTCCTACACAGAGGAAGAGCTGAGGTATCTATGTCCAAGGATTACGAAGGAAGTGAACAAGGTACATAAGAGCTTGCAGGAAGCAGCTGACAGAAACGGGGTTGACATAGACAAGATGAAACACTTGAGCAGAAGCTACAGGTTGGATTTTGGGACCGCAGATTTTGAACACATGAGGTCAGCAGGCATGAAGACACACCTTAGAGAATTGCTGCAGAGTGCACAAGTGTGGAGGTGCTTAGACAAATGGGAAAGCAGGTGGGTAAAGAGGAAGGAAAAGAGGAGGGACGGTGCTACAGAGCACAATGAGAAAAGACCGCAGAGTAGTGATACAGTAACAATGTTACCAATGAGGGAGACAGCAGGGGGAAAATTAGTACATGTACCATGGCACAGAAGCGACATTCAGTCTTTTACGGACGATTTTCCCAAACTAAGAGAGAAGCCAATTGAATGGTATCAGCAGACTGACAGGTTTGTGAAGCTTGCAAAATGTCTCTGGGAAGACCTGAACACTCTCTTTGAGATTGTGGTTCCGGCAGATTTGTGGGAGGATTGCAAAAGAGCTGTAGGTTGGCCGACAAGTGAACCAGAGAGGGACAGGGAGACGGGCGCACCATCACCTATGGTGATGAGCTTGTACTATAAGGTGATTGAGCATTTGAAAACGAAGGTACCCGCGAAAAACGTGGATTGGCAGAAGATTGATCGAACTGCCCAAGAGGCTAAAGAATCGATTCATAGTTACTATGAGAGGTTGTTGAAGGCGTTCAAGAATTACAGTGGCACGGAAACAATAGAGGCGAAGGACATGCTCCATTTTGTCTTCAGATTTGTGAAAGGGCTGAGACCAGAGATAAGTCAGATGATAAAGTCGCATTTGATTTGTTGGCAATCGAAACCGATTGATGAGGTGTTGAATTATGCGAAATACTGTAGCGACGAAATCGAAGTGAAACAGAAAAGGTTGAAAGAGAAGGTGATGATGATGCAGCTTAAGGCAGCTCAAACAGGTTTGCAAGGTTTGCAGGGTTTGCAAGGGATGCAAGGGTTCCAACAGCAGGTACCGCAACCGCAGTTGCAGTTACAGGGAAACATGGCGTTTCAGCCACAGGCCAGAGGCAGAGGAGGTTTTGTGAATAATGGTCCGGATTTGAACACTGTTGTGACGGGTGTGCAGGCAATGAAGAAGGTGATGCCGTGTCACGTGTGCGGAATTGTAGGTCATTGGAAACGCGAGTGCCCGATGGTGGTGCAGGAAGGTGCAGGTGCAGGTGTTGGTCAACAAAACAATGATGTCAATGCATTTCAGACAATGAGGGGACCGAAAATGAGAGGTCCAAGCCCAAATTTTCAGACCATAAATCAATTGCAGGGATTGCAACCTATGCAGCCGCAGCAGATGCAGATGCCTCGTATGCAGATGACGCAAATGCAGCCAATGCAACAGCAGTTACCTATGGTACCTAATCAGCAAATGCAAATACCCTTGGCACCAATGAGTCAGCAGCAAGTGATGGTTCCTCCACAGGTATCGGGTCAGGTAATGAGTACAAATGGCACCGTACAACAGTTCCCATTACACAGTGAGAGTGGAATAAACAACGTATGGGAGAGTGAAAGTTCAGGAGAAGAAGGAGATTGTGTGCTTGCGGCATCCTTGGAAGTTGATCAAAGGGGTCCGTACGTAGAAGGAAGAGTAATGGGTCATCGTGTCTCGTTCTTGGTTGACACGGGAGCCACCCGTTCAACAGTTAAGAGCAGTGAAGTACCAAATTTGCCACTCTCAGGGAGGACAGTTCAAGTGGTGGGAGTAGCAAACAGGCACCTGACGAACCCAATAACAGATCCGGTACCAGTCAGCATCGGTAACTATCAAGGGGTACATCAGTTTGTGGTATGTGACTCAAGCCCAATAGCACTGTTAGGGAGAGACCTATTGTGCAAATTGGGTTGTTCGATCATGTGTTCGAACGAAGGAATAACAATACAGACGAGCAGTGATGGGGAAGAAGAGGACAGTGTAGAGGGGGATGAGGTGGAAACTGTCGATGAAGAGTATCCTCTGATTTGTCTTTTCCCGATGATAACTGAAGAAGATATTCCAGCTGAATTACGGGAAACAGTCGGAAAGGAAGTGTGGGACATGACAGGGAAAGAGGTGGGATTGATGAAAGGAGTGGAACCAGTGAAAGTGGCTGTAAAGCCCAATGCAATCTTTCCCCAGACCCCACAATACCACATGCCACAAGACACCCTCATGAAAGTTGCTCAACTTATTGACGAATTTGTAAAACAGGGGGTACTGAAAGAAGTGTTAAGCAGTCCATGTAATTCACCAATAATGGGACTAATAAAGCCGAGTGGAAAGGTCCGACTCGTGCAGGACTTGAGGAAAATAAATGACATCATAGTCAAGTGCTGCCCAGTGGTACCGAATCCAGCTGTGATAATGTTCCAGGTTCCTTGCGATGCCGAATGGTTCTCAGTCATCGATTTGTCACAAGCATTCTTTTCTGTGCCTCTTCATGAGGACAGCCAATTCCTCTTTTGTTTCAAATTCCTAGACAGAGTATACAGTTGGTGTCGAATTCCTCAAGGGTTTTCTGAGTCACCGTCAATATTCAATCAGATTGTAAAGAAAGACTTGGAAGCATTAGAATTGCCATTCGAGTCAACTCTAGTACAGTACATTGATGACTTATTGATTGCATCAAAGACAGAAAGTGGCTGCACAGCCGATACCATTGCTCTGTTGAATCATTTGGGAAGGAATGGACATAAGGTGTCTCCTTCCAAATTACAGTTCTGTCAGAAGAAAGTGAAATACTTGGGTCACCAGATAGAGAAAGGGTCACGGAGAATAATGAAGGAAAGAATAACGAGTGTACTTCAAATGAGTCCACCAAAGACAAGGAGGGAGGTGAGGAAGTTTTTGGGAATGGTGGGTTATTGTCGCCAGTGGATTCCCAACTTCTCGACTCTAGCAAAGCCTTTACTGAAGTTGACCCAGAAGGATGCTTTGGATGAAATTGAGCTGAAAGGAGATGAGATGGATGCTTTTGTTGAATTGAAAGAATGCATGTGTAGGGCTCCAGCTTTAGGTATGCCTGATTACACGAAGCCTTTCACATTGTTTTGTCATGAACGTGATGCATGTTCTTTGTCTGTCTTGACTCAAGCCCATGGTGGCGTAAACAGACCAGTAGCGTATTTTTCAGCTACTTTGGATCCGGTCGCAGCAGCACTCCCAGGGTGTTTGCGCGACGTAGCAGCAGTTGGTATCAGCCTCACTCAGAGTGAAGGAATAGTGATGGGACACCCAGTAACAGTCATGGTCCCTCACTCAGTCAAGATACTTTTGACCCGCTCCCGAACGCAGCACATGACTGGAGCGAGACTCACAAGGTATGAGACGATAATTCTGGGCTCACCAAATGTGCAGCTGAAAAGGTGCACTATGTTGAATCCAGCAACCTTGCTTCCTGGAGAAAATGCCGAAATTGAGAACGCTGAAGACGTCGAGCATGACTGCCTTCAGGTGACTGAATTTTGCACAAAACCTCGACCGGACATTAAGGATACTAAACTTGATGAAAATGACCAAATTCTTTTTGTTGATGGTTCATGTCTAAGAGACGGGATGGGGATTTTGAAAGCAGGATATGCTGTATGTACTGTAACAGGGGTCTTGGAAGCGGGATGGCTTCAAGGAGTCTATTCTGCACAAGTAGCAGAACTTGTAGCCCTTACAAGAGCATGTCAACTGTCTGCATTGATGAAAGTCACTATTTACACGGATAGTCAATACGGGTTTAGGATTGTGCATGACTTTGGACAACTATGGTCACAGAGAGGTTTCCTGACTTCTTCAGGATCTCCAGTGAAGAACGGGGAGAGGATAAGGGAATTGTTACACGCCATTCAAGTGCCAGCCGAAGTTGCAGTGGTAAAGTGTAGTGCTCATACGAAAGGACAGGACTATGTTTCTCTGGGAAATGCATATGCGGATCAAGTCGCAAGATTTTGTGCCTTGAACTGTATATTACTCAGGGATGATTGGAATACGATAAATGAGCCAGAACTCGAACCAGCTGAAGCATTTGCCTTGAAGGTCGTAGATACAATAGATGAACTAAAAGCATTACAAAATAATGTCAGGGAGGATGAAAGAGATTCCTGGATTAAATCACAATGTATAAAGAGACCAGACGAGTTATGGGTTTCACATGAGGGAAAATTTGTTTTGCCAAACAGTCTCTTATCACAGCTTGCACGGTTCTATCATGGGCAGGCTCACCTAGGGAGAGATGCCATGATAAGATTGTTCAAAACTGATTGGTTTAACCCCAGATTTCGTCAAGCTGCAGAAGCAGTTTGCCATCGATGTGTCACTTGCCAGCAGATGAACCCAGGAAAGGGAACAGTTGTGAACGCGAGCCACATTGGTAGGGCAAGCGGGCCTTTTAGTCGAATGCAGATGGATTTCCTTGAGATGCCTGTGCATGGGGGTCTGAAATACGTGTTGGTGATTGTGTGCATTTTTAGTCACTGGATTGAGGCATACCCCACACGTAGAAATGACAGCCTTACAGTTGCGAAGCTATTGTTGAGGGAGTTGATACCACGTTTCGGATTCCCGATCTCTTTAGAATCAGATAGGGGAAGTCACTTCAATAACGAGGTGATAAAGTTACTTTGCGAAGCGCTGAACATTTAGCAAAAGCTGCACTGTAGCTATCGCCCTGAAGCCTCAGGACTGGTGGAGCAGATGAATGGTACGCTGAAATCGAGAATGGCAAAAATATGTGCATCGACAAATTTGAAATGGCCTGACGCATTGCCCTTAGTGCTAATGTCAATGAGAAACTCTCCTGATAGAAAGACTGGATTGTCTCCGCACGAAATTCTCATGGGCAGGGCTATGAGACTTCCTGCAGTTCCCGCAAACGCGCTTTTGAATATTACAGATGATATGGTGTTAGACTACTGCAAAGGACTGGCTGACGTGGTTCGCTCTTTCTCTCACCAGGTGGAAGCGACCACCTTGCCACCGATACAAGGTCCAGGACACGCACTGAAAGCAGGTGACTGGGTCGTGGTAAAGAAGCACGTGAGAAAGTCGTGTCTGGAACCCCGTTGGAGAGGCCCTTTCCAAGTGATCCTGACGACAACTACCGCTGTGAAGTGTGCGGGGGTTCCCAACTGGATTCACGCCAGTCACACAAAGAAGGTGTTGTGTCCCACAGATGAGGAAGTTGAAGCGCTGAAACTACCAGTGCCTGACAAAGCAGTGCTGAGCGCTGAGACAGAACAGAACCGAACGGAAAGCGAACAGGCAGAAACTGGAGAAAAGGAGATATTCTCTGACGACGAAGACACCAACTCGCTTGGGGGAGACCAAGGAGAAAGTTCAGACAGCGACGCAGAAGCTGAAGGTTACAAACAACCTGAAGCAGCTGAGGGTAGCAAAAAGCCCGAAGCAGCTGAAGGTGACAAGGAGCCTGAAGCAGCTGAAAGTGATAAAGAGCCTGAAGAAAGTAACGGTGACGAAGGGCTCGAAAAAGGTGAAAAGGCAGGAGAGCCTGATCAGAGGAGGGCTTTCCCCGAAGCAGACGATACAGAAAAAGAAAAAGAGAACGTGATTGATTCCCCAGAAGGAGGGAACGAGGCAGAACAGAACGAAAAGGTTCAAGCTTCCACAGAAAAGATTGCAGGTCCATCAAATGGACACGGTGCAAAGAGAAGACTAAGTATCTCACCAATAAAAGAAAGGGGTAAAGAAAGTTTGAACGAAGGAGGAAGGCCAAAAGTGAAAGAGAAAAGAAAGGAAGTGACTGTCGTGGAACAATCGTCAAGTGAGGAAAAAGACTTGACAAAAGAGGAAAGTGCCAGCGAGGCAGAGTCGAAAAGAGAAGCAAAATTGAAAAGGAAAAGGATACCAAACAGGAGATATTCCGGTCCTGAATGGGCATATGCAGTCAATGACGATTGGACTGACGAGTTTGTATCTCTAAGCATCGAAAACGAAGAAGAAGAAGAGATACCAATAGAAAAGAAAAGTTTCATAGACTCTGTCGATTGAAAGAATAGTAAATGATATTGCTTGCTACAATCTAACGTGAAAGGAACAACCAGCTGAGACATTGCTAAACCGGATGAGACTTGCTAAACAGATAAAGACTGAGTTATTGCCGAATTGAGACAAATGCTGCTAACCGATAAGTGACTGGCCTCTTGAAGAAGACGGTGTGAACATTGCGCTCGTTCAGCTTTGTAACTGAATCGCTAAATAGTTTCATTTATAGGTGCTTCTAGCTCTCTGATTCTATACAGATCATGACTAGGTACGCTACGCAAAATAATAGAAAGAAATATTGTAAATATGTGTGTATAGGCTTGGTAATTACATGCGTAATAATAATAATGGCAATTGTGCTTGGAATGCATGGAAAGGGTGAGAGTGAGAATATTGAGGCTTCTACTTTTGCTCCTGTTACTGTCACTGAACTAACCGCATTGAAAAGATTAGAAATAGATGAGAGGCTCTTGCATGATAGGAAGGAGCTTTCGTATAACGTTTTCTATCGCTTGCTAACAGAATATGTTGAGACTATGGATGCGAAGGATTGTTATGTGTGTACACAGACACCGACATCAGTAAAGAAAGGGGTGACTTTTCACCACATGCCTCTTACATATGGGATTACATGTAGTATAGTAATGTCTAGGTTTTATGGTCAAACTAACATACAGTATTTTTACTGGAATTATGATGTTACCTTTGCTTATGTTCCTATAATAGCGCAGCTTAGCCAGACTGCTAAAGATTGGGATGCTAAAATAATGAGGGAATTTTTCGAGCCAATGCAACCTTTTGAAACGGCTCATGCTCATAGGGAGAACCTTACTTGCTCAGTCTCTGCTGTAGAAATAAGCTTTTTAGATCGCACAGATGATAGAAGGGCACAAATGAAGGCGAAATTAGAAAAAGAGCTACATAAGAGGACTTCAGTAGATAATTATGATTTTGCCGCTATAAAGACACAAGGGAAAATAGCTTTAGATGCTTGGCATGTAGGGAAATTTTGTATATATCGAGGTGAATCTTATTATGACAATATTTTTGTAGGAGCGAGTGAGTGTAAACATACGTTTATTTTTAAGGCCAAATGGACATTCATGATGAACAGACTTGACCCTGTCATTCCAGGTGTATATTCTGCTGTGGTAGGAGATATATTTGGAGCCATGATTCCTTCATTGGGAGTTGTGTTGAATTCTATCAAAATAAGAAAGTTGTCTACTATAGTGGATAACATGTTGACAAAGTTTTCAGGTGCTATAATCCTGATAGATGCTGAACTTGCAGCGGAAAGAGTTATGACTCTTCAAAATAGGCTTGCTTTAGACATTCTTTTAGCAAAGGATGGTGGTGTTTGCAAAATGCTTGGTGCGCGACACTGTTGTACCTATATACCCGACAATAGTGTGAAAATTAAAACTATGCTTGCTAATCTAACAAAAGAAAGTGCAGATTTGAAGGAATTGAAAGAACCAGGAGTGTGGGAGAAGGTTGGAAAGGGACTTGCTTCAGTGGGACATTGGATTGGGGGAATTTGGAATGGAATATTATTGAAAATAATAGAAGGAATATTAATAGTACTAATTTGTATATTTGGAATTTGGGGAATAAAAAGGGGAATAATAATGATTATGGAAAGAATTAAAAGAAGAAAAGAAGAGAAAATTATGAAAAGAATGGCAGAGGAATACAAAGCGCAAACTAGGGGAACTAAAAGGAAAAGGGAACTGACAGAATTTTAATGGAATAAAATTTGTGGGCGTGGTTTGGTGTGATGACAAGTAGTCATCAGAGGAGGGATTGATGAAGCAGAAAAAGAAGGTTTTACATTTATTAATGCGTAAACGTAGTGTGAAATAATCATGTGTGACTTTAACCGAACTAATAAAGATTGTACGGGGACAAAATGTGCCCTCAGAGTAGTTTGCCATCATTTATACGCGTGCTTTATATAACGTGGTGTATTAGAATTGCACTAATCCGACATAATCATAAACGTGTGCTACAATTTGCTTGTTTGAAATGCTTTAGCTTAGCATGACTTTAGCGGAGGCTTTGGCCTAGTTGCCTGGTCTCACGGTTTAGATGTTCGTATTTTTCCACTGTGCTAATAAACGTGTATTTTTGCTTGAAGCTGTACTTTTCCACAGAAACCGTTCACATGCTTATCTTAAGGTTTCGTGCCAGCCTGGCATATTTTCTCCTTACTTCAAGGTCGATTTGCAGGTGCGGACAATGGAGGCTCTGAAAGTGAGCTAATTGGTAGACAATGTTGCAACTTGCGTACCCATCTCCAAGGATAATGTATGCTTAAATAAAAGCTTGAGAACTGTCATTTTTGATTGGTCAATTTGAAGCTAACCTATGAACCCTCCAATGGAGACCCTACTGGATTTGAACTGTTGTCTATAAAAACCAGGTGCACGAGAGGAAACGCTCTCTCTATCATTGGACATCCCGCCATTTTGACTTCGTAGCTATTATGGCCCACTTTGCTGCGACGCCATTTTGAGAGACTTTGATGCTTTCTCTAATCGAGAGAAAGAGACTTTAAATGATTCTTGCCCTAGAGACTTTAACTTTGATTTGTCCCTTTGCATGAAGTAGTAGTTTTACCTTGCCGCCGTGAGGCAATTGCCCCGTCCACCCCTGCCCCTTTGTCCCGTCCTATGCTGATCGAGAAACGGTACCCATGATGACCGAAGAACGGTACCTGTGAGACGAAGACTTCCTTGTATGCTGATCGCAATTGGTAAATATGAAAGGAAATTGTACAATTGCATTGTGTTTCTTTTAGGTAACCAACTGCTGATTTTGATAAGATCCCTAGTTAGGAGTTTTTCTAAATTAATGTTGCTAAATTGTTTTTGCATGAAGTCCCACATGCAGATGCTAATTTGAGGTTAGACGAGGATTCCATATGTCGCACGATGCAATTTGAGATCTTGTTATGCTGACTAAATGTATGCAATTAGTTCATTACAGATTATCGTATTAGTGATTTGCATTGCTATTATCGAATGCCTTGTGATTCAAATGCTACATAGATTGCACTTGTTTCGCCGTTATGGACAGCTATTAATGTTCATATATGTTTATTATTTGGTGTTGAGACACATTTATATCGTGCTAGCTTTGTTAATATAGGGAAATAAAATTCACTAACTTTGAATAAACTGGTGTGGTTATTCCTGACTGAAAGGTCAGGGTTCGCCGAAATGTATTCTGGATTAAATGTTAAGTGTTATGTTGATCAAGGTATTGCTTATGTTCGTTATTGATTATTGATTTGATGCAATTGATCGATTAAGAGTACAGAGAGTTCCCACTAAGTCAAAAGATTCATCGGCCTAAAGAGCGTCCGAACACAGGTAAATTATTACTACGGACCGCTCTATCAAACCCTTTGCGCTACATTATGCCTGCGCCAGGCATAGTGTATGCAAAGGGGGCGTTCCCCGTTAGGGGAGCCAGAAAAATAATATAAGGAAATCTATGAGATTTCATTGCGCCATATCTTACGGCACTTTTAACGCCTTCTAAAGAGCAGACGTTAAAAGGGGGCTTCTATTCTTTAGAATGGGGCCCTATGTACTCTGCAGGAGTAGCGCCAATATTTTGGCACTACTCCTGCAGAGTACATCAATAGCATAATGAGAAATTACGCTATTGCCCCCACCCTGCTCCATGGTGCCTTTTTTCATGCGTGGATGAGTGTACTTGGTGCTCTAACTTTATACCTGCCATAGCATGGTATATGTCCTTGGTGTCCCTTTTTTTTTTAATCCCACCAAATGTCAAAATCCCGCACCATATCTAAACTATCGGACGACAGAAAAAGAGTGGAGTGATGGCGTCAGCTAACATTGCTCCACAGTTGGTGCAGTAAGTAGGAGGCCGATACAACAGCAGACAGGAAAACAATCTTTATCAGATCCTTTAACATTGAAAAGCAAAGTTTCCACTTGCGTGAAATTGAGTGGTTCACCATTGAAGTTTGTAAAAAGATGTGAAAATTATAGCTATTCCCCTTACCACCCCCCTTTCTCAATGTTTTTGGTTACCTCATATCCACTAGGCATAGTGCTGAGAAGATCTGGCCCTGAACAATCATCTAACCAGACCTCCCTGAAACATACAAGGTCGAGATGTCCTGATTCAAAAAGGAGAGCAGTCTCCTTGGCATGTTTACTTAATATTAGATTGAGAATTAAGCAGCATGCCTTTTAATTTTGAATAAGTAAACTTTTGGCCCATTCAATGCTTATTATTTTTCTCTCAAATCGCCTTTTATGTTCTCTGTACATAATTTTGAACCCTCCTTTAAAAGGAGTAATTCCTCAGATGTATACCTGTTGGGAGTCCCCAAATGAGCAGCATATCTGGAGCTTCCCAGGCACTGACGGGGCAGATGGGCTTGCCTTTGGCCTTATCTTACTTTGGCAGTAAGATAAGACAAGGAGCATCTAACTCCTACTGAAATCTTCATGAAAATCGGAATCTTGTAGCGGTGTGCAGTAGAGAAGCATGAAGTAGAACAAGGAACACAATATTTGATACATAGGACCTTTATAGAAGGGGGCTCAATGGCAAATACAAAGGGGCATATTTATGGGAAAGTAGATTTCACTGCGCCATTATTTTGGGCCTCCCTGCGTGGGAACACCCCCCTTGAATACATTATGCCTGGCACAGGCATAATGTGGTGCAGTGGGTTGCAAAGTGGCACATGCATGCATTGCGCCACTTTGTAAGTCTGGCGCGGGGGAAAGGCCACCTTAGCCCCACCTCAGCATCAACAAAATGACGCTATGGCAGTGCTAAGGCGGCTTAAGGGGCATGTCAAAGTGCCCCAAATTGACTTAAACATAGAAGAATGTGCAAGACTGTCCCATTTTGATAAATTTTAAAGGCAGAACTACAAAGGTTTTTATGAGCTTTGGTATATCAAGGCTAAGAAGGTGTGGCTCTGGTCTGCTTTTTAGTTTCCAGTGGTGCTGCAGAGTTCAAGGCTGGGTGACTCATTTCATACTGCTGGTGTTGTTAGAGTCCAAGTCTTCAGTACTTAAAGAAGGAGATAGAGCTTTAATGAAGTCTTAACGCAGAGCAGAAGCCATAGGTTTAGACAAGAACAGTGAATATTCCATGGAACATTTAACCCTAGGCATGCATTGTGAAGTAGCAGGTGGGGGAATGGAACCCGAACTTGTACAAAATACAAGGAGGGGAAATAAAGGATCTAAGATATGCCCAGCAATATGGGTGGAAGTGCAGACAAACTGTTCCAAACGCAAATATGTTCTGTGCTTTCCATCCGGGTGTGAGCAAGGCAAAATTAATTATTGCCATGCTTACTCCCAGCTTTCAAATCACAGTTTTCATGGAGCATTTTCTAAAGTGGAGGTACAGGCATGTTATTATCTGAGTACAGTTGTCATATAGCCCCAGGCAGATGTCTTAAGCTTCAAAAGAAAAATACAACCTTTTCACAGAAACAGAAAAGTGGCGGTTGTCACTCACTCCTTCCCTACTCAGGTATGCTCATTTAGAAAAGGGTGCTAGGAGTCCAACAAACTCTGTCTGATAATCTCTTGTCTGCATCATGAGCCCCAAAATCCATATGCATATTTTACACTATATGGGTATTTATTATAAATGATTTATCTAAAAAGCACATATGCTAACATGATTGTAAATACTATCAAGAACTCAGCAAGTCTTATGCACATTAAAACAAGATTTATAATTCATCACACATCCTTAATCGATTATTGGAGAACCTACCTAAGTTATAATTAGCTGCCTTAACGCACAGTTATCTTAGTTTTCTTGTAATAATATGACACTTCATGTAAAGCCTCTCACTTGCCCCCTATTGTTCTGTCTGGCTTAAAGAATTCTGAACTCTGTATTTCAGCATCCCTGCAGCAGCCAGTTTGTGTATCTGGTTCCTCCCCCCAACAACTTATCTTAAATACCTTTCTTATAAGCGATAAGGGGTTTTCTTGCGCATTCCTTTTGTTACACACGACAGGACAATATATCTTGTTCAAAATACAGAAAGCACACAGAATCTTTCTGATAGTTTTCTCACTTTTC
The DNA here is from genome assembly GCF_031143425.1 of Pleurodeles waltl. Lineage (NCBI taxonomy): Eukaryota > Metazoa > Chordata > Amphibia > Caudata > Salamandridae > Pleurodeles > Pleurodeles waltl. Next base: position 1,083,734,901 of record NC_090439.1, on the reverse strand, counting down.
CCCATAGCACAAGGTCCCTTTCCTTAAAGACAAACTTTAGCTGCCCGTTTATCAAAGAGCGTCAGAGGAGAATTATTCCTTCTCCGGCCTGCTAGCATGATCTTTAGAAAAATGTGGTAATCAATTATACATTTTATTAGTTTCACACTTTGATTAGCTATTGGTTAGAAATTAGCAAGCTTGCGTTCTATTCTCTGTGTTTTCGTCACACTCTCAAGCGTTCAAGAGTGCAAGGTCCGTGTTGTATGTAACATTTAAAAATACATAGAAAAGTGATGCCTCGCGTCATGATAAATCACAGTCAGGTCTTCCCTAAGAACAACATATTAAGGTATTCCGTAATGATCAGATCTGCAATTTCATCTTTGTGCCGGCAAATGGAGGCTGAGTACAAACTATACACAGCATAGTGGATGGTTTGCCAGTGGTAGAAGGACTGCCAGAAGTAGGTAATTTGTAATAAGAGTGAAATGTAGAGGTGAGTGATTATTTCATGCCCGAGAAGAGGTGGAAACCTGCATATTCCAAGGCTGTAAAGTAGCCGACTGATTAAGAACGTGAAACAGTGGAAACAACCAGGCTATAGTGCTTCAACTCAAGTATCTGGGTCCTCATGTAGCTCAAAAGGGGAGGGGCGGGGGTGTGACCCTTGGGGCATCATTTACACAATTTTGGCGCAGGGCAGCGTTGCAAGCCTTTTTGCTGCGCTGCCCTGCTTCAAAACAAAAGGGCAGGCATGAGCTGTATCTACAAGATACAGCACGTTCCAGTCCTTGCTCCTGTGCTGGCACACAAATTGCTGCCATGAGCCAATGCAGGCACGCATGATGCAAGGGCCCCTCAATTGTGGAGATGATTGTTTTTGTGCATGAAGGGGCACTTTCGTGCACAAGAGGTGCTCTCCTCCTTTTGTGTGTGATGCAGAATGCAGCTGGACTTACCGGCTTCTCGCAAGATTCTTCACGAGAGGTGTTTGTCACAAGATGCCTTTTACCTAGCGTTTTCACTGTGCCCTATTGAATGTAGAAACATATGTGCTGTGAACAAGTTCTCAAAACAAGCCCTATTTCCAGAGAAAAACTATGTTCTTACGCAGTGTGGAAGCCATCTTTGATGTTTAGGATCTTCTTCAGGCAGTTCAATTAACGTGCGTCATTCAGCGACGGACATATTAGTTCGTGATTGTACATAGTGTCTTCATTTGATTTAAATCAGTGATGGGCACACCCAGTATTAACGTTAATCTTTATAGGCCTTCACACCATTGGAAAGTGGTGACAGGCACAACTTTTGGTAGTGTGTCAAGTATATGTTCATTACAATGCTAAACAATAATCTTTGTATCTTCTCACCTTTAACCATATCATATATCTTCAATGACTGCTAGCTGACGGCACTTCTATTTAAAAAAAAGAATATACTGAATCACTTAAAGTAAAACAGAAATTCATTTCATTTTGTTGCACTTTATTGGGGGGGTTACTACTTACTTCTGATTGCATCATGCAGAATGTAACATGTCCTCCTTTTTTCTTGACAACACCAGGTCAACCACTAATACCTTGGAAGAAATGGAAATTGTTGTTTGCACATTATGCAAGAGTGTGTCGTACCTCCTTGAGCGTAGAATGTAAAATGTCACTTTTGATACATTGTTTTGGTTTGAAAGGGAAGAAGCGTTTGAAAATTTTGCAGATCTCTCTTCAAAGGAGGCTGTTGAATTAATTGAATGATTATAAAATATGCATAAAAAAGTTAGATTTACACTATTTGCCAAAAATGTCCACAATTTTGAAAAGATACCAATTGAGGAAAAGGTTGCAAAAATTAGGAGAGTCTGTTGAAGAGTATTTGACAGTTTTACGGAAGTTAACCTTGACTTGTAGTTTTGGGGCAAGTGAAGAATAACGATTAAGAGATCAATTTATGTTAGGGTGTTACATAGAGAAAGCTAATGAATCTTCCTGGCATAAAGATAATCCTTCACTCAATGGGGTAGTCACTATTGCTAAAATGTGTGAAGATAGTTTAGCGTGTGTAGAAGAGATAAAAAAAACTAGTCTGTGTGGCAAAGAAAGTTTAGTACAGTCTGTCAGTCAGGGTAAAAAAGTAAACAATTACGTAACTAGCCAGAGCACAATAAAAGATTTTTGAAAAGATAGCAAAGTTAAGAAAAAAAGTGCACGGAAAGGTGTTTTAGGTGTGGTGATTTTGGTCATTATGCAAACTGCAAGTATTGTGTGAGATGGAAAGTCACTTGCAAGAATTGTGGGGAAAAAAGGACATTTTGCCACGTGTTGTAGAAACTCGAATTAAAAAAACAAACAGGAAGTTACTTTTAATGAGGATGATTCTTCATCTGAAGAGATAATTTTACAAGTTAAAGATGGTATCAGTGGTCCAGTAGAAATTGTACAGATTGAAGGTGAATCAGTTCACAGATGTTTGATTCAGGTTAAAAAATAACACTTATTCCCAGAGATATGTTTCAGAAATATCTGAGGAAGAAAGTAAAATTGTTTAAACCTGACATATGTCCCAAGAGTTATTGTGGTGAACCTAATAAATTGTTAGGGTATTTTATTGGTTCAATCCAATTTAAAGATAGATTAACTGCAGGGAACATTTATGTCTCCTTAAAGGGTGGCTCTATTATTAGTTGGTTCCACCAGAGAGATTTAGAGGTATTGCTTGATCCCAATGAAAATTCTTCGGTTAGACTCAAAGACATAGAGCAAGTTGACACAGCAACTAATGCTAGACCACAATATAAGTATGAATTTCCAGAAGTCTTTCAGAATAAACTAGGTTGTTTAAAGGAATACGTACACAAGATTAAAATAAAGGGAGTACACTAGTGCTGAGCAAAGTAAGGGGCATGCCGTTGATGGTAAAAGAAAAGATGGAAGTTGAGTTGGAGAAATTAAAACAAAATGGTATTATTGAAGAGGCAGAGGCCACAGAGTGGTTGGCTCCAGTTATAATGGCAAAAAGGCTAACGGGGCTAATTGAGAAGCAAGATAAGAATATGTGACTGAACAACTAGGTCCTAAACAACTATAGCCTAAACCACTACTGCTAAACAACTAAAAAGTCTCTACAACTAAGTACTGAACAACCACTGTCTAAACAACAATTGTGCCTGAACAACAATTGCCTGAACAACTAATTTTAATATATATTCTAAACAACTTATAAACCATAAAAACCAAAAAGAAAACCTTACCTTAAAATGAGTTGTTCAGGCAATTGTTATTCAGACACAACTGTTGTTTAGACAGTAGTTGTTCAGTATTTAGTTGTAGAGACTTTTTAGTTGTTTACCAGTAGTGATTCAGGCAAGTAGTGGTTTAGACCTAGTTGTTCAGGATGTTTCCCTCAAGAGAATGCATGGATTTCAGAGAGTTACATGTGTGTGGTAGTAAATCACTACCCCTTACTTAATATTAGTGAGATGCTTTCTATGTTAAAAGGAGCAAAATGTTTTTCATCCATTGACTTAAGTTCTTCATACCATCAAATAGGGTTACACAAAGATTCACAAGATCTAACAGCATTTGTAACTCCTTTTGGTACGTATACGTTTATTGGTATGCCGTTTGGGCAAATTTTAACAGCAGCTGTATTTCAACGTGCAATTGAGAGAATGATGGAAGGTATACAAGGACTTAAAGTCTGCCAGGATGACATTTTAGTTTATGGAGCAAATGAAAATGAACATAATGAACTAATACTTGAGGTTCTTTGAAGGCTTAAAGAGATGGGTTTGACTTTGAAAGCTGCAAAGTATTGTTTTAATATACATGAAGTAAATTACTTAGGTGATAAAATTTCTTTAAAAGGCATTGAACCTCAAGAGTTGGTAAACACCATTGAAAATCTCGCAATCATCTTCCAAATATGAGGTGATCAAGTTTTTTGGTTTGACAGTATATTACAGCAAGTTTGTGAGCAATTTTGCGGAGAAGACAAAGTACATGAGAGAACTTGTAAAAAAGGGTACCACATTTAGATGGAGTGAATAATGTGAAAAAGAATTCAGGAAAATGAAACAAAATCTAAGGAAGACCTCAAGTTTACAGAGTTTTGAACCTGGACAGGAAACTGTCATAATGTCAGATGCTAGTGCCAACGGTCTTGTGGCTGTTTTACTACAAAAACACGAGGGTGTAGAGAGGACAATCCTTTTTATTTCTAGATGTTTGAAAGACGCAGAGTTAGAGAAAGAAGCTTTAGCTGGATTTTCAGCAGTAAGAAAGTTAAGGAGGTTTACCTGGGGTAGCAAATTGTGGTAAGAACTGATTATAAACCTCTAAAAGAAATCTTTGAAAGGGAAGGGCTAGATGCAGTATCTGGAAGAATTAAAAAGTGGGTGGTTGCCTTGCAGGAATTTCATTTTGAGATTCAGTATATACCCGGAGTAAAAAACAATATTGCTGATTGTTGTTCAAGGTTAGTAAATGATATGACTGATGTGGAAGAAGATTCCCAGTATCAGGAAGATGATTTTGAAGTATGTGTAGTGAGAGAAGGGATAATTAAAGAAGAAGATTGGGTGGCAGCACTTGTAAAAGATGAAGTGTTACAACAAGTGATGAATAAGATCAGGAACGGTTGGAGTGGGCGAGAAAAACATGATTAACTATTATGTGGATATTGGAGAGTTAAAGATGAGCTATCCTTACAAGAAGGATTGGTTCTAAGAGGAACACGATTAGTGTCTCTAATTAAGTTAAGACAAGAGGTGGTATTGTTAGCTCATGAGAGTTATCCAGGAATTTCAAAAACTAAAGAGAGGTTAAGACTAATGTATTGGTGGCCAGGAATTGACGTTCAAGTTGAGATATGTTTTAGGAAATGTGTAGAGTGCCTCAATGCTGATAGAATGTTTACTTGTAGGACTCAACTGATGAAAATGAAGGAAATACCAAAAGAAACTTGGCAAGAAATCACTATGGATATTTTGAGTCCTATAAGAGATTTCAGTACAGACCAATATATCACTGTGTTAATCGATATGTATTAAACATACACAAACATACATTCTGTCAATTGTTTATCCCACTAATAGTGAATAATAATAATAAATAATCACTATCAGTGTGATACAAAATGGAGTACAATTAGCTGAAAAAATTCCCTTCCATGAAGTAAGTAAAAAATGCTTTTTAATGTATGTTGTGTGCATGCTTACCGGTGAGAGTGTGTTTATGTGAGAGAGTCTGTGTAAGTGTGAATGTGTGTATATGTGTAAGTATGTGTGTGTGAGTTAAAGTGGAGGTCAAAGTGTGTGTGATGTCACTTCCGCTACCCCTGGCATTTCGGTGAACTGACGTGCATGTGATGAGGTGGTAGATATCTGACAGTTTCTTGTTTATTGGGCTTGCATTGAGGAGGAAAAAGCCCAGCTGAATTGTTGGGGGCTTGGAAATTATTACTGCTAAGGCACTGTTACAGTTAAAGATGTGAGAGGTAAAGAAATTGAAAAAGAGGTAAAAGCTAAAAGTTCTTCATTTGGCCCTAGGAAGTGGAGGAATACTTGACAGGCTTTAGGAGACAATTTGGGGAATGGTTAATTATTAGAAGGTGTACACACAATATAGTATTGACAGTGAAAAGAAAAGAGGGAACAGAAATAGGAAATGAGAAAGTGGGGAGTAGATAGAGGAACGGCTGAGTGCAAGAAAGAGTAAGATAGTCCGGTAGGTGTCTCTTATTTGTTAGGTCATGTATGGGGCTGTGGGATGTGAGTTAGAGAGAGGAATGAGTAGTTGATATGGTCTGGCATTCCCAAAAGGAGGCAGTAGATGTGATGGCCAAAGAATATGTTGAAGGGGTCGTGGGTGATATGGAAGAAGCATAGATGGTAGTTAAGCAAGATAGCAGGAGTAAACAAAGATAACAGTGTGAAAAGGGCACTTGATGAAGAGCAAGTAAATGGGCAGACTAGGAAGAGCGCAGAGTAGGAGGGCATAAAGGGGCAAAAGCAGATGGAGTGGTGTCTGCTGCTCTTTATCAACATCTGCAGTAGAGATACCTTTACCACACAAATAAAAAAACACATTGGAGAAGACTCTAGGACCCACTAGGTGCTACCAGAAGTTTTGAAAGTTTCCAGAACAATGTACTGGCCATCGCATTTAACAGCCAACTTAGGTAGCGGGAGTATTGGTAAAACTACGGTAAAAATGTACATTTAACCCCTTTATTGCCACAGAAAGTATTCATAAATGCAAAGGAATACATTAACTCTTCTTGAAAACCTGCTCCTACCACACCATACCAAAACTGAATCTGAAGCCAATGGTTCCAGTCAATAGAAATTTGAATGTTACAGAGCACTAGCCAAATACAGCTTTCAAAAGAATTTGAAAAAGAATCATATTTCAAAAGAAAGGCCAATAACAATAGGAAGCCAGCCTAACAAGGCATAAAGGCCAATAGAAATCTTCTGCTTTAATTGTTTCTGAGAAATGGAAAATAAGGGCCTTATTTACAGTTTGGAAGATGGGATGCTGTGTCGCAATTATGGTAGACAATATAAGTGCCATAGGCTAAACTGCACTTGTAATGCTGTGGACGGTATAACCATGTTCTTAATGGTGCGTCCCATCCGCCAAGCTCACAATGCCCTGAAAATCCATATCTCGTTGGCCAACAAATATTCTTTTCAGAAACACCTACCATTATTAGCATCAGAATGTGTACAGTTGTGCTTTCCACTGCCTTCTTAATGTGGTTGTTTAAGTGAGAAGTACACACTTGGGTGCGCTGGCTTTGACTTTTCCTAATTTTGCTGTTACAAATTATTTTCATTGATGTCTGTGGTATGCATATGATTGTATGTAAGAATATAATTAGCAAAAATATAATCTGACAGAAATATTGTGTCCTATGTATAATTGCACTACCTAATATCAATGTGAAAACTATCGATATACAAGAATGTCTAGGGGAAACATATTGAAACATATGGACTTAGGTATAGAAAATCTAGACTTGCTTAGCTTTCAACATTTTTTAAATATTTTGTCCTCCATATTTAGTGCCCATGATATTCTGACTTTCTTTATTTAGCATGCATCCCCTAAGGATCATTTACTAAAACATTTTTCCATTGGTTATATATTATTAACTCCAGTGGGAAGATATTTTTGTAAACAATATTTAAAGCACAATATTTCAGACAGTGTTTTTGTTGCTATAGTTTTGTACCATACCATGTGCGTTATGCAGATTTGCTTTGAAAGTAATATTTATTCAGCTTTATGGGAAGAGGAGTTTTCTAGGTGATGGTGTATCAAAAGTGTATGACCTTTTGTGATTTTGTTTTTCTGGGTCGTGTGCTATCACTGAGATGCTGTGTTCTTCTTTGTACCTTTTTGAAGTGGTGGGTGAGAGGTTATGGAATTCAGTATGCCGGTGAAGTGAATTTATTTTTATGCTCCTTGGAGAGTGTTTTCGTACTGCACGTTGTTTATTTACTTAAAGCTCGGTTTGAAATTATAATATTTGTCAGGAGAATATTACAGAATAAGTAAACATGTTGAAATTATTATTGTTAAGAAGTGTGTTGAATACTAAATTATTCTGAAACATTTTCTTTCTGTTTACCAGGCACTGAAATGATTATTGATGCTTTCACAATAATTTCCAAAAAGAATATTTGGGATATTATAGGTAATTAACATTCAAACCGTCCTGAAGGTGTTGGAGTCCAAAATGGATTGTTCTATGCTTAAATAGGACACCTTAACCAACCTAAAATGTCTTTAGAAAAGAAGTTGTTAAAATATAGTGTAAGGGGACCTGAACTGACATAGCAACAATTCTTTGAATACAGTCTCCATTGGTGCAAACCTGTGCATAATATGTGAATATCTGTGCTCCTGTGAATCTCCTAAACCATAATCATTAGAACATCCAACGTCTTCCGTCAAGATATATGGGGGCAGACTTAACGTTTTTGCACTGGAAATCAGCTCTAAATGTAACTCAAATAGTGATTTGCCTAATTTTGGCTACTTTACATCAACAGGGTGTACCATAGGTGGTACCTGGGCATTCCAACATTACCATCCAAGGTTTTTGATGGAAAGAACTGTCAATTAAAATTGTTAGAGAGGGCTTTGTGCCAAACAGTAATGCTTCCTCAAGGAAGGCACTATGTACCTAAGCTTATATTCGCTTCTACCTTTCATACATTGCATGCGCACTGCACTGTACAGCATACATTCAATGTGTTCAACATTCAAAAGTTTGTCTATGCATTGTATTATGTATTTCCAGCACAAAACCTTTTTGAGACATCACACACACATGCACTATTTCACTATGATGGATAAATGTTTCTAGCTTAATTTGCTGTGCTACATTGTGCTACATTTTACAACAATTGCCCTTTGATGTATTGTATATTTTTTATCTTGTAATATTCTGTACACTCATTTTTGTACCAGAAAACTCGGATTTGCCTTTCTCACGACAATATGAAATGGATTAGTGTGAAAAGCAAATAAATTAACAAAAGGGGCTCCATATCATTTAAAAAAGAGTTAACATGACCATATTGCAAGTGCCATTACAGATAGTTGTAGTATGGAAATGAAGCTGTAGAGATTTCTACAACTGAGAGGCTCTGCTCAAAAGGCCTTTTTTTATTTTTTTTATTTTTGTTTTTACATTTCCAAACTAGAAATCTACATCAAAACTGCACACTCAGAGCCTCATTTACAAGCCCTTTGCACCACCACTGCATCATTTTTTTGTTTGAAGCAGTGGTGGAGTAAGCAGTGCACTGCACTGCTCCAGGCTTGCAAACTGATGCACTGGGCCCAGTGTGTCAATTTGTAAAGCCCTGCATCACATTATACCTACGGCAAGTACAATGTATGCAGGGTAGGAGTTCCTAGGCAAAAAGCCACCCAGAACTGACGCAGTGAAATTTACAACATTTCACTGCATCATTCTGCAACTTCACTGCGTTAGAATGTTACTGCCTGCTCAGAGAAGGCATGCAATTGATGCAGGGCTTTTTCCAATGGGAGCCTCCTCTCATTCCTGGAGAAGTGTCATTTTTACAATGCTACTCCAGCAATGCGTGAGATTAGTGCAAACAGATGCGTCAGAATTTCTGACCCATCTGTGAAAACATGCACCATGGAGCTCTGTATTTTAAATACAGAGCATCCATGGCGTCATTAGGGGATCTTAGGGAAGTACCGGAAATCTGACGCATTGAGGCTGATGCATCAGATTCTTGTAAATGAGGCTCTCAGTTCTAATATTTCTTGAAAATTCTAACAGCTGAAACATTTTTATGAAAATACATGCGTTCGACAAGTATTGTGGAATCTAGACGGTACGTGTGTTTCAAAGTGGATCTACACATGCATGTGACTAAAAATGTTGTCATGATAGGAAGACAAATTAATAAGATAATAATGACAATCGGTGTAACCTGCCAGTAATTTTATTTGCTACCAACTAAATGGATGCTTTTTTTGATTTTTTGCAGTGTGAGACATTGAAGAACCGAACTTTTGACATATAAGAAATCAAACATAGGATGCAGTGGCCTTTAAGTATAAGTGGGGGAATTTATCTGAAACATTGAGTAGCATATTTCATGAAACACAACCGTCCACAAGTGGTTCGGAAATTGTACCTGTGCATCTCAGGACAGCTCTGTACGTCTGAGGGCAGCCACAGAGCCCTGCCATCAGTTCAGCCTTTTGCACTGCTTGCCCAGTGCCAATCACAACAGCTTCAATAGGAAATATTAGGCAGATAGAGGGGGCAGAGAGTCCATGGCAGAGTAGGTTATACATTGACAGCATGTTTTTTAATATTTCTGTGCTTTGCTTGTGTACTGGAAATGCAAGCAAGACTATTGAACTGCATGGAGATCATAAACCAGCTTGAACTGCATGGAGATCATAAACCAACACAAGCAGACAGGAAAACTATGTTGTAAGTAGCAAAACTATAGAGCAGCACTTGACATTTCAGGGACCAAAGGGCTTTGCTTATCTATTGAACTGCTGCTGAATTGGTCTCAGAATATATCATGGTAAAGTTGCAAAAGACTGTTGTTATGGGGACGAGTCTGAGCAGGATATTGGCATACCTACAGTGCTATGCAGTCTTGCTTGCATAATCTCAGGAGACAGATATCAGAGCAACCTATGCAAAAACCTGAGGGAATGCAGGAGTGATGAACGCAAACCAAGGAGGGGGCATAGGTTGTTACTACGTTTGCCAGATAGTGGCTCTTGTCTTTCTCTTGTCCCGACTCTGTATCCCTTTATGGTTTAGCCAGTAATGTCATAAGGTTGTATTACAGCATTCGTATGATGTCAGTTGAGATCTAGCAGTAGCAGTCTGGGCACTAAGCAGTAACATGAAGCTCCTGGAGCACACTCATCCATTTGACCTATTTACTGATCCTGTGTACCTTTCTACGTGTAAAACGTTTGGCACCAGTAGTAGTATGCCTCCATTCAGCCTTGCCTATGGCTACCAAGCGATGTCTTATGGATGAGCTATTGACCATGGTGGCCCCCATTTGTGAATCATAAGGCTAAAATAGTGTCCTGCATTTGCAAAAAGGGGCAGTTTTAAAAGACAGTGTAATGTCTTGTTTCCTGTCTGTTCTTGCCAGGAAAAACCTGGCAGTGTAGGACAGGAGAAACACTTGTGTGGGGGTTAGTAGTTTAGTTTTTTACAGACTTCTGCATTGGGACTTTGTTTCCAAAAAATAAAAACTTTGTAAATATTTGGTAGAGAGCTGCCAAATCCGATGGTGGCCACCCACCAAACTTTAGTAGAATAAAAGGACTTGCCATGGCTGTGGTTCATTTCAATTTGCAGAGATTACTACTTGGATACTGGTCATCTCCAAATTTGGTGAATTGATTGCCATTGGGATGGTGGAGGTAATATCCTCTGCCATCTGGACAGACACTAATCCGTCTGTCAAAGGCTAAGGGCCTGATTTGAAACTCAGTGGATGGGCTACGGCGTGACAACTGTGATGGATATCCCATCTGCCAGAATCTAAATCACATTATATTCTATGAGATTTAGATTTCAGCGGAAGGGATATCCGTCACTGTTATGCATCACAAAATTGACCCAACTATGCAAAGTGTTGAAGTGGGATTTACTTGGATCTGGAAAGTAGCCCTAAAGTAATGGCAAAGTGGTGATGTGTGCTACTTTGCGCTACTTTGTGTCATTGGGCTTACCATGGGTGGTACTGGCCATTCGAAGCAGCCACTCATGATTTTGATGCAAATCCCTACCTGATAAAAATGTAGATGGGATTGCATCAAAAATGTGTGCCTTCTTGAGGCAGGTGTAACACTAGAAAAAGGTTAGCGAAATGCTGTAATGTACAGCACACATATAAACTTGGAAACGTTTTAAACTATGTGTAAGCATAACATTTTAAACAAGAAGTATACTCTCGGAGTACAAAACCTGTGCTAAGGTACACCCCCTTGCACCATTGTAGTAGATATGGCACTGTTCTGCTTTCATTCATAGCACTGCAACTTTGGTTTGGTTTTTGTGTTGGTTGAAACACTTGTAAATTTGACCCCAGTTTTCTTTCATGAGCAAACTTCATGCAAGGAAGTTGCTGGGTGCCTGCAGAACCCAACTAAAATGCTGTGATAAGGGCAGACCTCACCACCACCACCTCAATCATGTTGCCTCTGGTTGCACATGTCCTCAGGCTCAGTGCATGCATGCCTCATACCCATCAGCACCCTACATGTTCCTCAACTGTATCTCACCGACTTCCTGACCAATCAGAGTGGATGCTGCAACCTGGCCTAGAGGGAGAAGGCGGCAACCCTTCCCTTGTGCTACCTTCATGTGCCCTAGAACTTGAATTCTATTGACGGAGACGACCCCAAACTCAGAGAGAAAAAGAAGTCATGTACTTTGTATTTACTACATCAAGGTTTAATTGGGATCTAGAAAATAAAATGATCGACCACGTGACACACTATACATATCTTGGGGTTGAAAATGGGCAACAAACGTACCTGGAATAGCCATATTACGCACATGTGAAATAGAAGTACTGAAGTCTCCTGGGCAATAGAACTCTATTCTAGAAAATACTGGGTTGGAGGGAAGGTAATGGGACTGACAGTTACTTTCTCAGTTACTAATTTAATTCCACTGATCTTGTATGGCTCTTGCCTGCGAATCGAACTAAGATTGCTCCCTTTGATTTCCTCTAATAACATCAATTTTATTAATTACTTTTGTGATTTCAAGAACTCAGGAACAGGCAATCTAAGTATGTAATTAAAAATGAGCCAATCACATCAATAGGGTCACCACAATCACTAATTAGTCGACGAGTCTCTTTACTGATTAAAGATTACCGACTACCAGCACTGACTGTAGTGCCATCGATGAACAGGTTGCAACATAAAACCCTGATTAAGAATACCATAAAGGCTGCCCTCTTTTCACTTGATCTATATAATCACCAATCAAAAAAAATGTTATTTACAAACTACATACATGATGAAAAGACAGTTTTAAATGAATTTTAAGAGAGTCGAAAACAAAAAGAGCGTTTTCAAAGTACAGACTTCTAAATGTTCCTCTTCTCCAATTTTCAGGATTGTGGAATCATTAAAACACGACATAGAAGTTATGTTGCTCTTATGAACAAACGATTAAACATATGTTCTGTCTGTGTCCCACCCTGCTCAAGCCCCTTGAGAATGACGTGCACCCATTGTTTCACTAAAGCGGCATTAGAACAATCGTTGAAGCCATTTTGTTGAGTTTTTAAAAGTTCACCACAGTAACCTTTTTGATGTACTATGGAATATCCTGCCTTAGCTGAGACTACCTTAGAAAAACACTGAAATCGGGAAATGTTAAATGACCCAAAAGGTCCCCATTGAACGTATCCATTCACAATTGTTTATGTTCATGACTATAGTTTTATTAATTTAATTCGTTTTATTGGTTTTGTTTGTGCTCCATCCGTTCTGTGTATTTTGATTGGTTTTAACACAATTATATAATAAAGAATGCACCTACATTACTACCATTTTATTGATTAATAAAATAAACTAGCTATTAAAACTTGTAAAACTCAACTTTCAAAAGTCTAGTTTCAAAAGATGAGAAGCAGGATTAGAAAAATAACTGTTTGAACAGTGGACCACGAATGTGTAAGCAGCATTAATACCCAAGCCGCTCTGAAAAAGTATCTGTCTACGAGAACTTTGAACTGGAAAGGAACATGCCTTAATTTGTTGAAATAAAAAAAAAATATGTGCAGAGACCTAAAGTTCTTCAAAGGATCCCGCTGCTGGCGCTGAACAATGCAGGGATGCCGAACTTCACATCTCTTCCCCACCCTAGAATTCCTGTTTCTTTACCTCACTTTTATAGGCAGTTTGTCACCCTTGCGTTCTCCATTTACCACTGCTTTCTTGTCTCTCTCTTCCTCCTTTGCTGCCTTTATCTTCCATGCTTAGGGTCTTGTGACAATTACAAGTAAACCAGGGTACTTAAAAATGTGTTCTGGTGGCCACCACCAGCAACCACCAGCACAAAAAAAGCGTTGCGAAGGCACTACGAGTCCAACACAACTGGGGCTGCTGACTTTAAAACTGGAAAACCCTGGTTGAGTCCCGGCTTCGGCCCAACATCCTGTGATTCTTGACACATTCAGAGCTGCCTTTAGTGTGTGCGGGTTGGCTCGACACTCAGGGCATCGACCCCCAGAGGAGCGGTGGGGTCTCAGCAGCTGTATCCCTACAACTAAGGTCCAAAGAAAGGTGCATTGAAACACTTTTTTCTGAAGGATGCTAGCGCCCTTGACTGCTAGGTTTTTTGTTTTATTTTTCATGGCTGTTTTTAATCTAGTCCACCTCACCGTTCTCCTGTTCTCCCCAAATTTTCAAAACACAGACAATTAAATTGGATGAGTAAGGAAAGGCACCAAATTAGGTTTCACCCAGAGTGCTTGCTCAATCAATCAATCAGTATTTGTATAGTGCTGCTATTCACCCGTGAGGGTATCCAGGCACTGGGTTGCTGGGCTCGGTGGAAAAGGCAGGTCGTGAGTGTCTTCCTGAATTCTGCCAGAGAGGGTGATGTCCGGAGGTGGAGGGGAAAGCGGATGTCCGGAGGTGAAGGGGACGGCCAGCTCTGGGCACATCACTTAATCTCTCTGTGCCTAAAAAATTAATGTGACCTTGAGGAATGTAACTGGTGCTTATGTCAATTTGGGCTAGAATTAAAAAAACTGCAAAAATTGAATATTCTAGACTTCCCGTTAAAATGGGCTTTCCAATAGAGCTGGAGATGAGGCTCCATTTGCCTGAAATCAAGCACCAGTCCAGCCTTGTATAAAATGTCCGCTGTTGATTGGGAAGAGACGAAATATTAGGTGAGAGTTCTGAAATATATAGAGAGTGCTCTGTTTAGTACTCATTTCTGCTGAATCGAGACTCTTGGTACAGTTTTTTTTAAGAACTTTCAAAAAATGAAAAAAAAGGTTATCAGGATAAATGGCCACATCTGTCAGCATAACCGCACTGGTAAATTAGCTTAAATATTGCTTGAAGAAGGAGCAGTCAAACATCTCTGCAAAAAATAAAAAAACTGCTTACTGTGCCTCTTGCTCTGTAATGCAGATTATGCTTGAAAAAAATGTTATAAATAACTGTTGCGATCCGGGAGGCCCATTACTGTGGCAGCGCCTGGCATTAATTCCGCGGTTGGAGTTGAATCCGCAGAAAAATAGAACAAACACGTTTATTTTTCATTTCTTCTTTTTACGCTGTTTAAATACGTGGGGAAGCGCTCCTGGGGATCTAAAGAAAAACATATAATGACTGTAGATGAGATGATAATCATGGTTGTTCCTGCAATGTCCACATTGTGTTCTTTCCAGCTCCAGGCAGGCACGCACTGTACATCAGTAACAAATGCACCGACCGCTTCCCAAACAGAAATTCACACTTGTATGTAAATTCAAGGGTCTGTAGGCTTCGCTAGAAGAGTATGCGGATGCATCAGTACTTGTAAGGTAAGTTGTGGGGACACTCCAACACACTAGCATCTGTGTCTTTCAGGGCTGTTTTAAGTAGCACTTTCATGTTTCGAGTCTCTAGGTGCATTGTGAACCAGGTAGGCTTGTAATAACTTGTGAAGTTTTGTAAACCACTCGCTATAACTTTAAAGAGTTAAGTCGCAGAGAAGGAAATGCAAGACAAAACACTAGTTCTGACACAAAACAACTGCAGGCTCGTGTAGCCCAAATCCTGATGTTGCTTGCCAAGACGTAGGCGTAACACTTTCTTTTATTGCCCAGTGGCCAGTTATAGCTAGGTCAGAGTTTCCATAGGAAAAACGTTTTATTAGCTCCTGTGGTCATCCATCTCCTTGGTAGCAATAGAAAAGTAAATGAGCACTGGTGCGCTCTTTCCAGATGTGGCCCCGGGAGGCCCCATCTTCCTAGGGATCAAGAAGGAGAGCAACTTGGTGCTTCCTTCCCCTTGCCCGGTAAGCAGAGGTGGTGAAAAGGGCTTTGTTTTTTCTCCGACCCTCAGTCAGCACGGGCTGGGTGCAAGAAAAAGTGCCGCCTCCCATGCGGCTCCGAACAGCTACGGCTAGCATGCAGAGAGCTAACTGGGGCTGCTGAGGCGCCCCCCGCAGTCCCAACGAAAAATAGATATGGTGAGGCACTGTATAAATAAAAAAAAGCAAAGCACTGCTGTGGGCTCTAATTAACTGGGTCATTGAGCGCTCCATAAGCCCTTGCAAGTGTGAGGGCAATTTAAAATTTGTATATTCCTCTTGAGGTACCCGTCAGAGGGCAGGGGTACCACAGACATGTTCCTAAAAGTATATGTGGCTGTTAGTAGTACAACAGTCCTCACAGGAGCCCTCACTAAACATTTTTTTTTCATATCCCCCTAAGGTGTTAAATTAGTGACCCTAGGAAAGTTCTAGTTAATGTAATTGTAAGGAACATAATACCTAGCAGTTTTGATGGTGTTGCACTTGTCTGTTTCTACTTTTGTGAATGTAGTGACACCTTGTCAAAGCCAGTAGGCATGCCTTTTGATACCTAGCCACCTTATCGTACATCTAGTGTATGTAGAGGGTATCATGGCCTTCAGGGCTCCTTAGGGGGTGCAGACCCATAGAAGAGTGTCACCTTAGGTATTTCCATATGCCTACTTGTAAATATTTGTAAATTAATGCATTGTCTTAAGTAGTGTGTGCAGAATAAAGTACTTTCCCTTTTATGAGTAAAAGCACTGGCTGGACAATTAGATGTTGTTTATTGAGTTCCTACATACTAGGGTACTAGTCCACATCACCTCCCCTGAGTGGACCTTGGACTGCTCTGGCTCTTTACCGTAACAGAGTCAAGTGTTACACCGGGGGCACTTGGTTTGCTGTAGACAAAAGATTGCATACTTAAACTTGAGAAGGACTCAAATTCTTCCCAACTAATAAGCTTTTTTACATTGGCAGCGGTTGGGTGCGAACAAAGCCCTGTGCCTAGTCATCCACTGCGCTTGGCAGAAGGCCATGCACAGTGATCGGTTGGACTCATGTGGGGCGTTGACTGCAGAGCCTGACCAGGGGATCCAATGGCCAATGTGCCCAGCTGCGTCATGGTTGAAGGTCATGTGTAGCAGAAAGGATGGCCACTGGTTGCCATATGCTCATATGGGCAACTTTGTATATGATCAAAAGCCCTCCGAAATTCACTGACAAAAGGAAAGGTTGAACTGACCTTATAGTTAGATATGGTAATAAGATCTTCGATGGAACTTAGAAAATCATCAAACCCATCCGGATTGTTCTTTCTTACCATTTGCCTTATAGGTACATTTAATGCATGGGTAAGTCTGGGGTATAATTTTTTTTGGGGGGCGGTTAATTTGATTTTGGCTTCCTCCTAGTGCCTGAGGTTACTCTTATGTGAGGAGAGACATTGTGGCTGATTATGACCCAGAGGTAGTCTTGTTTACCTGAATGTCGCATTTTTTTGCAATCCCATTGGTAGGTGTTTTTTTCTTGTGATTCCTTTATTTTACAGCGTGCTGCACGTGGCCCTTCTTTGATAATTGAGGTCCTTCATGTTGATTGACTCTTCCATTAATGGTTGATTCTTAGCCACCATCTCCTCCTTCACAGCAGCCACTTTTTGTGCGTCATTATCACGTCACAATGACCCCAGCGTGGAGGTCTTGTTGCATGGCACCTATGTATACAGCAGACTTTCTGTGATATTTTTTTTAATGTATTTCTTTCTCTTTTTCTTTCCTTTTTTCTCTTCTCCTTTCTTACTTATTCCCCTACACAGGAACCCATATAGTTAATTCTCTCTGGTCTGGATATATGGTGCCAGCCATACATCATATCGTCCTGATGATGATCCTCACATTTTGGGCCTCAGTACGAGTTTGGGGGTCCTTTATCAAGACACTGCGGTGGCGGTCACCAAAAAACTGCCATGTTGGCGGTAATCTGACTGCTGTATTAGTACAACTAAGGCCACCAAAATCCAACCAAATTACCGACACCGCCCGGACACTGGAGGGCGGGAAAGAGGCAGTCCCACCACAAGCACCACCAGCCTGCCAAAAAACCTCAGATTGTATTACTATCCACAAATCACAATATCAGTTCTTCAATGGCGGAAAACCAGTAGCAGTGCAAACCGTGGCGGTCAGCGGTTACATCAGTAATGCACCACACCACATTGGAGAGTTTGAAAACTTCAGACCGGACACGCATCCACACACCTACACATTGTACATACTCCTTGACACCCCACAATACTTTGCAGCAAAACACCAAACACAGCCAGATAGAAGCCACTTAAAAAAAATCACAAAGCATACAATAGACACCCCTGCACATTTCACATAGCACTCATCCAACACCTGCGCAGCACACACAACACACAAATTAGTACCCCACACAATAGACACCAACCGTCACTCAGTCACATCACAGCACCCACACCTTATCACAAATTTATTTTCCTTTCCATTTCTTGTACCTCACCCTCTCGCCTACCACTACCATGTCCCCATATAAACATCCACGTTTCATTGGTGATGAGTTGAGGGTCATGGTGGACAAAATTATCAGAATAGAGCCGCACCTATTTGTAGCAGAAGTCCAGCAAACATCTATTGCTCGGAAAATGGAGTTGTGGCAAAGGACAGTCAACAGGGTAAATTTGGTTGGCAGCCGTCCACGCACCAGGGAGGACATCAGGAAGAGGTGGCATGATCTCAGGTGAAAGGTATGTTCCATGTGCTCAAGACTGACAATGGGCCCTCACCTCCTTCCCCAACTTTCACATCATGGGAGGTCTTGGACATCCTGCATCCTGGGGGCCTGACAGGAATACCTGGGGGAGTAGAGTCGGGTAAGTCACAACACCATCAATGTCACCAAATAGTTTTGTCTTGCATGCTCACTGATCACCTATGGCCATCTCAACAGCCAACCCATCCACCACCCCTGTGTCCAAATGTCCAAATACTCCTCTGTGGCATACCCCCTGTCAACTTAACTCACCTGGAGCACATTGCCTGTGTATGTCATGGGGAGTACAGGGACTGATAGCACTACAACTCCCAGCAGGCACTGTTCCACCTTTAAGAAAACCAGAGCAGTGTACTACACATAAAATAGCCTTGCATGTGAAACTAACAATCAGTTCAACATATCTGAATGCACCACTATTGTACAGTCTATGGCAATGACATCAATGCTCTGGCCTACTACCAGTAATATTATAAGCAACCCACAACTATAGCTGTGTTCCCAGATAAACTGGCCATTGAAATTACCATCCAAACAATGCCATGTACTCACCTGGTTGGGAAAACCATATAGAAGGTTGGATATACTTGCAGTACACCCATACAGAGGCCCATGTTAAATGTTGACTCCCATACCGTTGGCCAACTCTGTCACCATAGTACATTTTGAAGCTGTTAGTTGACTCAATGATGCTATACACCTTACTAGGAGATACATTTGCATTGTATTATCCTTAATCAGCCAAGATATGTGCCAATGAACAGTCATCTAACCACCAAGATACTCCAAGATCTTTGAACATGGTGTATGCTAATGGAAATCTCTGTGTCCCACATAGCTCTAACCCAGATTTGGAAGCAGGTGTCATTGTCATTAAAGGGGATCATGTAAAGGCTTTGTGTGTATGCCAAATAGCATGTCTAGCAGCCAAACTTTGATATAATCTGTTGCAATACTTTCAAACACAGTGTATTCCACTTCTCCTACAGGTAACCTTGCCATTGTCACCATGGAGAGGACACCAAAGACTGCCACTACCCCTCTGGATGAAGGTCCCAGTGAGGAAAACACCCCTGGATATGTGGACATTAAGAACAAAGCTGGCCTATCTGGGACACCTGGTCAGTCAACAACTGTGAGCCTCACACTGCCCACATCTACTCCTCCCAGCCCTGTTGCATCAACATCACAGGCAACCATTCATCCACAAACCTGTGAACTAAGGCCAGTGTCTTCCATCTTGTGCCCCCCCAGTACAGGTACCTGAGTCTCTTGTAGTGAACCCAGACAATGATGGACCTGCCAGCAGTGGTACCTGAGTCTCCTGTTGTGAACCCAGACAATGATGGACCTGCAACCAGTGGGAGTGGGCAAACTGTGCAAGGCTCATAGGCACATGGGGGCTGGGTTCATGGGAGGGATGGTGTGGGCCAGAGGATGGAGGCTCCTAGGGATACAACTGGTCAGGACAGCATCTCCCAAATCTTGGAGGCTTACCAACAATCCCAAGGTGTGATGCGCCAGGTACTTACTATGATGGGGGAGATCAGACAGCTGCAGAGGAACAGCCATCAGGAAGTCATGCAACAGTGGCAGGCCCAAAATGCCCTCTTGGCTTCCATTGCATGGGTGCTGAGATACGTGACTACCACTCTAGGGTATGCTTCTGACACCCCAGCCTGTGTAGCTGAAGAACCCC
The DNA here is from genome assembly GCF_031143425.1 of Pleurodeles waltl. Classification (NCBI taxonomy): domain Eukaryota; kingdom Metazoa; phylum Chordata; class Amphibia; order Caudata; family Salamandridae; genus Pleurodeles; species Pleurodeles waltl. Next base: position 1,083,714,851 of record NC_090439.1, on the reverse strand, counting down.
CCCACAAATGTGGCCACCCCCCAAAGAGTCAGGAGGAGCAGATGCCTAGACCACTGCCAGGAAGTGAACCTCTACTGATTGGTTCCCCTTGTGGGGCACGGTTACACCCTGATGACTGATATGAGACGTGTCTTCATTTTCCTATAGTACACGGACACTGGACTTGTGTCACCAAATGTTGTAGCAGCTACCCTGATGATTTCATCCACCATGACTGAAACCTGCACTGTTTACTTTGTGTTCTGTTTTGTTTCAATTCACTCATTTTGCTGTGCACTCCCCCAAAAATACCACTTAACCACAGATCGCGTGTTAGAGTAATTTATGGTCCATATACAACTGTCATGTATAACACAGCATGCACAAAAAGTTTATCTCAAATATAAAACCTTTGTAATGTTCCACACACATGTACTGAATAACGAGGCTAGAGTTTGCATTGCCTAATATTGATAGACATAACTCAAATCACCTGTAATTCACTGTCTCACAAATAGGTTGGGAGAATGCCAAGGATCACACAGTGAAGTACTGTTGCTAACTTCAGAGTTATAGCATAGGTGTCATGTACTATCCAACACACAGATGTCTGTAGTTAGGGACATGGCAGTCTTACACTATCTCAGGAGGCAACCACATTGTTTCAATGTATCATCAGCTAAAGGCTTATCACATACCCATACCATAGCTCCCAAATGACCATACCCCATGATACAGAAAGAGGCCAGTACAAATGCCCCCAGTCATGGAACCTTACAACTTACCATGGTCAGTTTTCTGTAGGCTTACCACTCATATATGTCAGTCCTCAGACATTGGTCTGTAATGAGGAAACACACTGACTAATACATACAGTTTTGTTTTTACCAACACAAACCATTATGATGTTAGAGGGTATGGATAGCACATGATGACATCTTTTTGAAACAAATGAACACACACATGGCACCATTTGCCCCACGTCCAATGCCAAACAGGTCTTTAGTGTTGAATAGGACACTACCACCCCACTGCCCTGACAGGCTGAGAATAGAACTCACACACAACAAATCACAAGCCTGACAGTACCTGGTTCAATCCATGATGATTTCATTTGTCAGTCGGCAAATCCCATCTGCCTGTGACACTGTCTGATATTGTCAAATGAGGATGAGCCTGTTCACTTAATCTGCAATTTGTAAATCATAAACATAAGGTATAGGCCACATTGATACATAAACATTACACTGGCAATTCATACATACACATGTGACTCTGACTGTACAAACCTTTGACCATTTTGATCAAATTGCTGGACACTACACCACGTAACAATCTGTATGCACAACTGAGTCATGTGCTTTGGAGCTACTGATGACTTCTCCGATGGTCATACTAAGACCCTTATCAAGCATTCCTAACCTCACCAAATCCCCCACTTAATAGCTTAAATTACATCACATCACATACCTAAAGTCAATTGAAGTACTGATTGATTAGATCAGCCCTGAAGTCTCCAGCTTCCTCTTCATTCTCACTTGGCAAATCTGCATTCTCACCCGCTGGAACTGCTGGCTCCCCCCCATCTGGTATTAATAGGATTTGACATCTCAGGGTGATGTTGTGGAGCATGCAGCAGGCAACAAAAAACTGACATACTTTGGTGGGTAAGTAGAGGACGGCTCTTCCATACTTATTGATACAGCAGACTCTTGCCTCCATGAGCCCAAAAGTCCGCTCCATGACATGTCTTGTCCTTCTGTGGGCCTCAATGAAGCTGACTTGCCCTGGCGTGGTTGGGTACCTCACTGGTGTCAACAACCAAGGACAGTTTGGGCAGCAAGAGTCCCCTGTAAGGAATAGTTACAACAAGCCAAACATAAATCTTGGACATCCACATAACTGGTAGCAGATTTTAGTTACAGACACACATGACATATTTGACTTACCAATCAGCCAGGCCCTCTCTGTGTATTGTCGTGTCATCAGCAGTGGGATATTGCTGTTCCGCATGATGAAGGAATCATGGACCGACCCAGGGTACCATGCACAAACTTGTGAAATGTAGAAGTCAGCCAAACAGGCTACTTGGACATTAATGGAGTGGAGGTTTTTGCTGTTCCTATACACCTGTTCTTTGGCATTAGGGGAACCAAGGCTACATGGGTGCCATCTATGGCTCCAACCACATGTGGAATGTGTCCCAAAGTATAGAAATCAGCCTTTACATGATCCAAATCTTCACGTTGTGGAAATCAGATGTAGCTGTACAGGTGATTCAACAATGCCGACAATACAGCCTTCAGGACCAGACTGAACCTAGGCTGAGACATCCTTGCAGTTATGGCCACGGTATTTTGAAAGGAGCCTGTGGTCAGGAAGTGCAGCACTGACATTACTTGTACAATGGGAGGTATTCTGTAGGTATTATGAACCTTAAACGGATTAAGAACCCATCTTGGTGTGCCTTCTCTGAACTCTTGGGGCTTTTATAATGGCGAATCCCCAGGTTGTACAAATAGCTCTTAACATGAGACAACCGCTCACAGCACATTTGCTAGCACACTGCCTTACGGCCCAGGTTGGTCCGGACACGTTTGTGGTGGACGCCCACGCAGCCTATAGAACAGAACTTTTTTACTCCTGGGTCACATTTCCAGCAGTTGATGGGAATACAAATACATTCCATACATATACCATAGCGAACGCGCCTGGACAATACAGGGCGTATACATACTTAGAGATACCTCTATCTTATCAAGAACATAATAATTGGCTTGATGGCACCCTACCCCATACAATATTACCAGTAAGGTTAGGTCCACTATGTAATGATGGTCCTACCTTTCCGTTATTGGCTACATATACACCACATCCTGCGGCTGCAAATATGCCAGTGGCTGAGGTTCGACGCTTATATACTGACTTAACGGCAATATATAGACGCTTAGTACAATTTGTGAAGCAGACACTAAATACAAACCCAGCGCGTGCTGCTCCAGCACAACCACGCGCAGTAACACCAGGTATAAACTGGGGACTGTACACTCTATTATGGGTAAAGTCCCAGCAAACAAGAGGAGACTCCATTTTGGCTGGCGCAAAAAAATAATACACTGGAGGCAGTATTTCCCTATACGGGACCTCAGGACAAACAGAATACTAACTATGTGTTTACCCTTTGGGATGGTTCCCACGGTGGAACATTGTAATACATGGGGCACGGTGTTTGCTTCGCTCTATACAACGGCATACGGTACAGTGACATTAGCCAACCTACCGGAAGTGCTTAAACAAATTCAGGATGAATACGGGGCTGCCCCGGCCTTAGATTTAGGAATGCAACTGATGGGCAACTTTGCCACGGTTTCTTCAATAATCCTAAACAATCTTAAAGGGGAAGCAGTTGCGCTTGCAGTGCGCATGCGTCTTCGTGACGTCCCGCAACAAGATCAGGAGCGGGAACTGCCTAAAATAATATCGGAATCATATTCCAGTATCGGTCAAGATAGCCTGGGGGCTAGACCGCAGAAACCTCAATTTCAGGGAAATATTAATAAAGATAATACTAAACAGCAACCTGAGGGCAATAAGAAGCGCTGGGAGAAAAAACAACAAACACCCAAGAAAGAAAGGGGAGAATCTCCACGTACGGAGACCCCGCAGAATAGGTATAATCTCAGAAATAGAGATAATATAAAAACGCCTGATAGATATCAATATACTGATACACGCCAATCTCGTTCCTTTCAGGACTCATCGGAAAAGAGAAATGAGAGAGGTGGGCGGTCAGAGCGGAGAACAGAATACGTAAAACCAAGACAGGAATCACAACGCTCTTCGGAGGTTTCTGTCAAGAAGGAAGAGAAACCGATACAACAAAAACAGTTTAAAAAGAAAAAGGTGGCAGCAGTCTCAGTTAGACATGCCACTCAGGAAGAGGGTTCTCTTGAAGAACAAGACAACGACTCTAGCACTGCTAGACAGCGCGGCAGAGGTCACAATAGTTTGCCAGAATCGTCTAGAGCATCTGGAGGTGAAAGCAACTGATGACTTCATACAAGTAGAAACAGCAGATATGCATGTCTCCGAACCCGATAGGGTGTATACAGTGACTTTACAATTGGAAGGAGACATTGAACGCACTATACACGTAATCTTTTGGGATCGTGTTGTTAAGATATATGACATTTTGCTGGCCAAACAAGATTGGCCGCCTGACTTTGTCCGCACCTGCCCAGCTGGGGAGGAGGTTATTAAACCTTCCTTCTCACCCCTTGTTCCAGAGGAACTTGCTGAGTCCTATTCTATAAAATGGGCTCTCGCACAAGCACCTGCGTTATGTAGAAATCACGTAGGGTGGGATAGGGATTCTCCATATCATGTAATTCCTATTAAAGGTGAGCCTCAGCCACAACCGCAGTATCCCATAAAACATGAAACAAGGGCACCGGTGAGAGAAATACTTACACAATTAGAATACCAGGGGGTAATTGAACCCTGTGTCTCACCGATGAATAATCCCTTATTCCCTGTAGCTAAACCGGACCATTCATATAGAATAGTCTTAGACTACAGACATTTGAACTAACATACACATACTTATGCTATACAGAATTCACATAGCGCTGCACTAATGAGTAACATTGTGCGGAAAAAATATAAAACGACTTTGGATATCTCAAATGGATTCTTCTGCCAGAATATAGCACCTGGAAGCCGAGACTTAACAAGCTTTAGCGCGCTAGGCTCACAGTAAAAGTTTGTCGTTTGCCTCAAGGGTATAAGAACAGCCCAGGACTGTTTGCAGCTTGTGTAACTGCTATTTTACACGAGTTGGACCCTGAAGCGTTGTCATATGTGGATGATATATACCTCACGGATGACGAGTTGCTACAACATTTAAGACGGGTAGACCGCATTGTTGTAGGGTTTGCCGAAGTCGGCTACAAATTTAACTTAAAAAAATTTAAAATTGCCTTCCTCAGCGTCATATTCCAGGGATATGAGCTGTCGAATGAAGGTAAGAGCCTAGTGCCACAATTCTTAGAAAAGTGTGCACAATTGCAACCACCAAATACGATTAAGAAACTCCAATAATTGTTTGGCTTTCTAAATTTTGGCAGAACATACATTCCTGATTATGCCACACGCATAAAACCTTTATATGAATTAATACGTCCTGATTTTTCGAGCAAATTCTGGACAACTGAACATACACATACTCTTCGGGAGTTACAAGCAGATATGCTAGCAGCAAAACATCTACATACACGGGACAATAAGACGCATTTGGTCATCAGGGTGATAGCAGGGGCCATTGGGTTTACTTATGTCACATTTAATGAAGGTGAGACAGTCCTGATTGGCCACAAGTCACACTTGTATTCTGCTGCTGAATAACGATTTGCACCCACAGAGAAAATACTCACTGCTGTACAGATGGCTGTTAATAAAAGAAAGACCTCTTGCCCAGGGAAAAGGCATTATTGTTGTTTCTCCTATTCCGGCCCTCGAGGCTGTTACAAAAGCTAGCGTCCCAAACGCAAAAGCGATTCACCCGCAATGGATACAATGGGCTACGTCTTTAACAGCCACTGATGTAGATTACATTTTTGACCCAAAGTTACAAACTCAGGAATTTCTACAATATGAAGTTGAATATCCAGTTCCCGCTGACACGTTGCCTATTGATCAATATCAAGTAGTCATGTACACCGATGGCTCTGCGCAACCAGCGATTGGAACAAAACACCAATATTCTGCTGCATGCGCGGTAATGAGCGGCTATATGGAGGGGGAGGCATTCTGCCCCCAACATACTTATACACAGACCTTAGGGGATTGTACAGTGCAATTGGCCGAGCTAAAAGCTCTACTAATGGCACTAGAACATACAGATCCGACGCAGTTCACACTGGTTGTTTGTGATTCGTATTATTGCGTCCAGTCTTTTAATGAATACCTACGTTACTGGCGCTTGAATGGGTTCAGAGATTCAAAAGGCAACACCATAAAACACAGGCTACTGTGGGGGAAGGTAGCAGACCTGAAAGAGACGCTACCCAAAGTCCATGTTGTGCATACACTTGGGCACCAGTGCGTTGGAATACACGTTGCTGGAAATACTATGGCTGATGAAGCCGCAAAGTTGGCAGTGGCAGTTGCCACAGTAGCTGCAGTGACTCGTTCGAGTTCCAAACCAGACACAGAGATTATGGCTGCCATAAAAGCTACGGTTGATGGCACGCCTTATCCAAAAGGATTTTCAAATAAATATCAATACTTCATGGAAAGTATGCTGAACGCTGAAGTTAAAATTCCTAGCTTAGGCGCACGTGACATCCCCAATAAAGATGTAAGACCACAATTGATTAAAGCAGTGAATGAGGGAGTGGCATCTGCACATGCTGGCGTGGCAGAAACTATTTCGCTATTGCAGGCCTGTTACTGGTGGCCTGGTCTCTATAAAGAGACTAAGCAGTATGTCCTTTGTTGTGACATCTGTCAACAAATTAAAGTTTCAACAGCTAAGTACCCGCCGCAGACACCCCTCTTAATATCTAACAGACCATTACAATGTGTGTACTTGGATCATTGCGGTCCCCTAACACCGGATAGTGCATACAAATATATACTAGTCACTGTAGATTCTTGTTCCAGATTTGTGTGGGTGTGGCCACAACGCTTGGCTGACGTTCGGACTGTTATTAAAGATCTGTGAGTCTTTGTTGGTACATATGCAGTTGCGGCATTCCATTCGGACCAGGGCCCTGCTTTTGCCTCAAGGGCATTCAGGGACACCATGGCTTCGTTGGGGGTCCAGCTCCAGTACTCGTCTCCATTTCATCCAGAGGGAAATTCTGTCGTGGAGCGATTAAACCGCGATTTAAAGCAATCCTTAACAGCCAGAGTCTTAGGTACGGGTCGTAGTTGGCTAACCCACCTGTATGGAGTTCAGGGAGCACTAAATAACCTGCGAAGAAGGTCCCTGGGGGGTCCTACTTCATATGAGTGCCTGTTCGGAGCACAAATGTTTGTTCCGGATCTTGATGGTCCTGGTGTGGAGACGGCGGAAACACCTTTTGACATAAATGATCATGTCACTGTTTTACAGGAATTACAGCAGTTCCGTGAAGATAACTCCACAGGAATTAAGGATGTGTCAGTAACACCTACCAGCTGGATTCCCAGGGTTGGGGATCTTGTTCGTGAAAAGGTCGCAGTGAAAAAAGAATTTGGCCCTTCTTATCGTGCACCAGTCCCTGTGTTGGGGATACATGGAACGAGAACTGTTATTCTACCCCCGTTGCCAGGTGCCAAAGAAAATCACTTTGTTTCTACTGTATTGACAATGTCAAGTTACAACATGTGGCCGATTCTACACAGCAGACCAAGAGGAATGTCCAGTAGTTCCCGAATCCCTCTCACTACTGGAGAAGAAGTAATCTGCATCAGCATCTGCAACGAGGCAGTCAGCATGTAGTTGTAGGTTCCTGGTCGGAATCTCCCTCTGACGTGTACTAGCACTAGAAAGTGTTTTTATAACTAACACGCAGATGTTCTAAGAAATGTCCCTACGTAAGGATGTGTACCTTCTACGAACACTAGAGACTAAACTTCTACCACGTTTACCGGCAATGTACCAGACTGTAGCCTTGACTGAAGCACAGAGCGAGCAAGAATGTATTGCTTGAGAACATAGTGTTGAAGTAAGCTAAACAGTGTGATAGAATGAAATAAAAACAAGACAGTGAAACTGGTTATTGTAAAATAGCAGTGCAAGGTTGAATAAAATATATCTAAGGCAAAGTGCACAGAGGCGTAATACGTTAAGCTAACACGCATAAAGCTACATTCAAAATGGCTACACTACACCCTCCCCTTGTCGGTAGAAAGTGGTTTAAGCCGAAGCTAAAAATGCCCTAAGCTAAAATATAATTAAAACCCCATCAAATTTCAACAAGCTAAGAGGACACCAAAGCATCTTAATCCTCAATTTAAAAAATGAGCATGCGGCCAAATGCCGAATTCAAATGACAATGTCAATTTAGAATAAGTTCAAATCAAACAGTGGTCATGGAAAGCAGGAGATTCTCCACTTCGGCAAATGACAAAACTGGAAAATCCACGGCAAAGACTATCAAGGAGCAGGTGTGTTCCAAAGCCCCAGTGTCAACCAACGCGGCATCCTGTGCAGAGCCTGTGAACGAGTTAATATCAACTTCCTCCAGGAAGGGTATCTCGTAATCAACCTCTCGAAGCAAACAAAGTTGTAGCGCGCATGTCTGGTAATGAGCCCTCAGCGGGAACATCAACAGATCAGCATCAACCACTGGGGGGCGTTGGTGTGAGAGACAAACATCCAGTGCATGTTCAAAAGAGCACCAACGGCACAGAAACACGGGCTGCACACAATCCAAAACCGGTCTGAATGACAGAGAACAGTCACACTCCAAATGGTCCAGGAGTGTTGCTCCAAAGTGCTGCATCATGCGTTCACGACACAGCTGCGCTGATGGGAGCGCCCACATTCGTCCTTGTTGCGGCAGGACAGCCATTGCGGAAAAACAACAGAAACAGCAAAATGCCGGCTAATAAAGCCAAAGTTATTGGAAATCCCCCCAAAATGCTTCAGAAAATTGAATGAATAGCCGAAGGTATTAAACTGAATATGGAAGAGAAGGTGTGAACGAAACCAACACCAACGGCTTTGAAAAAATGTGCTAATCCAGTCGTGCTGGAAGCATTGAATATACGTCCCACGAGTTCACCAAAGTGGCTCGGAAAGTTGGTATTTAACAGGGACTGTATTTCTGCTGATGACCTTGCCACCTGAAGTGCGTAGGTCTTGTGTGCAGATGTAAGGGCCACATGCTTCTGAAACAATAAAGCCTTCAGTCTACTGAACTTGTCGAAATTCACCTTGGAAGTAGCAATGTGAGGCCAAATATCTGCTACCTCCCTAATTTTAGTGGCGGGAAACAACACACTCCCGCAGCAAGCAATGACCTTAGTGACCGAAACAACGTAAACTATTCCGGCCCGCATGCCACAACAGTCTTCACCATTGAGGAAGACGTAGCTGCTGTTTGAAAGCACCTGGAATGTGCGTTTAATCGAGGGGACCGGAACTCCCTTCAGATAGCACGCCAAGTTCGCCACCGAGGCATTACACTCCACATGCAAGGACAGCTGCTTACAAATCATCGAATGGCTGACTGAAGTCTCGCATTCACTACCGCTAAGAAAGACTTCTTTCATGCCATTGAGGCATTAGCACAAGAAGGGAAGCTCCCACAACTCATGGATGTAACTATCTCCCAACTTTTCATATCTGCCTATCGGAACATGTTTCAAACAAGAAGTGAATTGTAATGTAGAAATAGGCAGATTAATAACCCCGTGTATCAACCACTCTGCAGAGGGTATCTCGGCCACGGTAAAAGTCAATCTTTCTAACTTTTCAATGTTGAGCATGACATAAGTCGTCTCCTTCTTAGCCATTAGTTGTTGTTGTCGTGTTAAATTAAAGGAAATAAATATTTCCCTGGCACTGATGTGCTGCCACGGAAATGACCCGCCTTCAATGTCTGAAGCGTCCAACCCAACTGCATAATTGACCTGGTCTGACTCTGTCCATGATATAACGACGACATATCAGATCGTATAATGTCTATAGCAGAAGAAACAATGTTGGTAATTGTATATATCCGGTCGGACAAGGTGTGAATTCCATTATCCACAACAGCTAATGCTTTTTCAGATTTTCCTGATCTATCTGCCTTAACCGGGCTGCAGCCTCCTGTTGGGAAAGTTTCCATATTTCATTGTATACTTCATACAAGAAACGCTTCCTACGTGGTGTCTTCGGGCCTGACAAAAAATCTTGTAGGTCAGTGTTATTAGACAGGAGAGTGAGATGTGTCTTAACTGCGTCTAGCGAGGATGATTTTAGCCATTGCTAGCACAATTTTCCCACAATATATGTTATCATTATTTCAGCATGTTCTGGTGATATATAGCGAGGGTCTGACCTACTCGTTCGGAAACCACCAGAGGAGGTGACAAAACGTTGATGACACCCGTTGGTATCTATTGGCCACAATAACCACCCACCTGGACGTGTCTGTGAAGCATTAAATGTACCATTCTGGACCCATTCAGTAAGCTCACTAAAAGTTGCATTTGTGTACTTTTGCCAATCATCAAATTTTGCAGTGGCAGGTATACTAGCCATGTTCAATTCTCTGATTGTAGCTAAGCCTAAGCAGCCAGTCTGTTGTACTGTTTCATTTAAAAAAATCATTTGAACGGGAATGAGACATGCTCTAAACAATGTTTCTCTACCCTTGGTTTGCCAATTTTTTGTTCCCCAAACACTTTTCAAATCCACATTTTTTTGACCAATATTCATAACCTTCAATTGATAACTGGGAAACAAAGGAGTCCGAATATATAAATTTTGTGTTGGTCAACAACATTTGTTTATCTTTAGTCGGAGTTAACCTAAAATAATATGACTTAGCATTCATTTAATGATGCCCAGAAAAATACTTAAATTTGTCAAAATAAGTTTTAGTACTCCCTTGCGGGGGAGTTGGGCAATGTTCCCATTGCGTATAGTCAAATATCGTTTTTGGACTACTTGCTTTACGTATGAAGTGGTGCCGATAATAATTATAGCAAAACATGTCACCATAATTGTCTTTAAACTGGTAAACATCTTCATTTTCATAGACAGTATAATATTGTAATTCTGTCATCATTGAGTCAACTGTCTTCACATCCCAATCATCAGATACAATGTCCGGTATTACTATATCATTCATAGATAACTTTAGCACATACGGTATTTGAATTATTTCAGTGGGACTGTATATATCAAACATTACTTTATCCCACACAATCCCATCCGGAATTGGCACTGCAGAAATGTTCACAAAGGACAAATCTCTTCGAAACCTATGTGATGAAAAATGTGGTTTCAACACCTCCTCCACCTGTTCAACCGCTGATGTCTCTGGAAGAAAATGACCATGTATCAACAGAAAAAAGGAAATGACAAAACCAATCCAAAGATTTTTTTTTTGCACAGTCAATAAAAGCCACTGATAGTTCCATGCAAAAACAAAATACGTGTCTTTAAGCCAACGCATCAGCTTACGTATGCCCAGACGTGGGTCCCTTGCTCACTGTGCCACTGGATTCAAGCTAGCCTGGCTGATGAAGGGTGAAACCCTGAAACCGGTCCCAGGATGCTTGTTTCCGGTCCAGTGAGGACCTGGCTTGGCAGTTCGGGCTGGACTGTTACCATGAGGAACAGGGTCAAGACTGATTTGCATATGGCTGGGTCCAAACTGGGGTGGCATGGTGAGCAAAAGAACAATGGATTAAACCCAGATCTGTGACTGGGGGTGAGTGTTTGCATTGTTCAACACTGCGTCCATCATCCTTTTGTGTTGCTAAAGTTGCCCCAAGTGGGAAGGGTATGCCCAGACGTGGGTCCCTTGCTCACTGTGCCACTGGATTCAAGCTAGCCTGGCTGATGAAGGGTGAAACCCTGAAACCGGTCCCAGGATGCTTGTTTCCGGTCCAATGAGGACCTGGCTTGGCAGTTCGGGCTGGACTGTTACCATGAGGAACAGGGTCAAGGCTGATTTGCATATGGCTTGGTCCAAACTGGGGTGGCATGGTGAGCAAAAGAACGATGGATTAAACCCAGATCTATGACTGGGGGTGAGTGTTTGCATTGTTCAACACTCCGTCCTTCATCCTTTTGTGTTGTAGGTATTACGAATGGCAGGCATCAGATCTGGCTCCAACTGACGACAGAAATCAATGATTGCATGCCTGTCCAGGTTGTAGATCTGAATCACGTCACTTCTCCATGCTCTGCAGGACTGCTAGTGGACGGTACACTGGAGGTTGTCTCGCTCTTCTCATGCCAGGGTAACTAAGTGGGAAAAAACAGTATGTATGTGTATCACTGAATCTGTACAGCATAAGTGTGATCACACCTACGTCACATATGATGCTAAATATTTAAACATGAAACTGTACATACGTTGTACAGAACACATACCTAGGCAAATAATGGCTTACAACTGCATTTACATCCTCTAAAACCTATCATGTTTTTGAAATGGAGAAACATGTCACTGACAGTATATGTGCCATTAACTTTCTTTACATGTTGCACATATTTGGTACATCTATACCATTTTCAGATTGTCATCTCTTTCCTGACAGTACTGTTACATGTACATAACTCAGGATACCTCAAGTTTACATCATGTACATGATACATGCACATTTCAACATGTCCTCTTAAAGCCAGCAGTGAACACAATGTTGTAGATAGGTTTCACAGCTTGTGATGCAGCTTTAAAAACTTTTTCGTTCAGATTTGAGCCTTAAAATGGCAGCTGCCTGACCTACTGTACTGGACATTAGGAAGTGACCTAACTCCACTCGTCATGGCAGTAGGTGGATACAACCGCGGTGGACATTACCATTGGAACACATTGCTGCCTTTGGCGGTCTTGAGCCAATGGCGATGACCACTGGCTGTGATGGCATTGTACATGGGGGGCGTGACCACCATGTCATACTTCATCTCTCAATTTACTCCTGACACTGCTGCCAGCAAGACCTCCACGACCTGAGCTGCTGTGTACTGCCTCAGGGAGCAATCATGACATGTCCTGCAGGTGACAGGGCTCCTGCCTTCTCAGCAGAAGAGCTGGTCATACTTGTGGAGGAGGTCCTACCCCTGTATGGACAGTTCTATGATGCACCAGAGGAGCAGGTAAGTGCAATGTAATACCAATGTTAGAAATGTTGAGTGTATGGTGATATTCAGGGAATGTGGTTGAATGAACGATTGAGGTAATATGTGTGAGTAGATGGACATGTGCATAGATAGATTTTGTGTTCTGAGACATGTTAGAGAGTGTGTGATGTATGTACCCTGAACCAACTACATACAGTATTACATGATAATTGGCAGTGGTATTAAAAATATTTTGACAGATATACCATGCTTAGAGATATGCTTGTGGTCTGGTCAAATGTTTCAAGCTGACACCTGGTGCTGGATATGCATGCTGTAAGCCTGTCTCAACGTCACACATGGACTGACTGTAGATGGTCATTCTTCATTGAAGGGGATGTTGTAAGCAGTCTGTGTATGGCCTACTTGCACCAACTTGTATTTTCACCCTGCTTGCTTTGGTATAGTGCATGTGGACATGAGAAAATCTTCTTGACTGTGTCATCCATGCAGGTCAATGCCCATCAGAAAAAAGGGATTTGGCGTGCCATCGCCAAGAAAGTGTGGACCCTGGGGGTCTGCAAACCAGTGGAGCACCCCCTGTAAGGAAGTGGTGGGAGGACCTGACGCACTGGGCCCGGAAGATCGCAGAGGCCCAGCTGGGGATGTCCTCCCAAGGAGGAAGGGCATATTGGCAGTGGCCTACCCAGAGTTGGATGGGTGTTTGAGGGCAGCACATCAGCCACAAGGGGGCAAATACAGACCTAACACATTTTCATCCCTTTACTAGGTTAGTATGTGTTCTAAACTCTGACAATGTGCAAAAGGTCAAATATCTACAAGGGACGCATGGATGTGCATTTCCCAAAATTGGTACACATGTGTGTAGATTCTATTATGTATAGGGAGATATTACTCACCTATGTTGTCCCCTCTGTACAGAAGCATATGATGATGCATATGTGACTGTGTCATATGTGTACCTCTATACAGCTGTTCATACCCTGCTGGATGTTCCTTCCCACCAACAGACCAATACTGCCCTCTGTCCATTCCATTGTACCTTGATCCATGTAAATGTGCAACATAGAGTCTGACAATTTAAATTCATTCCTACTTTTCATTAGGTTTCTGATAAGTGACAGCATCATGTGAGGCTGTGAAGTCCATTTCACATGCCATGCTTGCAAAACTTATTCAGACCTGTTACAAGGTGTACCTCGTTGGTAAGTGAGGGATGTACGTAGGCCTCTGTAATGTGTCATCTGAGTGGACATCCTACATGTGAGTAACCTTGGAGGTATTGCTAGACTCCTATTGGATCACATACATTGATGCCAGAGCTATGAATGTTAGTACCATGTTCATGTTCTGTAGGTGTGAAATGGCTGCACAACTATTTCCTTTGGCAATTTGTTGTAGACATGATAAATAGGCCAAGAAATCCTGTACCCAGTTACAATCTTAATTGGTTACTGCCAATATTATGTGTACATTGTAAGGTTCAGTCACCAATCCACATAGAAAAGAATATTAAACGATGATTTGTAGTGCTATGTTGGATATGTTTTGAGTCCTTGTTGTATGGAAACCTATTGTTTGCACTGACTACATTGTGGTGCAGCTGTGGAACTTAACATACACATGTGAATGGTATGTGTAGTCAGGCATTTGGCTTGCATCAAGGTTTATGTCCCTGTCAAGGTAGCCTAGATGTGGTTTGTGCCTCTCAGGTTTTTTCCCAAACAGTTGTAGGGCGAATCATATCTGATGTGTGGCTAGTGATGTTACCACTCAGTAATTGGGCTCTTGATGGAATTATAGCATTATACGTTAAGCTATATGTCATCTTTAAGCACATGACAGGTGTCCATTGTATTGAAAGCATAGTTGTGCTACCTGTGAATGTGTGTGGATGAATGCTCTGAGATAGTTAGTCTGTGCTATACTTTGTTTTCAGGAGGACAATGACTTAGATGACTTGGTTCACAAAGTATGCAACATCCTTTCCTACATCACTATTGGTACATGTGTAAGAGACATGTGTGATGACTCTATCATATTCAAATTTTGGATATGGCAATTAGAGTAGTTGCATGTTTGCAAATTTCATTTGTGAAGCTTGTGTACTCAGTGACATGAAGTGGGTATGGCTTGTATGCAACATGCTGTCTTGTGTTTACTGTACAATGAGGTATCTTGCCAGGTACATAATATCATGTCATAATGTTTGTATGTGTTTAGTTTGTGTTTGTGATATTTGAAAATGTATGTAACTTATATTTTCAATAGCCTGGTTGTTGGGTTGACTATGTTGCTGTGGATAGGGACCCAGTATCTTGTGGCAAGTCATCTTGTCATGGACTGATTGGTGTGATAGCTCTACTGATATCATGGTATTGTAAATGTGAAATAGATAGCTTAGCTGGTGTACCACTAGATTTCATTGAGGGTTGTACATTGATGTTGGCATTAAACTGGTATTACCTGGGGGTATTTTACAACTAGATGTGCTGTTGCTGAGGTGTACAGTGTGATATAATTGGTATGTAAAGAATTTGATGACCCTGCCTCACTTTCTGTGTTCCAGCATCAGAATCAGCAGGTGAAGGGGACAGAGCACAGCCAAGTTGGGAAGCTGCTGGCCACAGAACCTCCAGTCATGAGAACACCAACAGTGAGGGACCCAGTGGCCTGGAAGGCGAGGGGAATGCCACGGCGGAAACTGGATCCAGTTCTTCATCTTCTGATTCCTTCTCCAGACACTTCCTGGTGGTGGCGGACCCAACTGGGACCACCCCAGCACCATCTGTGTCTGCCACCCCCCTTTCTATCACCGCCCTCCCTGTAGCCCCCCCACCCAGTTTGCTGGGCCAACTAACTCAAGAGGATGGGCGTCTCCTTTGCCGCAGCACCTCTGCCCCAGCCCCTGTCAGCCCTGCTGTCCTCAGTGAGGAGGCTACTGACCTGCAAGGCCTATCTCTCCCATTGGTTAATATTGGAATTACCTTGAAACAGCCTTTAAGTGTAATTTCAAATTTGGGGCAAGATAGAAATTTGGAGGTTGGTGTCTCTAGACTCACAATTTAAAATCACAATTTATGGTGAATTGGGATTTTAAATTTTTAGCCTAAAAATGCCACTTTTAAAAAGTTGGCTTTTTTTTTACTTTAACCATTTTGTGCCTCTCCTTGTCTCTGAATACACATCTTGGGTAGGCGACAGCTGGCCTTTGTGCATTCCTTCTAGACAGTTACACACAAAGGGAGCTAGGTGTGACATTTACAGCCTGATGGTTTATCACCAGGTTGATCGGCCTTCCTAGGTTATATGAGAGGGAGGAGCTGATGTTGGCTCAGGAGTTGAGCCTGAGAGAGCTGGACATCAGAGTCAGGAGGGCTGAGTCCAGCGAAGTCCAGCGAAGTCCAGCGAAGATGGTGGCAGCAATTCTTCAGTGCTCCCTGATAGGAGGGTCCACGTACCCAAGGGGCTAGTATCTGATTTTGTGGTGGGAGATGACTTAGAGAGATGGTTTGAGGCCTATGAGATTGCTCTGCCAATGCACAGGGTCCCTGAGGTGGATTGAGGAGTTAGTCTGTGGAAGCACATTCCAAGTGAGGCGAGGGACACTTTACTGGCTCTAGAGAGGGATAGGATGAGGTATCCCCCCATTAAGGGGGCCCTAATCAGGAAGTTTAGTCTGACCCCAGAGAAGTACAGGCACAGTCAGAAGTACAGGCACAAGTTCACAGATAGTCAGAAGCTATCCCAACAGACCAAGGTGGATTGTGTTAATTCCTTTTGCAAGGCACTGGAAGGTTGGGTGAAGGGCAGTGAGATAATAGATTACTAGAGGCTGTACAATTTGTTAGCAACAGAACACCTGCTCAGTCTTTGTCTTAATGATCCAATCCAATACCTTGTTGACAGTAAGCTCACTGACCCCAGAGAGCTTGCTAAGGAAGCAGACCACTGGGTGAGCACCAGGGTCCACAAGAAAATATCTGGGGGTATCACCACAAGGGTGGGCAGGATCTTCACCAGAAGAAGGTGGGGGACAGAAAGAGGAAGAAGTTCTCTAAAGGGCCCCAAACTAGTCCTGTTGATCACAGTTTCCTTCCCCCACTGAAAAGAAAAATAAGTCGTTCTCTGACAGTAAGTCTGGAGGGAAGGCTCCCATGAAGTGTTATGTGTCAGCATGAAGGACACTACAAGTGAAATGGCAATTGTCCCAAGTGGGCACAGCCCCCCACTGGTAGGCAATCACTGGGGTTGGCTAGTGTAACAGTTGGGGAGGAAGTTGCTCTAGGTGGGTTTGGGGAGAGTGTAGAGGTTACTTTAGTGTCCCTAGGTGACAGAGAGATCGTGCAGAGAACCCACATTCCTAATAGTACTAGGAACTACAGTCAGTGGGTCACCATCACTGGGCAAAGGGTGGAGGCTCTGAGACACAGGAGCCAGCATGACAACCATCAGGTGTCATCTGGTATCTTCAGAGCAGATATTCCCTTATGTGTTCCATCAAGTTGTTACTGCTGAAAATTGTGACAGCCATTGCCCAGGGCTCTGGTTCCCTTTGAATGGGGGGTTCAACAGGTCTGCTTAAGGTAGCTGTGAGTCCGTCCATGTATGTGGATTGTCAGATGGACAATGACCTGGAGCACACCATCTGGAAGAAGGCGGAGCTCAGGTCACACTTGAGAATGTTGGGTTTGCCTGAGTGGGTGTGCCTGATCACATGGTTCATGGCAGCTCGAGTAGGTGATCAGAAGGACCTGGAGTCTTGGATAATGGCCCAGGATCCTGCCAAGAAGAGGAAGTGTAAGGGGCATGAAAAACCCACTCCTGAGATTTCCACAGTCCAGGAGGAGGCTGATCCTGAGGGAGAGACCCTGGTATTTAAAGGAGGGATGTGGCTGAACTAGGGAGCTTGTCTAGGCAGCAGGAAGAAAGTCCCATCAGGGAGAAGTTCTGCAAAGCCCAGAAAGAGTGCTCTACTTTTGTGGGCCTTCAGCAGCAGGCTGGCAGGCACCTGATCTACTGGAAGAATGATTTCCTTTGTAGTAAGCCTAAGGCTCCTGAGCCTCATGCAACATGTGTGTTGGTGATCCCCTAGTGCTAAAGGGCCTTCCTACTGGGTCTGGATCATTATGTGCTACTAGCAGGCCATTTGGGGCAAGATAACACTTTTGACCGGCTTATCACCCACTGTAATTTGTCTCAAATGAGGAAGGCCTAAGCTGTGTACTGCAGGCCCTGTCCTACCTGCAGGGGGTTGGCAAGTCAGAGGGGAAGTGCAAGGCCCCCCTGAAAACTTTTCCTGTCACTACAACCCCTTTTGACGGGGTGGCATCAACATTGTGGGGCTTCTGGATCCCTCACTTGATGCCGATGCATCTCTTCTGCCATAGAGGACAAGGAATTTGCATTGCTGACTGCGTGGCTCAGGATTGACGCATCATCACCAGCCCTGATGCATCACCTTCACTGAGCAACTGGATGATGATGCATCATTTTCGTAGAAGGGGTTCGATGCCAGACCTCAAGGACTTTGCACTGCAGGCTGCTCAGCTCGACAACAATGCATCCTATGGACTGTGCGGATCAGAACCGATGCATCGCCTTTGCATCGCCTCCTCGACTTTACGCATCTCTCCATTGAAGTTATCTTTTCAGTGGGCCCTGCGTGGGTCCTGTAGATTCTGAGCACAATATTGCAGTTTATACTTTAAAAAGTCATATCTTGAGTTGTACTTATTGGATTTTTGTCATTTTGGTCGTGTTTTACTCATGTAAATGTTGTCTATTCTGGTGTGCAGTCTGTTTGCGGTGTCTTCACTGTGTTAAAGTAATCTAGGTGTTGCACAAATATTTTGCACATTGTCTCTTAATTTAAGTCTGACTGCTCTGTGCCAAGCTACCAGAGGGTGAGCACAGGCTAATTTACCTGGAGTTACCTGGACTAGGTTTGTGGTCCCTACTTGGACAGGGCGCATACCTCTGACAAATAGAGACCCCGTTTTTAACATGCACCATGTTTACCTGAATCTTTAAAACTGAATTTCTCTTGTTTTACTAATTGGATTTTTGTTGTGTTGGTGTTAGATAATGTAATAAATTTGACTCTATTTTTCTAAATTGGTGTGGAATTTGACTTCAGTTGTGTACTCACTTTATTACTGTTTGAAGTGCTGCATAAATACTGTACAAATTGGCTCTAAGTTAAGCTTGACTTCTTTTGTGCAAAGCTAGCATTAGCTTTAATCACAGGTTAATGTGGGGTGTGATTGTGTTTCACCCTGACAAAATGTGTGGTTGCTCCTTGAGTGGGGTTTCACCCCGTCAACCAGGAACCCAATTTCCTACAACATGTATCTGCTTCTTTCATCTTTCATGTTCATTTAACTCCCATGGACTCCGGTAATTACTAGCAATAATTTGATAACTCCTAAGGAAAAATCAAACTCAAACTTTTCAAAGTCTTGATCATCCTCATAACTCAGTGATTGATTCTCATATTGTTATTTCTACATACAAATTTAGTAACTTGTCAGACTCTTCAAAGCCCTGCGATAAAGATAGAAGAGACCACTTGCTAAAGATTGACCCACTTTGGTATGGTGTTAATTTATAATACCTGTAGTATACTCATTAGACTGAAAGATGGAATTGTATTGTACTAATAAAGAGTTTTAGGGTTATTTCTGTTGTTTGCACACAAGTAGATCATTTGTTTAGTGTTGGAACTGCCCTGTTCTTGCACTGGAGGATTCATTGACTGCCTCACAAGGCTGTAGTCCACATCAGAGGAGTGGGAAAGGCAAACAATGTGAAAAGTCATGCTATTATTTGAGGCGGGCGCATGGTGGTGAAAATAAGTGGATTTAGGAGTAAATGTAATGACAAGCAATGTAGTTGTAGGCACCGTAGGTAGGTAACAGTAGTCAAAACCAGGATGAATTTAAAGATCACTTCTTATTAAATGCTCCGCCAGTTCTGAGAGTCTCGGCCGGCTTTCAAACACCCACAGCTGGTCCTTAGACACCCCAACCAGTCTGATAATTAAACTGTCTTCAGAAACCTCTAGTCAGGCTATGCAAAGTGCATGCCAGTCCTGACAGATCCTTGGTCTGCCTCAGAGACACGTAGCCTGCCCTCAGGCCTCCCAGCTCTGTGCAGATACCTGCAGCCATCCCTCAGAACTCCTTGATCATCCCTCCAAGATGTTTAGGCAAGCATCAATGACATCAGCTGCCCATTCAGAGACTCTTATTCAGCCATTAGACAACCAATGTCAGCCCTCAGATAACTCTAGTATACTACAAGAAACACTCAGCCGATACTCAGAGACTTCAAAAAGGCTGGATCACAGTCCCATGGATCCTTAAACTGCCATTACCAGGCTCAGGTGGTCCTCAGAAAGAATAAACAACACTGTATTATGCACAGAGAGTGTGCAGCATTTATTCATTTTTCAGTTACTCAGGCAATAATGTTCTGATCACAAGCCACTGGGTGGGGAGGACAGACTGCCATGTGTTTCTCCTCTAGCAATGTTATGCTGCCTCACTGCTGAACTTAATTAGTATTGTTGGTGAATAACAGCAATAAGCTAATGTAACATCTTCATGTGTTTTTTCCAACTTACTGACAGTTTCTAAAACATATATTAAAGATTTAATTTTTATGGGATTGCTTTATTTATCATTATATTGTAAGATAGTGAAATATTAACTGAGGTAGATGGTAGTCCACCACAAGTAAAACAGCCACTAACTTGCTAGGTAATTTAAACCTGAACTCAGCTCCTGGTAGGCGAGACACAGAACAGACAGGCTTATCCTAGAGAAAATGTGTAAAGTAGTGGTTTCCAACCTTTTGACCTCTGTGAACCCCCACTTCATCATTACGTGAACCTAGCGACCACCACTGAAAGATTATTAGAATCTGGGGACCCCCCACTGTGCCATTACTGAAAGCTGGGGACCTAATGTGTTAATGTTATTTAATTTTCTAAGCAGTCGCGGACCCCTGAGGAGGCTTCCCAGACCCCCAGGGGTCCCCGGACGACAGGTTGTCAACCATTGGTGTAAAGCATTTAGAAGAACCAGAACAGTTGCAAAGTGGGGAACTGTAGTAATTGTGCAGAATCACAGAAGATTTGGTAATCCTTTATTCCAAGTGTAATGAGTAGTACAATGAGGATAACTTCCAGGTTGCGCCTTCTTCCTCTCCTCCCAAGCTTCTTCTAACTCCAACCTTCCAATCAATAGAATGTCCCTCCACTTCACATTCCACTCCATAGTCACAAGCACTTTACTACAGGAACACAATAAAATTCCCACTCTAATTTATTAAAAAGGGGTTAATATAGCCCTAAATATACCTCTGCCTAAACTATCACTACAATCACTTACCTTGCTAACACTCTTTCCTATCTCACTAACCCAGGATGCTTACAACAAGCCAAACCCTTCTAAAACGTCACAAGAATATTTTTGTAATATTTAACATATTACATTCAAAACCTTGGAAACACTGCCTTCCTTTGCGAGAAGGATATCTAGCACCAAGCAATTTTGCATGATCACTGCACACATAACAACTTAATAGGCAAAATGACACCAAAGCTACAACAATCTAATAAGGGAAACTAGAGATATCAGTTATTAAAGATTTAAGTGAAAATAGTGCCAAAAGAGTAACGTGCCAATGGTAGTGCATGGGTGGGGTAGACCAGGATCTAGGCACAATTTGAGACTGACCATGATTCAGCACAAGACGAATACACCAAGTAGATTGACCCTTTTAGGGCCTGGCAGTAGGGAAGTTCAAAAAAGTTTTTAAGCCCCAATCTGAAAAGGGACTTTTGTATCTTTCTGAGGGAAAACCCTGAAATTCAGTCTTATCCCCTGGAACTGCTGGTCAAGTATTTTTTCAGGGTAGGTCCACTTAAAGGTCTGGAGCAAAAGTTTTGCAAAGGTTCACAAACTTATTTTGGTGCCCAAACAACCACAGGACTAAACGTCCATGCTCTCCTGGGCCTCAGGGAGGCACTTTGAGACTGTCCGAGTCAGGTAGTTCAGCCCAGGTGTAGTCCCCATTGGTCAACTGAGATTCTTCACCGGGATGTCCTCTTCAGTACTGTTATGTTCCTAGAGCTACCCAGGGTATCAGCTCTGCAGATCTTTCTGTTCTTGGATTTCAAGTGCACAATGGGGAGCAGGGGATACAACCTCTTCAGGTCCTTCTCACAGGCTACAGATTCCAAGTACAATAGGTTCGGTCTGCCTGGTATCCTGTCTCGCCTCCATTTACAGCAGTGTTCTGAGGAAGGCTGGGTGGTGGTCCAACTTTGTAGGATTCACCAACCTGTCAGTGGGGGACACCCTAAGACACTCCTCGTTCCTCTCTGAACAATTCAGAAAAGATTCTCAGGCCCTGCCCTACCTACTTTTACAGTCGTTCCTGTTTGCTTTACAACAACCTGCTCGACCCTTCACAAACCGGATTCCGAACCAACCACAGCACGGAAACCGCCCTCATCTCAGTCACAGACGACATCAGAACCCTGATGGACAACGGTGAAACAGTCGCCCTCATTCTCCTCGACCTCTCGGCTGCCTTTGACACCGTCTGTCACCGCACCCTAATCACCCGCCTACGCTCCACCGGGATCCAAGGCCAGGCCCTGGACTGGATCGCCTCCTTCCTCGCTAACCGCTCCCAAAGAGTTTACCTCCCTCCGTTTCGCTCAGAACCCACCAAGATCATCTGCGGCGTACCTCAAGGCTCATCGCTCAGCCCGACACTCTTCAATGTCTACATGAGCCCCCTCGCCGACATCGTACGCAAGCACGACATCATCATCACCTCCTACGCCGACGACACCCAACTTGTACTCTCCCTCACCAAGGACCCCGCCAGCGCCAAGACCAACCTACAAGAGGGTATGAAGGACGTCGCAGATTGGATGAGGCTCAGCCGCCTAAAGCTGAACTCTGAAAAAACGGAAGTCCTCATCCTCGGCAACACCCCGTCCGCCTGGGACAACTCCTGGTGGCCCACGGCCCTCGGCACCGCACCGACCCCCGCAGACCACGCCCGCAACCTCGGCTTCATCTTGGACCCTCTTCTCACCATGACCAAGCAAGTCAACGCCGTGTCCTCCGCCTGCTTCCTCACTCTCCGCATGCTCCGCAAGATCTTCCGCTGGATCCCCGCCGACACCAGAAAAACCGTGACCCACGCCCTTGTCACGAGTCGCCTGGACTACGGCAACACCCTCTACGCCGGGACCACCGCCAAACTCCAAAACCGCCTGCAACGCATCCAAAACGCCTCGGCCCGCCTCATCCTCGACGTACCCCGCAACAGCCACATCTCCGCACACCTGAGACACCTGCATTGGCTCCCAGTCAGCAAAAGGATCACCTTCCGTCTTCTCACCCACGCACACAAAGCCCTCCACAACAAGGGACCGGAATACCTCAACAGACGCCTCAGCTTCTACGTCCCCACCCGCCCCCTCCGCTCCGCTGGCCTCGCACTTGCTGCCGTCCCTCGCACCCGCCGCTCCACGGCGGGTGGGAGATCTTTCTCCTTCCTGGCGGCCAAGACCTGGAACTCCCTCCCCACCAGCCTCAGGACCACCCAGGACCACTCCGCTTTCCGGAGACTCCTAAAGACTTGGCTGTTCGAGCAGCGATAACCCCCCCTTTTCCCCCCTAGCGCCTTGAGACCCGCACGGGTGAGTAGCGCGCTTTATAAATGTTAATGATTTGATTTGATTTGACTGCAAGCAGACCTAAAATGCAATGTGAAAACAGCTTTTAGGGCCTTGTAATTCTATGGACACGGTAACGTTAATGTTCTCCATGTCCCACTTTTAAATACCATGGACCCTACCTTGTGGGCTACAAGGCCTACATAGGGGTAACTTACTAGTACTTACCAGAAAGGATTTTAACTGTCACAAATTGTTATTTCTACAGTTTATATGCAGGTTTTACCCTGCAGCAGTCAGAATACATTGGTAGGCCTGAAACCTTGTTTTCCTAGGAACACTAGTAGATGGAATCCTAAGTGCTGTAGTCCACAGGTGGCATTTAGCTTTCCAAGGTTGTCCTTCCCGCTCCATATCCTGAGGCCTTATATCAGAAATTAATACACCAGATCCGCGCGCGAGCCGACGACCAAGATGGCCGCCTGATAACGGTGCTCCGCGCATCATTTGACGAATTTCTACCGCCGGAGCCGTTTTATTTCTTCTTGTTAATGTTGTTCCCCAAAAAACAACCATGGGATGTTTTGGTGAGCATTTTTATCGTTTTTTTTAAGCTGCCTAGCATATTTCCTGACTCTTTAATTACGTTTTCTTATTTCTCCTCATGAATGCGGCCATTTTGACTAGCTTTGCTCACCATCACATTATACTTTTTTGAATATTTGACTTTCTTTTTTGCGCAAGCCTGGTTTTTTATTTTTTGCTGTTTCGCTAACATATTTTTGGAGTTCCTGTGTCACTTGCTTCCTTATTGAAGGCTTTTTATTTTTATATGGGCAAACTAAAGAAAATAAAAGCTCTGTCAAAATCAAACAAATTTCTTGGCAGGGAAGTAAAATCTTCATTTCACAGGATGTGTCCAAAGCTACAGCAGACAGGAGGAAAGAGTTTTTGGATCTTCGTCCACAGCTTCGTGACTTGGGAACTCGTTTTGGATTATTCCATCCATGTTTGTTCAAAGTGACATATCAAAACAAGACCACTTCATTTACCTCTCCTGCAGTTCTTCGTGATTTTCTACGACTACACTCTACAAATTCTATGGAAACAGCTGGGCCTTCTACACGTTGACTATATACGCTTCTTAATTTATTATGCCCTTTCACTATTATTGCAATAGAATTGATGGTCCTTTATATGCAGTTTATACAGTATACTATATTGACTTGACTACAGACCCTTTTTTGTTAATGTATTGTTTTCTTTTCACAGGTTCCTGGTGTTCTATAATCATTATTTTTGCTTGTAACCTTTGTCCGTTGATGCGTTCCGTTCCCTTGCTGTGCCGTCTTCAGTCTGTGCTGTCACCACCCCTCCCCTATTGTTCATTCATCTCAGGTATGTTTTTGCAGTCGTCTTTATTTGACATGTACTGTCTCTTCTTTTTTTCTTGACTACTTTCCATCCTTTTTCCTGCTGTTTTCCCTTTACTCTTCTCTCCTTTAGTTTTTTCTGTTTTCTTTTCCCTTATATGTATTTTCAGTTATTTATGGTACAAGGCCTTTTGTGTATATATATGGTTATGTGACGTAAATCAAAAGGCAGAGCATTTTATCCCACTTATCTAAATATCACCCAGACTTGGTTCTTCTACAGGAGACCCATTTGACGGACTCTGAAGCTCTGAAACTTAAAAAAGGCTGGGTGGGCAATGTTTTTACTTCACCTTCGTCTACAAAGAAAAATGGTGTAATTGTGCTTTGCCATAAAAAATTATCAGTTAATGTTATTTCGCAAGACTCGGATTCTGATGTTAGGTAGCTCTTTGTGATGCTCAGTATTAATGGGATTGCAATGACTATTGATAATATTTATGGTCCAAATAATTCAGATTATCTTTTCTGGTCCACTATTACTAAACAATGTTTGCATTATTATAATAATGTTTTTCTTCTTATTGGAGGGGATTGCAATCAAATTCTTGATCCCTTTATATATAGGCAATCTGTAATTACATTTTCTCCCCATAAAATGCATAAACAGTTAAGGCATTTTTCTCACAATGTAATTTAATTGACTCATGGAGAACTTGCAATCCTGATAATAGGGATTTTTTCATTTTATTCTCCACCACATGGCTCCTTATCTAGACTTGACCATATTTTTGTTTCTAAATCATTATGCCAAAATCTTATTAACTCCTCCATTGAACCTATGGTAATATCGGATCATGCCCCAGTCATTCCAGATTTTGACTTGCTCCCAGTGCATCCCAAGTCCAATAGGTGGCGATTTAATAACTCTTAATTACTTGACTCTAAATTTTCCACTTCCTTTGTTGCCTTTGCGGACAATTTTTTTCGATTTAATGAAGATTCTCACGTTTTTCCACAATTGTTATGGGATTCGTTTAAGGCTGCAGCTCGTGGTCATATAATAAATTTTGTCTCTAATAAAAAAAAATCTTTCAATGCCCAGCATCAAGCACCACTTCACAAAATTAAATGTTTAGAACATCAGTACTATTCTTCCTCCTCCAAATTTAATATACAAGAACTTATTCAGGCAAAACTGCAATTTAACAAAATCTCAACGGATAATGCGTCCTCTTTTCTTCTACGTAGTAGTGCTCGTTATTATGGAGGTCGAAATAGAGCGGGGAAGCTTCTGGCTAATTATTTAAAAGTTTGAAAGCAACACCATAATGTGAAGTCTATAGTTTCAGATACTGGTGAGTCCCTTTTTAAGGATGAAGATATTTTAGCTGAATTTGTTAATTATTACCAGACACTTTATAATCCTGAGTCAGTCCCGACCCCCTTACAGATTGATGATTATTTAAAGAATATTCCAAACCCTAATAAGACACTGATTGATGCTACTTCACTTGAAGTGGATATTACTTCGTTAGAAATTTTTAAAGCCCTTCAATCTCTAAAAAAAGGGGAAACTCCTGGTCCGGATGGATTTACAGTGGAATTTTTTAAAACATTTTTCTGACCTGTTACTTCCTAAACTTTTTTAACTTTTCCAACTCTTCATAGATTATGGTTTTACAGGGGGCACATTTCAGGAATCTTCGATTTGCCTAATTCCAAAGGACGGTAAGGATCATACTTTTTGTAAATTTTTTAGACCAATCTCTCTTCTTAATTCAGATTATAAAATCTTTTCTAAATTATTAGCCCTACGTCTTGATACCCTTTTACCTGCGATGATAAGTAAGGTACAAACGGGTTTTGTCAAAGGTAGACTTGCTTCTGACAGTCCTAGAACATTCTTTAATGTACTCAGCAAGGCTCCCGCTCTGTCGTATTCTCTAGCGGCAATTTCCATAGATGCTGAGAAAGCATTTCACCGGTTAGATTGGTCTTTTCTATTAAAAGCTTTAGCCTGCCATGGTTTAGGGCCTCATTTCATTTCATTTATCTCTATGCTTTATCAATCTCCAATGGCATCGATATCGGTAAATGGGAAATTGTCTAGATATTTTGTATTACGCTGAGGTGTACGTCAAGGGTGTCCGCTCTCTCCACTCCTATTTATTCTAGCTCTTGAGCCCTTTCTATCCAGTATTAGAAATAACATTAAATTTGAAGGTTTCCAGTATGGCGAGAAACATTTAAAATTAACGGCATATGCAGATGATATACTTTTATATATCTCAAACCCTGAGCTCTCGATTCCGTCTCTACTTTGGGAAATTGAGGATTTTTCCTTGATTTCAGGTTATAAGATAAATTCCGATAAAACTGAAATCCTCCCTTTAACAAAATTTTGTTTTAAAGCATCGTTTGATATCACTGGTTTTCACTGGAATTCTTCCAAGATTAAATATTTAGGTATTTGGTTCACTTCATCCATTAAAAAGTCCATTGAAGTAAATATTTCAGAGGCTTTAGAGAAAGTTGATAGATCGATTCTGGCTTGGAATCCCTTATTTTTTTCTTGGTGGGGTCCTCTTGATTCCATTAAAATGATGATTTCGCCTAATACATTATATATCCTATCCATGATTCCGCTTCCTTTACCTGGTACCTTTTTTAGACAATTGGACTCCAAATTGTCTAAATTCCTCTGGAACAATAAGAAATCTAGACTTTCTCTTAGTCATCTTCGCTATTCTAAACAGGAGGGAGGAGTCAATTTTCCTGATTTTAGATTGTATCACAAATTCTTTTGTTTGCGCCAAGCTTCTAGGTGGGTCTCCCTGTCAGACTCTAGGTTTACTCCATTATGGTTGGATATTGAGTGTTTTTTTCTTTTGCCTTTTTCCCCTAGTAAGGTGGTATCCTTTTCCTATAATATTTCACTTATCTCCTCTCTGCTTCTTAAACATACTTGCTCTCTTCTGCGTTCTCACTATTTACCTCCTTCAGTTTCTCATTCCTCTTTTCTGAATTCCCCTATTTGGCATAATTGTCTTATAACTATTAATAAAAAACCCTTATTCTGGAAATCCTGGCGACAGAGAAATATAGTTGGATCAAGGATTTATTCTCCAATAATACTCCACTTTCTTTTTCACAATTCCAACTTCTATTTCATTGTCCCAATTCATTTATGCCTAAATATCTTCTTCTAATTAATATTATTCTTGATGTACTTTTTTCCTTGCCTTCCCCTTCTTCTTCTTCGGAATTAGTATTTTCTTTGTCCTCCTTTCTTATCTCATATCCTAAGGCATCAAATATCTATAAACTTTTTCAGTCTCCTGTTTTGACGGGTCCTAAATCTAAAATTGAATCTCAATGGGAATTGGATTTGGGATGTACCTGGACTGTTTCCTCTTGGAATAAGGTGTGGCATCGATCTTATAAAATATCCAGATCAGCTTCCACCACACAGTCACTTTTCTTTCTTTATCACAGACTTTATTTTACCCCTTCTACTATAGCAAAATTTTCTGTATCCTTCACTCTAAGTTGCTGGTCCTGCGATAGCCCAAAGGGAGACCTTATGCATATCCTTTTTGAATGTCCTCCTACTGTCTCTTTTTGGAGAAAAGTTTGGTGTTAGCTTACCTGCATTTTTCATTTGCAATCCCAATTATCTCCGCTGGTGCTTTTTTTAGGTAGTCTCTCTGCTGACATTGTTTCAGATGATGATAATTTAAAATTGTTGGATCTCATGTTAGCTTTGGCCTTTCAACAAGTTACTCTCAATTGGAAAAATTCATCCAATATTTCCTATAAAGCTTGGTGGAATAATGTTTGTCACTACCATAGATTAGATATTGCTTTTACCTCTTTATGCTGCCCTTCCATAAATAGAGATTTGTACTGGTTACCTCTGACTGATTATCTTAATGCTGTTGCTTGTAATTCTACTAATTGTACATTATCTGAGAATTTTAAGCAACCATGAATTGTTTATTTTCTCTGTTCTTGAGTTAATTTTAACGTAGCTTACATTTATGCTTTTTTGAATATTACTTGTTTTCTTTTCTTTCTTATGTTTAACTGTTGAAGTTCCAATGCATTTTTCGCATTGTAAGTGGTCTTGTCCTGTTTTCCTTGTTTACTCCCCTTTTTTTATACTTTAAAATGTTAAACAGCTTTTACAACTCATTTTAAAATTATATCATTATCATTATGACAGATATCTTGTATTGTTAGTATATACCATACATAATTATAAAAATACAATATATTTTGATTTCAATAAAGCTGATTTACCTTAAAAAAAAAAAATAATAATAATACACCAAACAGGAATTAGACAATTTCTACTTCTTTTAGGGGTCAGTGCACATACACTCTGCACCGGACAGCGGTCTAAAAACAGCAAAACACCCGTCAAAGAATAGGGGTGACTACCCGAAAAGGGGAATTTTCTCACACATGCTAAATAAAATCTTCATTCGTTTTTTTTTTAAAATAAGCAAACGTAATGTGAGTAAAACACATATCATAAGAAGTGTGACTGCTCTGAGTTCATTCATAGGTGACTGAGTTCATTCATAGGTGAACAACATTAGGTCATTAAGCCCATTAAAGCTTCTATCCTACGTTTTTAAAATGGAGAACACAGCTTGTTTCTTTCATTTTTACATTATGTTTAGCATTCCCTAAGTGACAATCTTTGGTAGGGTGGCATGCAGCCTGCCATGTAATGCTTGACCTAGGTGGCATTTGCACCAGGCTTTACAGGCAGCACTTTCAAAATATACATGTATTAGTAGGCTGTTTTGCCAGTCACTCTTCCGGTTACAAAGTGCCAGGCAAAATCTCTTCTTGTCTGTCAGATACAATCTGTCCAAAGCAGTGGTCAGGTTGCTTCACGTGGAGGCGGGCAGACACACATCTAACTGCGCACTGTGAAATTGCCACTTTGCAAACTCACGTCACGGCTCTGTAAATCAACATCCAGCACATGCAGAAACACCCATCCATTAATGCGGACGGAAAGTGGTTTATGTGTACTTTACCTTTGCTTGAAGTCATGCAGGTTAACTATAATGAAGGGAAGCCGCATTAGTGTCCTTGTAAAACAGAGAAAGTCAAATGAATGCTTTGAGCCACGCACATACATTATTTATTGTTTGTGCGCGCCCTTTAGAGCAGCGACCACGAGCAAAATAATGTTGTACATTGACGTTTTAGTGTCTCTACTATGCAAGGGAACAACAAAGGTGTTTTAAGAATCATGCAGGTCTCGACTACAGGCTGCTTTGGATGTTTGGTGAGCACGAATGTCGGAACATACCACACATCACACAAGCTACACATACACATGCATATAGGTACAGGATTTGGCTTTTGGCCAACCCCTTTAAGGCCACGTCTACTGTGGTTCATCTGGCTGTAGGCATTGGCTTTATGGGTTGTCCATCAGCATCCAGCCTTGCATCTGCATATTACATCAGGGCCTGTTCCTCTTTTGTGCTCATTAGGCATCTTAAATCCACTGCTGACATGCTCCCTTTCTGGTCTCCTGTTCCCTCACACGAGCACTTGAGTGAGCCTACATGGGACCCCTACTCTCTGCCAGGCTGCTCTTCCCTTAACCCCTTCGCTGCCAGGCCTTTTCCCCCTCCTGTGCCAGACCTTTTTTTGGCTATTCGGGGCAGTTTGCCCTTAGGCCCTAATAACTTTTTGTCCACATAAGCTAGGCAAGCCAAATTTGCGTCCTTTTTGTCCAACATCCTAGGGATTCTAGAGGTACCCAGAGTTTGTGGGTTCCCCTGAAGGAGGCCAACAAATTAGCCAAAATACAGTGAAAAGTTAGTTTTTTCAAAATAATGGGAAAAAGTGGCATCAACAAAGGGTTTACGGTGCTAAAATCACCAGCTTCCCAGCTTTCAGGAACAGGCAGACTTGAATCAGAAAACCCAATTTTTCAACACAAATTTGGCACTTTACTGGGACATACCCCATTTTTACGATTTTTTGTGCTTTCAGCCTCCTTCCAGTCAGTGACAGAAACGGGTGTGAAACCAATGCTGGATCCCAGAAACCGAAACATTTCTGAAAAGTAGACAAAATTCTGAATTCAGCAAGGGGTAATTTGTGTTGATCCTACAAGGGTTTCCCACAGAAAATAACAACTGAAAAAAATAATATTGAAATTGAGGTGAAAAAAACAGCAATTTTTCTCTACGATTTTTTAAAGCAATATACTGTTACGTCTGCTGGACTCTTCTGGTTGTGGGGATATATAGGGCTTGTTCATCAAGAACCCTAGGTACACAGAGCCAATAAATGAGCTGCACCCTGCAGTGGGTTTTCATTCTGTACCGGGTATACAGCAATTCATTTGCTGAAATATAAAGAGTGAAAAATAGCTATGAAGAAAACCTTTGTATTTCCAAAATGGGCACAAGATAAGGGGGGTCATTCTGACCCTGGCGGTAAAATCCGCCAGGGCCAACGACCGCGGGAGCACCGCCAACAGGCTGGCGGTGCTCCCTTGGGCATTCTGACCGCGGCGGTACAGCCGCGGTCAGAAACGGAAAACCGGCGGTGTACCGCCGGTTTTCCGCTGCCCTGGGGAATCCTCCATGGCGGCGCAGCTTGCTGCGCCGCCACGGGGATTCCGACCCCCATACCGCCATCCTGTTCCTGGCGGTTTTGGCCGCCAGGAACAGGATGGCGGTATGGGGTGTCGTGGGGCCCCTGGGGGCCCCTGCAGTGCCCATGCCAATGGCATGGGCACTGCAGGGGCCCCCGCAACAGGGCCCCACCATGATTTTCAGTGTCTGCCATGCAGACACTGAAAATCGCGACGGGTGCAACTGCACCCGTCGCACCCCTTCCACTCCGCCGGCTCCATTCGGAGCCGGCATCCTCATGGAAGGGTGTTTCCCGCTGGGCTGGCGGGCGGCCTTCTGGCGGTCGCCCGCCAGCCCAGCGGGAAACCCAGAATACCCGCGGCGGTCTTTTGACCGCGCAGCGGTATTCTGGCGGCTCCAGCCAGGCCGGCGGCTTCCGCCGCCGGCCGGGGTCAGAATGACCCCCAAGGTGTTGAGGAGCAGTGGTTATTTGCACATCTCTGAATTCCGGGGTGCCCATACTAGCATGTGAATTACAGGGCATTTCTCAAATAGACGTCTTTTTTACACACTCTCTTATATTTGGAAGGAAAAAATGTAGAGAAAGACAAGGGGCAATAACACTTGTTTTGCTATTCTATGTTCCCCCAAGTCTCCCGATAAAAATGATACCTCAGCCGGCACCTAGGGAAACCTACCAAACCTGTGCATTTTTGAAAACTAGAGACCTAGGGGAATCCAAGATGGGGTGACTTGTGGGGCTCTGACCAGGTTCTGTTACCCAGAATCCTTTGCAAACATCAAAATTTGGCTAAAGAAACATGTTTTTCTCACATTTCGGTGACAGAAAGTTCTGGAACCTGAGAGGAGCCACACATTTCCTTCTACCCAGCGTTCCCCCAAGTCTCCCGATAAAAATTATACCTCACTTGTGTGGGTAGGCCTAGCGCCCGCGACAGGAAATGCCCCAAAACACAACGTGGACACATCAAATTTTTTTACAGAAAACAGGTGTTTTTTGCAAAGTGCCTACCTGTAGCTTTTGGCCTCTAGCTCAGCTGGCACCTAGGGAAACCTACCAAACCTGTGCATTTCTGAAAACTAGAGACCTAGGTGAATCCAAGATGGGGTCACTTGTGGGGCTCTGACCAGGTTCTGTTACCCAGAATCCTTTGCAAACCTCAAAATTTGGCTAAAAAAACACGTTTTCCTCACATTTCGGTGACAGAAAGTTCGGGAATCTGAGAGGAGCCACAAATTTCCTTCCACCCAGCGTCCCCTCAAGTCTCCCGATAAAAATGATACCTCACTTGTGTGGGTAGGCCTAGCACCCACGACAGGAAATGCCCCAAAACACAACGTGGACACGTCACAGTTTTTGACAGAAAACAGAGGTGGTTTTTGCAAAGTGCTTACCTGTAGATTTTGGCCTCTAACTCAGCCGGCACATAAGGAAACCTACCAAACCTGTGAATTTTTGAAAACTAGAGACCTAGGGGAATCCAAGATGGGGTGACTTGTGGGGCTGTGCCCAGGTTCTGTTACCCAGAATCCTTTGCAAACCTCAAAATGTGGCTAAAAAAACATGTTTTCCTCACATTTCGGTGACAGAAAGTTCTGGAACCTGAGAATAGCCACAAATTTCCTTCCACCCAGCTTCCCCCAAGTCTCCCGATAAAAATGATACCTCACTTGTGTGGGTAGGCCTAGCGCCCGCGACAGGAAATGCCCCAAAACACAATGTGGACACATCACATTTTTTTACAGAAAACAGAGGTGTTTTTTGCAAAGTGCCTACCTGTAGCTTTTGGCCTCTAGCTCAGCTGGCACCTAGGGAAACCTACCAAACCTGTGCATTTCTGAAAACTAGAGACCTAGGGGAATCCAGGATGGGGTCACTTGTGGGGCTCTGACCAGGTTCTGTTACCCAGAATCCTTATGCAAACCTCAAAATTTGGCTAAAAAAACACGTTTTCCTCACATTTCGGTGACAGAAAGTTCGGGAATCTGAGAGGAGCCACAAATTTCCTTCCACCCAGCGTCCCCTCAAGTCTCACGATAAAAATGATACCTCACTTGTGTGGGTAGGCCTAGCACCCACGACAGGAAATGCCCCAAAACACAACGTGGACACGTCACAGTTTTTGACAGAAAACAGAGGTGGTTTTTGCAAAGTGCTTACCTGTAGATTTTGGCCTCTAGCTCAGCCGGCACATAAGGAAACCTACCAAACCTTTGAATTTTTGAAAACTAGAGACCTAGGGGAATCCAAGATGGGGTGACTTGTGGGGCTGTGACCAGGTTCTGTTACCCAGAATCCTTTGCAAACCTCAAAATGTGGCTAAAAAAACATGTTTTCCTCACATTTCGGTGACAGAAAGTTCTGGAACCTGAGAGGAGCCACAAATTTCCTTCCACCCAGCTTCCCCCAAGTCTCCCGATAAAAATGATACCTCACTTGTGTGGGTAGGCCTAGCGCCCGCGACAGGAAATGTCCCAAAACACAATGTGGACACATCACATTTTTTTACAGAAAACAGAGGTGTTTTTTGCAAAGTGCCTACCTGTAGCTTTTGGCCTCTAGCTCAGCTGGCACCTAGGGAAACCTACCAAACCTGTGCATTTCTGAAAACTAGAGACCTAGGGGAATCCAAGATGGGGTCACTTGTGGGGCTCTGACCAGGTTCTGTTACCCAGAATCCTTTGCAAACCTCAAAATTTGGCTAAAAAACACCTTTTCCTCACATTTCGGTGACAGAAAGTTCATGAATCTGAGAGGAGCCACAAATTTCCTTCCACCCAGCGTTCCCCCAAGTCTCCCGATAAAAATGATACCTCACTTGTGTGGGTAGGCCTAGCGCCCGCGACAGGAAATGCCCCAAAACACAATGTGGACACATCACATTTTTTTTCAGAAAACAGAGGTGTTTTTTGCAAAGTGCCTACCTGTAGCTTTTGGCCTCTAGCTCAGCTGGCACCTAGGGAAACCTACCAAACCTGTGCATTTCTGAAAACTAGAGACCTAGGGGAATCCAAGATGGGGTCACTTGTGGGGCTCTGACCAGGTTCTGTTACCCAGAATCCTTTGCAAACCTCAAAATTTGGCTAAAAAATCACCTTTTCCTCACATTTCGGTGACAGAAAGTTCATGAATCTGAGAGGAGCCACAAATTTCCTTCCACCCAGCGTTCCCCCAAGTCTCCCGATAAAAATTATACCTCACTTGTGTGGGTAGGCCTAGTGCCCGCGACAGGAAATGGCCCAAAACACAATGTGGACACATCACATTTTTTCACAGAAAACAGAGGTGTTTTTTACAAAGTGCCTACCTGTGGATTTTGGCCTCTAGGTCAGCCGGCCCCGGGGGGCCAGAAATGGCCTAAAATAAATATGCCCCCCCAGCCCCCCGGGGAGCTCCCCTTGCCTACGGGGTTACTCCCCTTGCGTGACATTGGCACAAAAAAAAAAAATCCCCGGTGCCTAGTTGTTTCTGCCCCCTTGGAAGCAGATTTACCTAAAATCGGCCGATCTGCCCCCAAGGGGGGCGGAAATGGCCTAAAATAAATTCTCCCCCCACCCCCCAACAACCCCCCCGGGAGCGACCCTTGCCTACGGGGTCGCTCCCCTTGCGTGACATTGGCGCAAAAAAAAAGATCCCCAGTGCCTACGATCAGCCTAATTAAAATAGGCTGACCTGCCCCCCAGGGGGGCAGAAATCGGCTAAAATAAATTTGCCCGTAAAAAAACAAAACTCCCTGGTGTCTAGTGGTTTCTGTCCCCCTTGGGGGCAGATGGGCCTCATAAAAATAGGCCAATCTGCCCCCAAGGGGGGCAGAAATGGCCTAAATATAATTTGCCCCCTAGTGGAGCGACCAATGTTCCCTCAAATTTTTTTCCACTGTGTGCGGCAGTGTGCGGTCTCTGTGCGCTGCAGCCAAGGATACGTGCGCCAAGAAATTGACCATTCACGCGCACGCAGCGCATAACTAGCCAAGATCTTTGGCATTAGCCACTCCATACCACTAAAGAAAAAAATGGATATTATTGCTCCATGCAATAGGGCATAAAGGCAGTTTTGTGACCTGGTTGCACACCCCAAGGACATGACCTGTTAAGTACCACCTACACCCCAGTTAGGAAAAACAGAGGAACATTGCCCGCGGCCTTTAAACGCTGTTTTTATTGACTTCAATCCAGATTCAAATATGAGCATTTTCTGCAATAGGAGAGCACGACTATCGCTCTAAAAGGCTTATTTGAGCTGAGAAAGTGATAATGCATATAAACAACTATGAAGTATGACAATGATGGAAAAGTTGATAACAGCACATTTCCTACTGTGCTGAATCATTTCCTAGCTCATTAACCATTAATTTTCAACATAAATACACTTGCTCGCTTGTATGCTAAAGTACGCCAAATGATGTTTAAAACACTCCCCGCGGCCTTTAAACGCTGTTTTCATTTACTTCAGTCCAGATTCAAATATGAGCATTTTCTGCAATAGGAGAGCACGACTATCGCTCTAAAAGGCTTATTTGAGCTGAGAAAGTGATAATGCATATAAACAACTATGAAGTATGACGATGATGGAAAAGTTGATAACAGCACATTTCCTACTGTTCTGAAGCATTTCCTAGCTCAATAACCATTAATTTTCAACATAAATATCACTTGCTCGCTTGTATGCTAAGGTACGCCAAATGATGTTTAAAACACTCCCCGTGGCATTTAAACGCTGTTTTCATTCACTTCAATCCAGATGCAAATATGAGCATTATCTGCCTTAGGGGAGCACGTATATCGCTCTAAAAGGCTTATTTATTAACGTGCGCGCTTGCAGAAAGGGGCCTGCGCGATGGGGGAAGGAAAGGTGCGCGCACGCTCGCGCACCTTACAGGGAACATTGGGAGCGACCCTTGCATAAGGGGTCGCTCCCCACCTCTAAAAAAACAAAAAAACAAAAAAAATGATCCCTGGTGCCTAGAGGTTTCTGCCCCCAGGGGGGGGCAGAAAAGGCCTTCCAAAATAATGCACCACCTGGGAGCGACCCTTGCCCAAGGGGTCGCTCCCTTATGCCAATTTCTAAAAAAAAATAATTGCTTGCAATCCAGCTTTTGAAACGCTCAGAGAGACTTCAAAGGGAAGGAAATTCCTTTCCTTCCATTTGAAGCCTCTCTGGCCTCCTCCACGTGATTGAAAGAGAAATGCTTTGCATTTCTCTTTCGATCGCGATGGAGGAGGCCCTCTGTGATTGTCAGCGCGCGATGTGCGCTGACGTCAAGGGGGGGTCGGGGTGGAGGGGAAGGGCTTCCCCTTCCATCCACGACCGGGGGGGATGGGTGGGGAGCCCATGGGGCGAGCACTAGCGCTCCCCCCAGTTCCCGGGTGCAGGTCGAGGTGATCTTGTCCAAGGCACCCGGGAACCGGTGCCTTGGACGAGATCACCTCGTCCAAGGCACTGTAGGGGTTAAGCGAGCACCCGCCTGAGTTGACATGATGTCCGCCTGTTCCATACTCTTTCTGATGGGCCACCCATCTCACACATGTGAGCTCGACTGACTCTTTTTTACCAGCACCTGATGGAGCTGAAATATTGCCCCAACTTCTCGTCTTCCTTCTGCTGGACTGATCTATGTACGAGCTCCCAGGTGAGCCATCATGGCTGCCAGGGTTTCTCTACTTCCAAGTACTAGCCTTTTGACATAGTATTAAATATTTATAGTGGAATCTGTGCACATTCTTAACCCCTTCACTGCTAGATAAACCCCAACCCCCCGATGCTGACCCCTTTTTTGGTTCTCAGAACTCCATACTGTTTTCCTAGATAAGGTACTCACACCAAATTTGTGTCCTTTTTCTCTAGCATCATGGGCAATCTAAAAATACCCAGGCTGTGTTTATTCCACTGGAGGGGACTGCAAAAGTAGGCGAAATATAGCAACATTTTGAATTTTATGAAGACATAGGGGAAAAGTGCTCCAGATAAAAGGGTGTGTTTTTTCCTGAAAAATTTGTGGGTACCTGTACTAGCTTACGATTTGAAGGGTATTTTTCAAAATGTATTCTTTCTTAAACACTGGTTTGTATTTGTAAGGCACAGATGCAGCAGAATCCAAATGATGAGAATAAATATTCTACTATCCTATGCTCCCCCAAGTCTATCAATAAAATTGGTACCTCACTTGTGTGGCTAGACCTGATGCCCATTACAGAAAACGGCCCAAAATGCAACTTGAACGCAGCACATTTTTCCATCCAAAACTGACCCTCTTTTCTCAATGTGGGTAGCTCTATGTTTTGGACCCTTGTTCAGCTGGCACCTAGGAAAACCCAGCCAATCTGTACATTTTTAAAAACTAAACACCTAGGAGTATCCAGAGTGGGCTGGTTTGCATGGCTTTCACCACGTTTAGTTACCCAAACTCCCTTGCAAACCTCACACCGTGACTAAAAAAAACACATTTTGTCACATTTCTGTGATGGAGATTTCTGGAATCCGCAGGGAGCTACAAACATATGTCCACTTGGCATTCCCCTGAGTCTCCTAATCAGAAATTATACCTCATTTGTGTGGGTAGACCTAGTAATGTGACAGGAAACTGCCCAAAATGCAACATGGACGCAGCTCGTTTTTCCACCAAAAATGGCCCTCTTTTTTCAATGTGGGTAGTCCTGGATTTTGGCCCGTATCTAAGCAAGCACCTAGGGAAACCTAGCCAACCTGTACATTTTTGAAAACTAGACACAAAGGAGTATCCAAGGTGGGATGACTTGCATGGTTCTCACCACGTTTAGCTACCCAGAATCACTGCAAACCCCAAACTTTGATTGAAAAACATTTCTGTGATGGAAAGTTCTAGAATCCATGGGAAGCCACAAAGTTCCATCCACCCAGCATTGCCCTAAGTCTCCCGATAAAAATAGTACCTCACTTGTGTGGGTAGACGTAGTGCCCGTGAAGGAAACAGTCCAAAATGCAACATCGAGGCAGCTCTTTTTTCCACCCAAAACTAACCCTCTTTTCCCAGTGTGGGTAGCTCTTTATTTTGGACCCTAGCTGAGCTAGCATCTAGGGAAACTCAGCCAATGTGTAGATTTTTGATAACTAGACACCTAAGGGTATGCAGGGTGGGCTGGCTTGCATTGCTCTCACCATGTTTAGTTACCCAGAATCCCTTGCATACCTCAAAGTTTGACTAAAAACACATTTCCCTCACATTTCTGTGATGGAAAGTTCTAGAATCCGTGGGTACAATCCACCCGGCCTTTCCCCAAGTCTTCTGATTAAAAAAGGTACCTCAGTTGTGTTAGTAGACCTAGAGACCGCAACGGGAATCAGCACATTTCTGTGATGGAAAGTTCTAGAATCCCCAGGAAGCCACAAACCTCCATCCACCCAACATTTCACCAAGTCTTCCATTAAAAACGGTACTCCACTTCTGTGGTTAGATGTAGTGCCCGTGACAGGAAACGGCCCAAAACACAACATGGAGGCAGCACATTTTTCCAACTAAAACTGACCCTCTTTTCCCAAATTCGATACCTCTAGATTTTGTACATTTTTGAAAACTAGACGCTTAGGGGTATCCAGGGTGGGCTGACTTGTGTTGCTCTCACCATGTTTAGTTACCCAGAATCCCTTGCAAACCTCAAACTTTGACAAAAAAACACATTTTCCTCACATTTCTGTGATGGAAAGTTCTAGAATCCCTGGGAAGCCACAAACCTCCATCCACCCAACATTTCACCAAGTCTCCCATTAAAAATGGTACCTCACTTGTGTGGGTAGACCTAGTGCCCGCAACGGGAATTGGCCCAAAACACAACATGGAGGCAGCCCATTTTTCCACCCCAAAATGCCCCTCTTTTTCCAATCTGGGTTTCTCTAGATTTTGGACCATAGCTTATTTGGCACCTAAGAAAGCCTAGCCAACCTGTACATTTTTTTGAACTGGTATCCCAGGTGGGCTGACTTTTGTTGCTCTCACCATGATTAGTTACCCAGAATCCCTTTCAAACCTCAAATTTGACTAAAAAACACATTTTCCTCACATGTCTGTGATGGAAATATCTAGAATCCATGCAAAGGCATAAAGTTCCATCCACCCAGCATTATCCCAAGTCTCCCCATAAAATTAGTACCTCACTTGTGTGGGTAGATCTAGTGCCCACGAAGGAAACGGCCCAAAATGCAACATGGAGACAGCTCATTTTTCTACCCAAAACTGAGCCTCTTTTCCCAGTGTGGGTAGCTCTATATTTTGGACCCTAGCTCAGCTGGCATCTAGGGAAACCCAGCCAACCTATAGATGTTTGATAAATAGATACCTAAGGGTATCCACCGTGGGCTCACTTGCATTGCTCTCACCATGTTTAGGTACCCAGAATCCCGTGCAAACTTCAAAGTTTGACTAAAAAACACATTTCCTCACATTTCTGTGATGGAAAGTTATAGAATCCCTGGGAAGCCACAAACCTCCATCCACCTACATTTCACCAAGTCTTCCATTCAAAACGGTTCCCCACTTCTGTGGTTAGACGTAGTGCCTGTGACAGGAAACAGCAAAAACACAACATGGAGGCAGCACATTTTTCCACCCAAAACTGACCCTTTTTTCCCAATGTGGATACCTCTAGATTTTGGGCCCTACCCCAGCTGGCACCTTGGGGAAACCTAGACAGCCTGTATATTTTTGAAAACTAGACACTTAGGGGTATCCAGGGTGGGCTGACTTGTGTTGCTTTCGCCACATTTAGTTACCCAGAATCCCTTGCAAACCTCAAACTTTGACAAAAAAACTAATTTTTCTCACATTTCTGTGATGGAAAGTTCTAGAATCCGTGGGTACAATCCATCTGGCATTTCCCCAAGTCTTCTGATTAAAAAATGTACCTCAGTTGTGTTAGTAGACCTAGGGACCGCAATGGGAATCGGCCCAAAACACAACATGGAGGCAGCCCATTTTTCCACCCCAAACTGCCTCTCTTTTTCAAATCTGGGTAGCTCTAGATTTTGGACCCTAGCTAATTTGGACCCTAAGAAAGCCTAGCCA
Source organism: Pleurodeles waltl (assembly GCF_031143425.1). Taxonomy (NCBI): domain Eukaryota; kingdom Metazoa; phylum Chordata; class Amphibia; order Caudata; family Salamandridae; genus Pleurodeles; species Pleurodeles waltl. The sequence continues at coordinate 1,083,674,322 of NC_090439.1, read as the reverse complement.
ACCTGTACATTTTTGAAAACTAGACATCTAGAGGTATCCCAGGTGAGCTGACTTCCGTGGCTCTCACCATGTTTAGTGACCCAGAATTCCTTGCAAACCTCAAATTTGACTAAAAAACACATTTTCCTCACATTTCTGTGATGGAAACTTCTAGAATCTGCGGGGAGCCACAAACTTCCTTCCACCTGGCATTCCGAATAGTCTTCTGATAGAAATGGTACCTTCCTTGTATAGCTGGGCCTAGTGCCGGCACCAGAACAAATCCAACCAAAGCGTCCCTTTTCGATGATGCCCATTGATGTTAGTTCGATCAGTTCCTGTTGCGTGCACCTGACCCAGCCACACAACTGGGGCAGCATTTGTATTGGGACAAGTTAGGAAATGCTGGGTGATAGGAATATTGTGGTTTCCTTCTGATTCTGGAATAATATGGCACAGAAATACAAGGAAAATGTGTGATTTTAGTAATATTTTGAAGTTTGCAGAGCATTGTGGGTAAGAAAATCTGTTGGTATCCACAAGAGGCACACCACCCTGCACTCCTCTGGGTGTCTAGTTTACAAAAATATGTAGAATTGGTACATTTCCCTTAGAGGCAATGTACACTCTGGCAGAGACAGACAGAAATGACAAATATTACGTTACAACCATCGATTCCTCAAGTACACACACATACGGTTGGATTTGGCATGAGGGTGAATTAAGGTTCAATACATAACATTTTATTAACAAGAGATTTCACAAAAATGAAATGCACTGTTAATGACTGAAAGGTCAAAAAACTGAACCAATGACTCACAACTCGCTAGCGTAAAACTGGGACAAGACACCAACCGCTTTACCATTCACACACCTTTCACATGTCACACACAAGACCATTCAAACCACCAGCCTTGGGCCCAGCACATTACAACACTCACATCAACAGACAGTGCCATTCAAGGCCCATCACCTTCATACACCCACATGACTGACACAGCAATCACACCGGCTAGTGGATGAAGGAGTGTGTGGACTAGCGTTTGGCTAGCAGAGTGTCTAGTGACCAGCAGCAATTAACTACACACGTGCCACCAGCCAAATGCCAGCTCGCATACACCATCAGCCAAGCACCAGTCCACGCACACCACCAGCCAAATGTCAGTGCAGGGACACCACCAGCCAAGCACCAGTCCACGCACACCACCAGACAAGGGCCAGTCCGTGCACACCACCAACCAAGCACCAGTCCACGCACACCACCATCACATTTTTTAACAAAAAAGACAGCACAAACCAATTGGAAATAGATGAAAAACTATACATACAAACACATCAGCTCTAAGTAAATACATCACACTGTGACAGGCTATACGGTATAAACCAGACTGGAAACGGCGTAATGTGGTAAGTAAATAGAGTTTTATTGTGCTAGTGTCTTTTCTTGTCTCTTATTTTCCTTTCTATAGGTATTCACAAGTGGTAAGCCTCTGTAAAGTCTATTGTTTAGAATGCTTCTCTTTCTTAATCTTGTCGTTCTTCTTCCTTTCCTTCCTTAGGTCAGCGTCCTCTGGAAACGCGAGTGGCTCCCGGACGAATACCGGCAAGAAAACAGAAATAAAAACCCCACGGTAAGTAATTGGGTGATATTACTGGGGTTTATCGTTCAAGCAGGAAGAGGGGAAGGGCAAGTGGGGTATATAGAAAAAGTGTTGAGACACCCGTGCACCATGCAAAACAACTGTGGTGTTGTCTTATGTTGCAAACAAACAGTGCTCCCAGGCTTGAGGGGACAGTCAGGCTTCCTTGTTAGGTAGAGGCCTTCCCTTCCTTTCCCCTCCCTCCTCCTCCCTCTCGTTGCTCCCAGCTCCCTTCCCCTGTGGTTTTTCCCCTTTCCTGTTTGTTCCTCCGAATAGGAACCGTACCTTTGCAAGCCACGACCCTCCGGGGTCGTGGCTGGCTTGTGGGCTCTTCGTCTCTGGCTCTGCGTGGGAAAAATCCTCTCTCTCCACTCCGTTGTTGCAGAATCCGTCTTCCGGTCTCAGCGTGGTCTGCTCCAGGTCGCCGTCACTCGTCTCCGCTTCCCGCTCTCCCGGTCTCTGTGTCCTCTGCTCCTTTCCGCCGTTCGTCTTCTCCGTTGTCCGCTCTCCCTTTTCTTCTGCGACGGCCCGGAAGGTGTTGTGCGTTTCCCTGGAAACAGGGAAACGCCCCCAGGACGCCGCGGCCGTTCCTATGGGAACGGTTAGACGCGGAACTGACGTGTCGGGGCTCTCCGACACGTCGTCGGGTGCTTCTCTGTTTTGCGTGATCGTGGACACCCGATCACACCCCCCCTCCCAAGAACGATCCTGCTCGAGGATTGAGGAAGAAGAGGGAAATCGCGATAAGTAATCCGCAGGGCCTTGGTGAGACCCTGGAATATGGCGGACCTGGAAGTAAAAAGGCTGAAGTTCAAGGAACCAGCGCAAGATCCTAGAATTGGAATCTTTGTGAGAGGCTAGCCAAGTAAGAGGAGCATGATCCGTATAGAGAACAAAAGGTCTGCCTAAAAGGTAATACTGCAGATTTTCTATCGCCCACTTAATGGCTAAACACTCGATGATGGGGTAATGACACTCCCGGGGAAGCAGTTTCCTACTAATAAAAACAATCGGGTGATCCCTCCCGTCTAGATCAGGCTGGGCAAGCACCCCCCCTAGTCCCACATTGGAAGCATCAGTATACAGATGGAAGGGCTTAGAGAAATCTGGGCATTGCAAAACAGGTTCCGTTGTAAGAATGGATCGCAGATGATCAAAACTAGCCCTCTGAACCCCGGAAAAAGGTGCCAACTTGTTAGGATGATGCTTAGATAACAGATCAGTAAGAGGGGCTGCGATAGTGGAGTAGGCAGGTATGAATCTACGGTAGTAGCCCACTAAACCAAGGAAAGAACGTAGATCTTTTTTTGTTTTTGGGGTGGGGGCGTTACTAATGGCTTCAACCTTTGACATTTGGGGTTGTAGTATACCGTTGCCTATTGTATAGCCCAAATATGATATGTCAGTTTTCCCTAATATACACCTCTTAGGATTAGCGGTCAATCCTGCCGCTGCCAGAGTGTCCAAGATTTGACGTAGATGGTCTAGATGCTCTACCCAGGTGTCGCTAAAAATGACGACATCGTCCAGATAAGCAGCGGAGAAGCTATGGAAGGGTTTCAGTAATCGATCCATCAATCTTTGAAATGTGGCCGGGGCTCCATGGAGACCAAAAGTTAGTACCGTAAATTGATAAAGGCCAGATTGAGTAGAAAAGGCTGTTTTCTCTTTGTCGTCGGGAAAAAGGGGAATCTGACAATACCCTTTTGTGAGGTCTAGTGTAGACATATACTTAGCTTTACCTATCTTCTCCAGGACATCATCCACCCGGGGAATAGGGTAAGTGTCAAACAAGGATATCGAGTTGAGTTTTCGAAAGTCTATACAAAACCGGACTGATCCGTCGAGTTTTGGAACCAGTACCACTGGAGAGCACCAGGGGCTAACGGAGGGTTCAATTACCCCTAAGTTTAACATTTTGCTTATTTCCTCCTCTATGAGGTGTTTCCTTGCCTCAGGGACGCAATAGGGTCGTAGGCGGATAGTTTGTCCGGGAGGGGTTCTAATTTGGTGATAAATCAAGGAAGTTCTTCCCGGTATGTCGGAGAAGACTTGGTATATTGGCGTAACAGGGTATACAATTGCTGCTTCTCTGACATGGTCAGGGAAGGGTTGATACAGGGTCTTGTCTCTTGTGGTGGTGTTTCACCTGGAAATAATTCAATATCTAACTCTTTGCAGGGAGATAGAAAACGACCTATCTCGATGGTTTCAGGACCCTCATCTACGGGTTCCCATTTTTTTTTAGGAGATTCACATGATAGATTTGGGTTTTCCTCGGGTTGATACTGAGTTCTATGAGATATGTTACAGGGGAGACAGCTCTAATCACCTTATAGGGCCCTTGCCATCTAGCCAATAATTTCTGTTCAGACGTGGGCCTCATAATCAGGACTTGATCGTTTGGGAGAAATGTACGCAACTTACTCCCTTTATCATAATAATGCTTTTGAGTCTCTTGTGCTTTTCCCAGATGTTGTCGTACATCTTCCCAAAGGTCCTGTAAATGTGCTTTCAATTTTTGGACATATTCTAACAGGGGTCGTCCCTCTTCTTCCTCATCTTCTTCCCAGGTCTCAACGGCCATATCCAATAGAGAACGGGGTTGTCTGCCAAACACCAGTTCGAATGGGCTGTGGCCTGTTGAAGCCTGTTCGTGAGTTCTAATGGCGTAAAGAGCTAGGGGCAATTTCAGGTCCCAGTCCCTCCCTGTTTCATCGACAATTTTTTTTAACAGTGATTTAATGGTCCTGTTATAACGCTCTACTAGTCCGTCTGTCTGGGGATGATAAACTGCAGTTTTGATTTGTGTAATTCCTAATACCTTACATATTTGTTTCATTAGGTTGGACATGAATGGCGTACCCTGGTCAGTAAGTATCTCGCGGGGAAACCCGGTCCGTGTGAATACCGTTATCATGGCCTGTGCTACTGTTTTAGTGGTTATGCTTGACAGGGGAAGGGCCTCGGGGTAACGGGTAGCATAGTCTACGATAACCAAGATATAGGTATGGCATTTAGAGGAGGGAAGTAGGGGTCCGATTAAGTCCATCCCCACCCTGCTGAACGGTATATCAATGATGGGAAGGGGCAGGAGAGGTGCTTTCCGGGGTCGACCCGGGTCGGTGAGTTGACATCTGGGGCATTGCAAACAGTATTTTCTAATGTGGGCAAAAACACCGGGCCAGTAGAATTTCCTGAGGAGGTATTCCTCTGTTTTCTCCCTGCCGAAATGACCCCCTCCTGGCTGATTATGGGCTAGGAAGAGTACTTGGTCCCTATAGGATTCGGGAACTACTAATTGACGCTTGCGTTCTCCTGCCCGTGTAGTGCTTACTCTATAGAGAAGGTTTCTGTGTACCAGAAAATAGGGACCCACCTCCTCGGTTTCCTCAGTTTTGGCGTCTCTCCAGGCATGAATTAGAGTTGGGTCTTCTCTCTGACGTTGACGGAAACTGATAGGAGCGCTATAAGTTTCTGCTATAACTCTTATGGGTAGATTATTGTCTTGGCCTGACCTAAACTTGAGTTTCTCGTCTCTTTTTTCGCGACGGGACAGTTTCCTGCGGTATGGGGGACACTCAATGATACTATCACAGAAGGGAGCCTTGTTCAGCCATTCGGGGTTTCCCTTCTGGGTCTGGACCTCATGTAAGAGTTGTTGGAAATGTATATAGTCAGTACCTATAATACATTCTTCGATCAGTTGGTCCATTATACCCATAGGAAGCAAGTCTCAGTGCGTATCACACTCTATCTCTACGGTGCTAAGAGGGTATTGTTCCTTGTCACCGTGTATACAGCAGACGGTTGCCCATCTGTTGGTGTTCTTGTCAACCGGCTCTACCAGATCTTGTCGTATGATGGATTGACTACAACCTGAGTCTATAAGGGCAGAGAGAGGACGCCCATTGATGTTTAAATAGTGTTTAAATTTGGTGTCTCCCCCTCTTGTACACAAGACTCGGCGTCGGGTCACCACTATCTCCATAGGTTCAACTCCCTCGGTTTTCCTGGGGCATGCCCGAGCTATATGGCCCCACTCTCCACAGTTAAAACATTGAGGTCCTTGCATAGGAGGGGCCTCCCCATGTCTGCGTTGGAAAGATTCCTCTAAAGGAAATCGTGGAATGGGTTTTGATGGCGTAGGGAGTGTCTTCACGTTAAGTCGTGGTTGTAATGTTCTCCCATCGGTGGACCTATGATATGCACACGCCAAGTCGATGGCTAGCTCGGTATCTACCTTAGGATGCTGCCTTATCCAGTTTTTAGTACTGGAAGGGAGGGACTCCAAGTATTGTTCGAGGATGATTGTTTGTATTATATCTTCTCTGCTAGTCCCTATCGGCCCCAGCCACTTCAGTGCCAGATCTTGGACCCTAAAATAGAAGGTGCGGGGGTCCTCATTGTGTCCCCATTTTACTTTCCGGAATTTTACTCTGTAGTACTCAGTATCGTGGCCCACCCATTCCAAAATGCTCCTTTTAATGTCCTGGTAAGTGGTGGTGCCACCGGGATTGGCCGCCTGGTAAGCTGTCTGCATAAATACCGTGAGTAGAGGAGCGATATATTGCCCCCATCTATCTTCCGGCCATTGAGCAGAGGATGCTACCCTTTCAAAATTAGTGAAGAATGAGTCCGGGTCTTCACCCTCCTGATATTTTTGGAGGACCGAACTGGGGACATTCGGGTGTACCTTACTGGAGGCTATTGTCTCGGTTAACTTTTTCATCGCGGTTTCATGCACAAGTTGATTGTTCGCCAGGATAGTGGCTTGACTTTTCAAGGCAGACTGCAGGGCCTCCCTATCCTCTTTGGCTTCACGTTGGTGAGCTTCCCACACCAACTGTAAATGGCGTTGGCCTTCGGCCAATTGTTTGATCATGTCTTCCAAAGAAGGAGATTCGCTCATTGTCTATACCGTTTCTTAGCCCGTTTAGGGGAAATAGGATCCCACTTCTGACACCACTGTGACAGGCTATACGGTATAAACCAGACTGGAAACGGCGTAATGTGGTAAGTAAATAGAGTTTTATTGTGCTAGTGTCGTTTCTTGTCTCTTATTTTCCTTTCTATAGGTATTCACAAGTGATAAGCCTCTGTAAAGTCTATTGTTTAGAATGCTTCTCTTTCCTAATCTTGTCGTTCTTCTTCCTTTCCTTCCTTAGGTCAGCGTCCTCTGGAAACGCGAGTGGTTCCCGGCCGAATACCGGCAAGAAAACAGAAATAAAAACCCCACGGTAAGTAATTGGGTTATTTCCTGGGGTTTATCGTTCAAGCAGGAAGAGGGGAAGGGCAAGTGGGGTATATAGAAAAAGTGTTGAGACACCCGTGCACCATGCAAAACAACCGTGGTGTTGTCTTATGTTGTAAACAAACAGTGCTCCCAGGCTTGAGGGGACAGTCAGGCTTCCTTGTTAGGTAGAAGCCTTCCCTTCCTTTCCCCTCCCTCCTCCTCCCTCTCGTTCCTCCCAGCTCCCTTCCCCTGTGGTTTTTCCCCTTTCCTGTCAGTTCCTCCGAATAGGAACCGTACCTTTGCAAGCCACGACCCTCCGGGGTCGTGGCTGGCTTGTGGGCTCTTCGTCTCTGGCTCTGCGTGGGAAAAATCCTCTCTCTCCACTCCGTTGTTGCAGAATCCGTCTTCCGGTCTCAGCGTGGTCTGCTCCAGGTCACCGTCACTCGTCTCCGCTTCCCGCTCTCCCGGTCTCTCTGTCCTCTGCTCCTTTCCGCTGTTCATCTTCTCCGTTGTCCGCTCTCCCTTTTCTTCTGCGACGGCCCGGAAGGTGTTGTGCGTTTCCCTGGAAACAGGGAAACGCCCCCAGGACGCCGCGGCCGTTCCTATGGGAACGGTTAGACACGGAACTGACGTGTCGGGGCTCTCTGACACGTCGTCGGCTGCTTCTCTGTTTTGCGTGATCGTGGACACCCGATCACACACACTAATGCCAACCGTGAAAGCTGAACAACAATTATAAAACGATACAGACCAGTCAGTTTACTTTTCAGCTCACGGTTGCTCCCAATAACTCCATTGCGTGTGGTGCAATTTAAAACATGTGGGCACACACAGCCCAGTTTTGGAAGGAAACTCGGGCAGTAAAATATGAAGACAGTGACAGCTTCCCTATCAAGCCCATCAAAAAAGTTAAACCCAAGAACTTTTTTGATTCATCCAGATTTGTGGGACTCCACCAACTAGCTCTAGAGTGGGGATTACGTCTGGCCTCAAATACTGTTCAGCATACAATTTAGTTTGATTTTTGGATCTGGCCCTTTTTGAAGGGTCATCCCTAATGTTTTTGCCTCCTTCCTCTGACTTTTTCTGAACTGTTTTTTGGGCTTCAGGACTCTGGGCACTTTACCACTACTAACCAGTGCTAAAGTGCATATAATCTTTGTCTAAATTGCATTGGTGATTGGTTTATCCAACATTTGCATATTTAATTTACTGGTAAGTACCTAGTAAAGTGCACTATGTGTGCCCAGGGCATGTAAATCAAATGCTACTAGTGGGCCTGCAGCACTGATTGTCCAGCCCACACAAGTAGCTCTGTAAACATGTCTCAGACCTGCCACTGCAGTGTTTGTGTGCAATGTTGCACTGCCAATTCGACCTGGCAAGTGTACCCACTTGCCAGGCCCAAACCTTCCATTTTACTACTTGTAAGTCACCCCTAAAGTAATCCCTACGTAGCCCCATGGGCAGGGTGCAGTATATAAAAGGTAGGACATGTTTTACATGTCCAGATAGTGAAATACTGCCAAATTCGTTTTTCACTATTGCACGACCTATCTCTCCCATAGGTTAACATGGGGATTGCCTTTAAATATATTTTTTAGTGCAGTTTCCCATTAGGAGTAATAAGAGATCTGGCGTTTGGGGTCTCTGAACTCACAATTTGAAACTAGACTTTTTGTTTTTTTAGATTGTCTGTTTGAAAATGGCACTTTTAGAAAGTGGGCATTTACTTACTTAACCATTCTGTGCCTCTGCCTGGCTGCTGAATGCACGTCTGGGTCAGATTGACAGCTAGCTGTTTGTGAATTCACTCTAGACAGTGACACAAAGGGTGCTGACATGTGTCCTGCATATCCCGATGAATCTTTCTGAGCCAAGAGTGGGAGGGAGGAGCTGACACTTGTATTTGAAAGGACTGTGCCTGTCCTCTCACAATATAGTCTCAAGACCCCCGGTGTGTGTCTAGGGCACTGTACCTGGGGACCCGTGACACTCTGTGACCGGCACTGCCCTCCTTGCGAGTGTCGTCTGATTGTTGGAATGACTTCATCAACTATGTGATAAACCAAGTTGGAGCTATTTGTGTTTCTAAGTTATATTGTGGAGTTTCATCTTTGGAAATTCGTATCTTTTCTTGATTTTTGTCATTCTAGTCTTGTTTTACTCAGATAAATATTGGCTACGTTTCTAAACTGGTGGTGAGTGCTTTTGTGATGTTTTCACTGTGTAACTGTGTGTTTTTGTTCAGATACTTTACACATTGCCTCTGAGATAAGCCTGGCTCCTTGTGCCAAACCACCTAGGGGGTGAGCAGGGGTTATCTGAGCAGTGTATCTCCCTTACCCTGACTAGAGTGAGGGTCCCTACTTGGACAGGTTGTGAACTGACTGCCAACTAGGGACCGCATTTCTAACACTTGCCAACAATCTCATCCAAAAATACATCATCTAAAAAACAACTGAAAGAAATTTATAGGCAAAAACGTTCACTCTATACCCAACAACACCAGTAAATGCAGGCAACGCCGGCTGCACAATGTGTGGTACAACGCAGAGTTTAGCACTTCTCCCCAGGCTGCAATCCAGATGCCTCTTTCTGCACTATTGACACATCAGTGTCCTCCTCTAAAACAGGCACTTCCTCCTCACTGAGAGTGGCTTCATCATCAAATGATTCCTCTCGTACAGAAAGTTCTCTGCCAGAATCTTGCACTTCCTCCTCTGCCTCAGATGCAAACTCAGTCTCATAATCATGGTCAGAGGAAGATTTGAAAAGCATACCAACAAATGGGTGAATGGTAATCCTGCGGTTAGCCATAATCCTTACTAATAAATCAACAAAAACCAATACTGTGTAAAAAAGGTAATAAAGTGGGGCTTTATCACAAAGACCTGTCTAATCAAAAACAATACCTCTCACCTGCCAAAGATATTTCGACTCACCAGCACCTATTCTGCACAGACACAGTAAGCTGCAGCGATACCCTATTGAAAAGGAAAAACAAAATAAAATCACACATAAGACAACACAATACACATCTTGCACAAATCCAAAGAGAATGTCACACGCACAATAAAACAGAAGCTAAATATGCTGCTACACCATTTACAAATACTCAGCCATGCAGGGAAATGATACTCATTTAGAGTAAATAGTAAAAAAAAAAATCTTATTTTCTTACCAAACACATGCAACTACACAAACTGCAGGTCTACCAGTGCCGAAACTGCAAGCAGGAGTCACAGCAAAGTAAATCAAAAGCTTTGCACTAGATTAAAAAAAGAGAATTAAAGCATTACAATCACAAATGCATATGATGACAAGAAATAAAATAGTTAACATTATAAAACGCTATGTCATCACCCAAATGCCAGTCAACACATGCAGCCAGCCAAAGGCCAGTCCATGTACACCACCAGCACCACCAGCCAAGGGCAGATCCACACACACTGCCAGATAAATGCCAGTACACACGCAGCAAGCCAAACACCAGTACATGCAGACCATCAGCCAAATTCCAGTTCACACACACACACAGACATTTCCCTGGTATCTAGTGGTTTTCAGGCCCCCTTGGGGGCAGATGAGCCTCAAACTATGGCCTATCTGCCCCCCGGTGTTGCAGAAAGTGGCTAAAAGTAATTTAAAAATTGCCCCCACAATGGGAGTGACCCTTGCCCATGTAGCTGCTCCAAAATGAATGTACAATGAAATCCCTGGTGCTGGTAACTTTCTGTCCCCCCCATGGGCAGATGGGCCTCAAATAAGGGCTGATCTGTCACCATGGTGAGAGGAAAACAGCCTAAAGTAGTTTAAAATATTTGCCTCCATAATGGGAGCGACCCTTGCACAAGGGGCCGCTCTCTAACAAATATCAAATATACAAACAAATCCCTGGTGCTAGTGGCTTTCTGTCCCACCCTCCCTTGGGGCAGATGGGCCTCAAAGTATGGTCGATCTGCCCCTGGAGAGGGTAGAAGATGGCCAAAAGTAATTTTTAATATTTGCTGTGCTAGACTTGGCATCCGTGGTGTGGTCTCCCCTAACATTTTGCCTCTGTTTCCCAGGTTGTTGATGTATGCTGGACTCTGTTTTTGCTATTTTTGATACTCTGGGCACTTTACCACTGCTATCCAGTGCTTAAGGGCAAGTGCTCCTATGTAAACATTTATGTACAATTGGCTTTCCATGATTGGCATATTTGATTTACTAGTAAGTCCCTAGTACAGTGCACTAGAGGTGCCCAGGGCCTGTAAATTAAATGCTACTAGTGGGCCAGCAGCGTTGGTTGTGCCACACACATTAGTAGCCCTGTAAACAAGGCTCAGACCTGACACTGCTGTGTCCGTGTGTGCAGTTTTTTGAACTGCCAAATCGACTTGGCAAGTGTACCCACTTGCCAGGCCTAAACCTTCCCTTTTTATACATGTAAGGCACCCTTAAGGTAGGCCCTTGTTAGCCCCATGGGGAGGGTGCAGTGTATGTAAAAGGTGGGACATGTACTTACTTTTCACTGTTGCAAGGCCTCTCTCTCTCATAGGTTAACTTGGGGGCTGCCTTTAAATATTATTAAAGCGCAGATTTCCTTTGGGAGCAGATAGACATGTGGAGTTGAAGGTCTCTGAACTCACAATTTAAATATACATCTTCGTTTTTAGATTGTGTGTTTGAAAATGCCACTTTTAGAAAGTAGGCATTTTCTTGCTTAAACCATTCTGTGCCTGTTTGTGGATTCCATGTCTGGGTCAGTTTGACAGTTGGGTTGTTTGTACCTCTCTCTCGACAGTGACACGAAGGGAGCTGGGGTGTAGCCTGCATACCCTGATGAGCCATCTCTGCTGGGAGGGAGCGGAGGAGTGGTCACTCATACCTGAAGGGCTGTACCTGCCCTCACACAGTGCAGTCTCCAACCTGCTGGTGTGTGTCTGGGACCTGGCCTGGGCACGGCAAGAACTTGAAAACAACAGAGACTTCTCTTTGAAGTAGGCCTACTTCAAAGGCAGAAAGGGGTATAAGAAGAGCCCCCCAAAAAACCCTGAAGATTAGATCACTTCTGGAATCAAGAGGATCCTCTGCCAAGAAGAAGAGTTAAAGAGCTGAGGAGAAGTGCTGCCCCTGCCTGTGACTGTGCTTTGTTGGGCTATCCTGCAGTTGCTGCATCTGCCTCTGAAAGGGGACAAAGACTGGACTTTGCGAAGAACCTCCAAGGACTTGAACTGAGCTTGCCTCCTGTTGTTGAAGTCTCAGGGCCATCAAAGACTTTCCCTGCCAGCACTTGGACTCTGCTGAGACTCCTGCCCTGCCAAGTGGTGCCCTATCCAGTTCCTGGGCCCTTGAAAGGTGAAATTGGCTGACAAGAACTGAAAATCCACACACCGACCGTGCAGGGAAATTTTCAACGCACCTTCCGTGACCCGGCTGATAAACGACACACCGCCGGCTTCGCGGCTGTAATCAACACTCCACCTGCATTGCAGCTGGAAGATCGATGCAACGCAGCTGGAGAAACGAAGCGCAACACCCACTAACAGAGGCTGATAATGACGCGAACCCCATGCAGCACGGTTTTCTGATACCGTGCAACTGGATTTTCGACGCAACATAGCTGGGTGCAGAAAATCAACGCAAAGTCTGCCCAGACCCCGGGTGCCCGTCTTGATTGACGCTTCGCTCTCTTGTAGGAAAGAAGAAACAACGCACGCCGACCCGATTGGAGGAGGAATGACGCAAGGTCTCGCTTGCGAGTGAGAAATCGACGCACTGCTAGCCTTTTTCGACACACACTCGTCGGTGTGGCTTTATTTTGTCGCTACCCAGGCCTTCTCACTGTTTTCTAAGGATTAAGACTTAGGGGGTCATTACGACCCTGGTGGCCGGCGGTAAGTTGGCGGTAACACCGCCAACAGGCTGGCGGTGTTCTGCCAGCAATTATGACCGTGGCGGAAAAGCCACGGCCATACCGCCGGCCCCTCCACTTTCCCGCCAGGATTCCGCCTGGCGGTCATAATCCCCAGGGCAGCGGTGCATGCACCGCTGCCCTGGGGATTATGAGTCCCTGACCGCCAGCCTGTCCGTGGCGGTACACACTGCCATTGAAAGGCTGGCGGTAAGGGGACTTGGGTTTGCCCCTGGGGGCCCCTGCACTGCCCATGCACTTGGCATGGGCAATGCAGGGGCCCCCAGGCATAGCCCCATCGCGCATTTCACTGCCCGAATTTCGGGCAGTGAAATGCGCGACGGGTGCTACTGCACCCGCTGCACATCAGCATTGCCGCCGGCTCTATTATGAGCCGGCAGCAATGTTGATGTGACATTTCCACTGGGCCAGCGGACGGTAACACTGTTACCGTCTGCTGGCCCAGCGAAAATGTCATAATAGGGAGCCAGGAATACCGCCGGCAATGGCAGTATTCTGTCTCCTGCGGCCTCGGCTGTCTTTTGAAAAGACCGCCGAGGTCGTAATGACCCCCTTATTCTTTTTAAAAATTCATATCTTGACTATGTGTATGTTGGATTTTTGTCATTTTGGTCTTGTTTTGTTTAGATAAATATTCCCTATTTTTCTAAACCTGTGTTGTGTCATTTTGTGGTGTTTTCACTGAGTTACTATGTGTGCTGGTACAAATACTTTACGCATTGCTTCTGAAGTTAAACCTGCCTGCTCGTGCCAAGCTACCAAGGGGGTGAGCAGGGGTTAACTGAGGGTGATTCTCCTTTACCCTGACTAGAGTGAGGGTCCTTGCTTGGATGGAGGTAACCTGACTGCCAAACAAAGACCCCACTTCTAACATGCCCCTACAATGGGAGCGACCCTTGCACAAGTGGCCATTTCCAAACAAATATACAAAGTAATCCCTGGTGCTAGTGGCTTTCGCCCCCTGGGGACAGATGGGCATCATATAGCCAATCTGTCCCGGGGGGGGGGTGCAGACAACGGCTAAGACAATGTCCCAAATGCTTGGAATGGCCCTTGCTCCACTATACAATAAAATAAATCCCTGGTACTAGTGGTGGCATTCCTGCTGCACGATCGCGACCACATGAGCGATTGTACAGCAGGAATGCCCTGCAAAGGGACATAGGGGAAAAGGAACAACTATTTACCCCCCCCCCCAATGCCTCTGAGCACGCCTCAAACTCCTCCCAGCAGGTAACAACTACCTGCTCCTCTGAAATGCTGGGATCCAAATGTCTTCCAGCATGTCCTGGTGCCTTTTGATGAAGTCAGTGGGCCCTGGTCGCGTTTACATCATCGGATCGCCAAGGGGGGGATTCAGGGTGGCAGCGGAAGCGCTTCTGCTGCCAACCTTGTTGGGGGGGTTAAATGGGCAACCCACAAGTGCGGACTGCCAGCGCCTCCCACGTTGGTAGATGCGAGGACGGAATGGTTCCGTCCTCAGCACATGCCCACTGTGGCGGAGGACGGAGCCCTTCCATCCTTAGCACAGATAAAGATAACTAATTGGGAGAGCTGAATGCTTCACAGCAACAGCTCATAGCCTGTGGCCCAGGGACCACTGGATGTGTGTACACCTACTAAGGGGGTCCTTGACTGCTTAGAAAAAATTTAAAATATTAACAGATTAATAAAGTGTATATAAAGAAGCAAGTGCATTAAACAGAATATAGTATGGACAATAGGTTGCCTTGGTTAAATTTAGAAAAGCTCCAACCTTCCCATTTTTTTTTTGTACTTGTGAATTAGATAAAATATTTATTCATTTGTGTATTTCTTGATGGATGCCTGTGTCTGTCTTCTTGTGTTTTGTTTTGCCATTCAATCATCGAAATAGCTTAGGTGTGGTCCCCAGCTTCCAGTAATGACCCAGTGGCGGTTCTTGGAGTCCAACATTGATTCTGTGGGGGGCCCTGGGCTCCAGTAGTGATTAAGTGAAGGTCCTCAGACATCAAAAGGTTAGAAACCGCTAGTCTACAGCACTTCCTACTAGATGCAGCATAAAGGGGGTACACATTCTACATCAGTCAATGCCTTTTGGGTTTGTGTTTTAACATATTGGGGGTCATTACAACCCTGGCGGTACAAGACCGCCAGGGCTGTAATGACAGAAGCACTGCCAACAGGCTGGTGGTGCTTCCCAGGTCAATACGACAGCGGCGGAAGCGCCGCGGTCGCACCACCGGGGTCGGCGGTTTCCGGCCACAATGGCCCCGGCGGTAGTAATCCGCCAGGGCAGCGCTGCTAGCAGCGCTGCCCAGGGGATTACAAGTCCCCCTACCGCCAGCCTTTTCCTGGCGGTTTGAATCGCCAGGAAAAGGCTGGCGTACGGGGGTCGCGGGTCCCCTGGGGGCCCGTGCAGCTTTTCACTGTCTGCATAGCAGACAGTGAAAAGCGCAACACCGCCGGCTCCATTTGGAGCCGGCTCCTGTGTTGCGGCCGAGATCCCCGCTGGGCCGGCGGGCAGAAACTAGGTTTCCACCTGCCAGCCCAGCAGGGATCTCCAAATGGCCGCGGAGGGGGTGTGGTAGCATTGGTGGCCGCCCGGCGGTCCAATCTTGTAATGAGTGCCATTGTTTGAAATGTTGCAGTGGTTTATATGAATTCATTTTGCATTCACGGACTAAATACTGTTCAATATGTTACTGTGTGCAATACCTCATTTTCACTTTCCCTTGCGTGTTAACGTTGCCCAAGAACGCAGCTCCCTTTCCATCATAAACAACAAAGGCCTCTTAGGAATTTGTGCAACATGTCCTAGCAGAGATATTTGTATATAAATCAAGGGGGTGCTTTGAGGAAACAAGAAAATATGGAGTCCGTGGTTGGAACTCTCAGGGGGGGTAGAAGACAGTGCCACCTTAGAAAAGTGGGCAATATTGTATGTTATTTCTACCAGAAAAGATCGATAAGTTTTGTGTACGAACGGATAGCTCAACATTGTGAACTGTGTTTATATAACCAAATGGCAATAAACAGAGTTATTAAAAATTAAAAAAGAATAGAGCCACGGACACTCTATTATGGTCAGGCTTCTGTTAGATACTCACTTTCTTCTGATTGATGATCGAGCACATAATATTAAGGGCCATATTTATACTTTTTTAGCGCCGCATTTGCGGCGTTTTTTGACGCAAAAGCGGCGCAACCTTACAAAATACAATTGTATTTTGTAAGTTTGCGCTGCTTTTGTGTCAAAAAGTGGTGCAAATGCGGCGCTAAAAAAGTATAAATATGGGCCTAAATGTGAGCAGGGAATTCTGTGCTGTACCTTTCCCTGTCGGTTACAGCCTAATCATTTGTTATGCTTCCAGTTCTACTTTGCATAATATTTTTTGGGTTTCATGACATTCGATGTACAATTTCATAATGCAATCATACCTAAATGTTTTTATCAGCTCTAACTCTCGAATTCAGATATAACAAATTTGAAAATTCATCTTAGGCTCAAGTGTGGCAAAAGAGTTTCAAAGTCAAGCTAGAACCAAATTTAATTTCCAAACCAATTTAGAAAAATAAAGAAACATTTGACAAGCAAGTTTACATAAAATGCTTCAATCTGGATAAAGGGAACCAGAGAAGAACTTTCAAAATGACTCCAGAAAAGCACGAAGAAAATATGAATGCAAAAGTGAAGATCTTCCACCACTTAATGCTTTGTATCAGAAGAGACAACTGACCCTTGGGTAAGTGGGCTTGGAGAGAGAGAGAGAGAAAGAGAGAGGCAGAGAGATAGGGAGAGCGATGGCCCCGGTGCACCTGGAGCTCCTGTGGAAAGAATGACAGATGTTTGTTGATCCTTTTGAGTAGGACCCTTCAAGTACTAGTGGTATGGCACATTTCTTCTGCTAGGAGAGGTACTCTGTGGAAACAAGAACGCAATCACTTTAGGCAACCAAGTGGGACTGCTTTAAAATCAGCCTGGGCTTGCTTTTCGTGAAACCCCTTTAGTTATTTGTGGCTTATCTCCACAAATATTATTTTTAAAAAAAATCACTGGTTACAACAGGAATTTCAACAAACCTCATATCACTGCCTTTCCCATTGACCACATGGTTTTAATGTGGGTCATTTGAAAGGAGGGACAGTGATGAATGAATATCCCTTTTCTCTATAACACCACTCTCCTCTTCACCAGGGGAAAGTGTTTCTGTTACTGTTGCTGTACAGTCTTTTAACACTTTCAATATTTTTTCTGTGACTCTTCGTTTACCAAAGGTTGATTTGAACATTGCACTGCAAGAAAGAGAGACGTTTACTTTTCTTTGGTTCAATGAAGATTTGTTTAAATATTTCATGCTCTTTTGGGTCTGGGGAGAGAGAAGTTTAATTCTATTGTTTACTTATTTGAAAAAGATGAGTTTTTTCCACAGCATGTTTCATATTGGTGGTTATCCTCCAATATAGGAAATAAAGAAGTAAAAACAAACGTCCCCTGCACTGCAAGGCCTATTTTTAACTAGGCTAGGATGACTTTTCAATTACTCCCGCTTAATTTGCATAATTTTAGTAATTTAAATTCATGCTTCTTATTTGAAATTGCTGAAACTAAAGCAATACGCCACATCACGTAATTACACTTGGAATATTAGAGCAAAAGCACCAGAACAATGTATACAATAAGAATGCAAGCAGCTGTTGTTCATGCATTTATGTTTTTAGCAGCATTATTTGAGTGCAAAATGAGTACTTTTATCCACCATGGATGTGTTATACCGGTCAGCCCTCAAACATTTTGCCTTCACCCTTCTATGTTGCTGAATTTGTTTTGTTAGCTTTAGGATCTATGCACTTTACTATTGCTAACGAGTGCTAACATGCGTGTGCTCTCTCCCTGAAGCATAATTAAATTGTCTTACACCTGTCATAATTAATTTACTCATAAGTCCTTAGTAAATTGGTATACCACATACCCACGGCCTGTAATTTAAATGCTAATACTGGGCTGTAGCACTCATGCCTTCCACTTAAGTATTCCTTTAAACATGTCCCAGGTCTGCCATTGCATTCTGAATGCAGTTTTAAACTGTCAATTCGACTTGGCAATAGAAACACCTTGCCAAAGGTTAAACTCCCCTTTATTTGCATATGTCACCCCAAGGTAGGACCTAAATAGTCCATAGTGCAGGGTGCTTTTTTTTTTAAAGGTTGGACATGAACTGTTATGTTTTATATGTCCTGGTAGTAAAACAAACTCCTAAATTTGATTTTCGCTACTGTGAGGCCTACCTCTCCCAAAGGATGCCACTGGGTTGCCTTATTACATTAAGCATGTGATAGTGTTTGAGTGGGAACAGGTAAGCATCTCTAGTTTGTTGTCTACAATTTTTTAATTAACAATCCTCTTTAATAGTAAAGTCGGTTTCCTGTGCTCTCTGCCTGAGTCTGAAAGCTTGGCAGTGCATCAAGAGGAAATTAGGGACCTACTCAAATACCCTATTTACACTAGCTGGGACACTCTCCAGAAGGAGCTGCAAGCTAACCTGTGAGACAATGGCCACCCCCTTAATGTGCTTCAGCAGCTGCCCCCTGCTAATTGCTAGCTCTATCTGCTAGGCGCAATACACAATGAATACAACTGTTCACCCTTTTGACCCAACGACTACCTATATTTGTTCTCTATTGTCACATCATTAATCCTTGTGTACGGTGCAGGTATGGGCTAGTAATAACATTTGCAGTTACAAAATGTTTTCTCTTTTAATTGGTTATAAAATTGTATGCTCAGCCTATTCTTAAGCACATTTGAATCCATCACAGTTGCCCACTGGCACACATGACCATGTAACACTTGATCTGGTATTCTTATGTATATATTATGCTATGATATGGAAATTTGCCCAAAATGTTCAATGTTTGCATACTCAATTATATGTAGGTAAATGTAATTATAAAATGGGCAATCAAAAGGTCTACAGAAAATAGTAAAGTTGGTTCTTAAGTTATAATTTTGAAAATGACACTTTTAGAAATTTAACATTTTCCTGCCCTATTTGGTGCCTGCAGCCTGTTCCTAGGTCACATGACTGGGTGTAGTAGGCAGCTGCACTTTGTTTATTCCCCCCAGACAGCCACACAATAGAGGGATTAAGTGTGCCTGGATGGGCCATAAACTGGTAACATGAGGGGTGCAGCTCCTACTTCAAACAGGGCACAAGGTATAAAAACAGGACCCTCAGGATCACTTTGCTGTGTACTTTAGAAACCTGGAAGGACTGCTCTGCTGCCAGGAGATTGGCTTGGCCTTCACGAGGCCTGCCCTGCTGTTTGAGCCCTGTTCGACTGATGAATTCACAACTACCAGACTGAATCTAAGGACTAGGGGCCAGATGCAGGAAACACTTTGCAACTCGCAAACGGCAAAATTTGCCGTTTGCGACTCGCAAATGCGTGTTTCCCATGCAGAAATGCATTTTGCAAGTCGGGACCGACCTAGCAAAATGCATTTCCGAATCGCAAATAGGAAGTGGTGTTCCCTTCCTATTTGCGATTCGCAGTGGAATGCAATTCCATTTGCGACCGCATATGCGGTCGCAAATGGAGTCACAGTTACCATCCATTTGAAGTGGATGGTAACCCACTCGCAAACGGGAAGGGGTCCCCAGGGGACCCCTTCCCCTTTGTGAATGGACCCAAAACTATTTTTTTAAGGGCAGGTAGTGGTCCAAGGGACCACTACCTGCCCTGAAAAAATACCAAAACTAAAGGTTTCGTTTTTTTTTTTAAGTGCAGCTCCGGGCTACACTTAAAAAAAAAAAACTGCTTTATTTAAAAGCAGTCACGAACATGGAGGTCTGCTGACTACAGCAGGCCTCCATGTTTGCGAGTGCCTATAGTCGCTATGGGACCGCAATTTGCGACCCACCTCCTTAATTTTAATGAGGTGGGTCTTTACGACCCCATAGCGACTCGCAGACGGTGTCTGAGACACCGTTCTGCATTGCAAATTGTGGCTTGCAATTTGCGAGTCGCACCGACTCGCAAATTGCAAGTTGCAATAATGCTACATATGGCCCTAGGTGGCTGGCCTCCTGATCAGAGCCTCAGGAAACTGCACCTGGAAACAACCTGAGTGAGTCCACTATTCTGATTTTTGTCATTTTGGTGTCAAATAATGTATTAAAATGTACTCTATTTTTCTAAATTGGTGTGGGATTTTTCTTGTGTTGTGTTTTCACTTCATTACTGTTTGTGTGCTGTATAAATACTTTACACGTTGCTTCTAACTTAAGCCTGACGGGTATTGACTGCCAAGCTACCACAGGGTTAAGCACAGGTTAATTTAGTGACTTTTGTGGTTTACTCTGGTGGGGACTGTGGCTGGGGCTTGAGCAGCTATTAACCCTATCAACGCAATTTCTTACAGGAAGCGAGAACACATTCCCTCTAAAAGTAACACTCAATGCTGGATTTGAATTTTGGGTAATTATGCATAATTTTGCATATTTTTTTCAAAATCTCACATAATTACTCAAAGGCAGATTATGTAAATTCCACACAGCCACAGCCACAGTTTTCCCTGCTAGTAAAATCGCTTCCAGTGGAACAACAAACTGTCCTAACAGACCACAGAGACTAAAGTGTAGGAGCAGGAGGCAGGACAAACAAGATGCCTGGTTGTGTGAACTGCAGCCTTGAGCTGGCACTTCCCCTCCAATGTTAAAATATGTTTTTTTTAAAATAATGCATTACTTTTAACCCCTGCCTCCCCTGCACCATCGAAAAATAGAAAGGGCCAATGTCCCTATCTTAGTGAAATGGGACACAAATACATAGACCCATAACCCATATTTATGGGGAATTGGCATAGGGCAGTGTTGCAAGTCATCTTGCTGCGCTGCCCTACACCAATGTGAAAGGGAAGGAATGTACTGTATTTGTGAAATACAGTGCATTCATGTCCTTTTTTCCCTGTGCTGTTGCACAATTGGCTGCTTAGTGCCAAAGCAGGCACCCTTGCACCACGGCGCAAGGGTGCCTGTGTTGCATTCAGGATTCTTTGTGTGCAGGAAGGGACACCTTCCTGCACAAAAACAACCTAGATCTTTTGCCTCTTTGCATGTGTGCTGCTGAATGCAGTGCACATGGAAGGAGGAAAAAATTAGGAGTAATTAAATATTTATCTTTGTTACGCCATCTGCGGGGAGGTGTAAGCTTTGTAGCTGCCCCAGGTTTACGTGATTTTATAACTTTGGGTCTGAAGGAAAACCTATGGGTGCTGCGTGGTAAAACCCTCAGCAACGCCCATGGAATGCCTCACTGGTGCACAGTAAGGCAAGGAAGCGACTTGCGCTGGCTTGTCTTACTCCATATATATGAGATAATGCAAAGCGTGGCCTCAGAGATATGGTTGAGAGGCTTGCACCACTGGAGCATCAAAAAAGGTAACACTCAGGCGGCCCAGGCCTCTTGTAAATATGCCCCAGTGTTTGCATATTTTGTTTGCTGAGGCAAAACGTGGTTAAATTAGCAGAAGTCAATATCTTGAGAACTTTAGTGCTTTAACCAGTGATGAGGAAAAGGAAAGAGAAAAGGGAACAGAATAAGTATAAAATAAATACGATCAAAATATGGAAGTCATGTACTCCTCTAATGCATTTAATGAAAAGTTGTGGAAGATACTGCCACCTACTCGTTATTGATCTGATTCTAGTATGCACAAGCCATCTGGGGCCAGATGTATCATCTGATTTTGCACTCGCAAACAGCGAAATCGTCCGTTTGCAAGTGCAAAATCGGGGTCTGCAATGCATCAACTGCATTCGCAGACCAAAAACAGAAAATCGCAAAAATTTTGATTTTCTGCGTTGCAACCTGGATTTTCCGAATCGCAATTTGCGATTCGCAAAATCCAGGTCGCAAAGCAATTCTGCAAAAAATCACAAATTGCAATTTTTCGCAGAATGGTATTTTGCACTTGCAAAATACCATGACCTGCAACCAGGTGGTAACCTGGTGCAAAATTTTAAAATGCAGTAAAACTGCATTTTTAAATTAGATATGTAAAGCACACATGCCCTTTTGGCATGTGTGTACTTTACATGTGCAAAAAAAAAAAATGGGGTGCAGGAGAGGGGGCCTTAGGCCCCCAGCACCCTGGCCCTTTGCTTTTCTCAAATTGCGATTTCTGTTTCAGAAATCGCAATTTGCGGAATGCTAAAAATTTGCAGCTATGGGCCAACAGGCCCATAGCTGCGAATGGGGCCAGTATCGCAATTTGCGATTCGGTAATTGCATTTGCGATTTTTAAGAAATCACAATTACCGAATCGCAAATGTGATACATGGCCCTTTGCGAGTCGGTAATTGAGATTTCTTAAAAATCGCAATTACCGAATCGCAATGGGCCAGATTCATACATCTGGCCCCTGGTCTCTAAAAACATTCCACTGCAGGATAATTCATTAATATTTCAACTCTGACATTGCAGGAACTCTGACACTGCCGGAAGTACTCCAGCCATACAAAACTACAGTATGTAGAATCAGCTCATTGTGAAGTATTGTGTGATACCTGGTGCTGCTGTGTGCCCGTCCCCCAACATCTTGGCTGCAACATGTCCTAGGCTGGATCCCACTAGTCGTACTATTCTAGGTTCGGCACCTCATTTTCGAGATGATCCTCTTAGAATAAATATCACTTTATGTAAAGCGCGCTGGTGCCTCGTGTAGCTATGCCTATGGGATATCGAATAACTGAAACAAAATATATTTTTTTTAAACGAATGAAAATCTCACTAGCAATGAAATCCCAGCCACAACTTCTCCAGGTGGCTGCGCATTGGCAAACCACTTGTATGAAGTCTATTCTCTGACCTGGACTGGCCTTCTTTCCTTCCCTGAAATGATTATCTCTATATACTACGATTTATTATGTGAAATAACTCTTTGCTTTCTCCTTGATTACAGCCCCTTAAATATTTATGTGTAGCTATTATGTCCCTCCTCAGCCTTCTCCTTGGAATACTAAACATATTATACTTCTTCAGTTTTTCCTCATAATTCTTCCCCCCCTTTATTGATTGCCTTTCTTCATTATGAAAGTTAATCATCATTATACAAATGGAGATAAATGCCATTTGCATACAAATGCGAAAGCACTAAAAACAGAATCTACTATTAGCAGTCATAAACATCAAATATAACCACATATCGCGAAGAACTGCCCAGTCATACAAGGGTGGACAAACAATTCTAGATATTTTATTCCATGCCTAATATTTTAATGAAAATAACTGTTTCTTTCAGCTGATTTGTAATTATGTTTGTACAGTTAATTGTCCATATAAAACTCTTTAACCACCTGCTATTTACAAAGCTCGCAGAAATACAGGAGCTGATTCACAAAGCTGTTTTCAAGTGTGCGAAAGATTTACAAAAAAAAACAAGTCCAAACTCCGAAAGATACAAACGCAGCCCATAACATTTGGAAATCCCTGCAGAAGTAATTACCACTTGGCCTGTCAAACAGAAAGCGCAATTAAATGTGAAAATATATTTGGCATTACATATGTATGTAGTGTACACACTTAAATGTGCATTACGCATGCATACTTTTACAATTATTTTGAACGAGTGCATGTTAACATGGGAAAGTTATTATTCACAAATATTTTACAATCTATAATGTATTTCCCATATGTGTATGCACGACTAACATAAACCTGAATTGACAAAGTCTACATCTGCAAAACAAAGTGCCATCTTGGAGTTCTGGTGCTAATCACGCAACACTCAGCCTTCAGCCTCATGGTTTATTCTTTAAGAAGAATCCTTCAATGGCAACATTAACTACCCATTGTTGGACTTGACTCTTTCGGCAGGGTCATCCCCAAACGGTATGCCATCACCCTCCTATATTCTGAACCCATTTTTGTTTGCTTTTAGGACTCTGCACACTTTACCACTGCTAACCAGTGCTAAAGTGCTTGTGCTCTCTCCTTACAACATGATAGAAATGGCTTAACCCCAATTGGCATATTTAATTTACTTGTGAGGCCCTATTTTTTTTTCTTGTTGCAAATTCTATTAGAGAAATGGGGCAGTTCAAAAAATAGTACAGGGATACAACATTGCACTGCTACATCATTTGTACATGACAGAAGAAATCAGTGTCTGTTATCGGAACGGAAAAGTCCGGATTTAGGGGAGGAGGAAAGGGGGGAGAAGGGGAGTGTATTGGGGGCACTTAATGGGGGACTTGAAAGCATTGGGTTAGGAGGACTGTGTGGCGTTCCTAGTGAACAACGTCCAAGGTCCCTTTATACCAGGGAATATCAGAGAGTGCTAAGGAGTAGTACACCCCTATCTAGACAGCCGTGCAGTGGTTCTTGGTAAGGCCCTATTAAAGTGCACTACATGTGTAGAGGGCCTGGAAAATAAATGCTACTGATGGACCTTGAACACTGGTTGTGCCACCCTCTTAATTAGCACTTTGGACTTATCTCATGCCTGACATTCGAATCTGTGCAGGTTTAAACTGCCATGTTAACCTGGCAACATAAACCTTTTGCCAAGCCCAAACCTTCCTTTTTAATACATGTAAGTCACCCCTAGGTTAGGCCCTGGACAGCCACGAGGGCAGGGTGCAATGTATTTAAAAAGTAGGACATGTAGTTTTTTATTTTACCTGTCCTAGTAGTGAAAAAGTTTAACATTCATTTTTCACTACTGCAAGGCCTACCTCTCCCATAGGATTACTTTGGAGTTACCTTAGTACACATTATATGTAATTTTCAAATGGGAGTAAGTGACCAGTTCATGCTTGGTGCCTCTCAGATTGTAATTTAAAATCCAAACTTGTGGTTAAGACAGATTTTGAGCTATAATTCTGACAATGGAACTTTTAGAAAGTTGGCATTTTCTTGTTTTAGCCATTTAGTGCCAGCAGCCTGTCTCTGGGCCACATGACTAGGTGTAGTTGACAGTTGGGCTTTGTGTATTCTTTCTAGACAGCCACACACAAGGGGGCGCTTAGGCTTGACTAAATGGACCATCGCTTGCTGGATGGGATAGAGGAGTAGGCCCCAGGCCCACTTACACTTGAATAGGCTGCTTTCTGTCTCCATACAAAGGGCTGCATACCCCTTATAGTTATTCTGGCGTCAGGGCCAGGAAGGAAGGGCACCAGTGAAGTTCAGAGGCACGCCTCTAGAAGCTTCTCCCCAATTTAACAGTACAACTGGCTATAAATACTAGACCTCAGACACCTCTCTTCAGTGTACTTCTGGACCTTTGGGTACCTGTTTCGGACTCCTGCTCTGAAGGAACTGCTGCCCTGGTTTACTGACCTGTGGCCCTCTTGCCTGGGTGCGAAGGGCTAGACCTGCATCTCTTGAACCCAGAAACCAGAGAGACTCCAAGGGCAAAATTGGCTGGCCTCCTGATCTGAAACCTCAGGAAAATAGCAGATTACCAACAACCTTGCACCTGCACCTGGACTCTGCTATCAGTGAGTCGACTCAGCCAACTGATGGCACCCCATTCCTGGACCCTTGGATGTGGGCTTAAGGTGCTCTGCCTGCCTCTGTGGATCCAGCTGAATCAATGCATTTCTTCAGCTGTGCAACACAACCCTGAGAAGAACCAATGCATCTCAGCCGCTGTGTGGATTGGACCCTTCACAAAGATCCATATTGTTGCCGCAGCCCATTGGAAATGCGATTGCTTGACACATCCTCGGCGCAGGCCCTCACACCCATCATCAACGACAGCCCGGGTGATGACTGCAGCCTTGGAGGTCTTCAGAAATGACACATAGCCCCGAATGTGCAACGCATCCTTGATGCCGGAACCAGCAGCCTTCGCATTGCGGCCTCACTGCATCTCAGAACCGACAAATCACTTCGGCTGCCCTACGCATCTTCAATACAAACCCTTACAATGCTCCGCAAACCAGAATTTAATATACTTTCTTCAGCTGGCCTAACTGGGTCCCTGTAGCCGGCCTCTGCTCCATCGCAATCGGCCTGAACCTGTGACTTTGTCCAGGTCCTGCACAACCAGATGTCCACAATTGGAGCTTCGTGCTTTTTGGTCCTATTTTCATTGAACCTGAATAGCTATGGTACTACTGATTGGATATTTGTTGTCTTGTCTTATTTATTAAAGTGAGTACTATTTTTCTAACTTGGTGTATGATAATTATTTGAATAGCGTTTTTTACTTTATTACTGTTTGAAGTGTTACACAAAATCTCTACACATTGCCTCTAAGTTAAGCCTGACTGCTCTGTGCAAAGCTATTAGAAGGTTAAGCGCAGGTTAATTTGGGGGTGGCTTATACCTCACCCTGACAGGGATTGTGGTTGCTGCTGGACCAGGAATCACGCCCCAGTCAATCATTCATCCAATTTCTTGCATCCATTATATATTTATAACCTAGTATCCGTAATCACATGGAGAGTAACATGACCACTCTACAGAGTGCTAGCATGATTCTATGATCAGCTGTTGCTTGCTATCACCACACCAGAGAACTTCACACCATAACATGACCATACATTGTTTAAGTTTTAAGAGAAAGTTTATTAGTATTTAATACATTGTTCAAATATTTAAATACATTTGATGGTATGAGTAAATAGTACAATAACAGTTCAATTACACGAGAAAACACTCTTTTGATGAATGCAATAACCTATTAATGCCTTAAAAGGTATATATATATATATATATATATATATATATATATATATATATATATATATATATATATATGTATATATATACGCATATTAGTTATATATACATAGGAAATTATAAAAAATATAGGTAAGTACATTAAATGTTATAGAAAACAATTCATGGAGGTTTAGAAACCTCTTTATTCCTAGGAAAATGATTATGTGAATAACAGGTCAAAGAGTTTAGGTAATTTGTAACAGGTATCCATAACTTGTCCTGTTTAATAGCAAGGGATAAGGGGGAAACATAAGCTCTATCTAGCCTATGATTATAACATACACCATACCACCAAGCTTGAAAGGATAATTTAGAAGAATCCTTCCAAGTTTTCGTAACTTGTTAAAAAGCAACAGCCAATATTAAATCTAAGATTAATATATTTCATTTTTGATACCGAGTTCATTCCTCAGCAAGACTACCCAAAAATATATTTGTAAAACTTAAGGTAATTTGAGTGCTAAAAATAGTGTTTATTTGATTCCATACTTGAACCCAAAATTTAAATGTAAAAGGATAATCAGAAAGCATATGCTTAACGTCTGAGAACGGCCTATTACAAGACCAACAAGAGGACAGAAGACTAGAATTCATTTTATATAAAAATGATGGTGTAATTAATAACCTGTTATATAAAAAATAAAGTTTGAGTTGCATTAGCTGCTTTTGAGGGTTTCTGTATTTTAATCCACACATTATTCCATAAAGAAGTTGGAAAGGAAGTGTCCAAATCTTTCTCCCACTGCAGTTCTATTGCAGATTTAGGCCTTTCATCAGGAAAAGCAGTAATTATTTGATAAATAGAAGAAGCAGACAAAGCCTCTAATAGAAGATTCTTAATTGGAGAAGGTTGGACAGACGGTGTTTACTGAGCTGGAAAAAGTTGATATGAGCTATTTACGACATGTATTAAAACATCATATTTTTCAGCAAAAGAGGACGGAAAAGAAAAAAGAAGTTGTACCTGTGCGAAAGAAAGAGGAGATTAATTTCCAAACAGTTGATGCACCCATCATAATCCCTTTAAATGCCACGCTTTCCAGTAGATAGTTCTATTATTTCATTTGATATATTTATTATACCAACTTGACGAATACAAAAACTGCACTTTGTCTCTATTGTACGGAGCAAAAATTGGCTGTAGAATTCTGCATGAGTTTTTCAAAATAGGAAGGGAAATAGAAATTGGCTTATTTGATAAAGTTAATACCTCCGGAAATGTAAAGGGGACAACAGAAGACTTTTCAACTTCTACCCATAATGGTGAAATAACAGAATCATCTTCATTTAATAAATAAGATGCTTGCTTAAGGGAAAAGGCCATATGATATGAGCTGAGATCAGGAAGAAAGTTAACCCCTCCAAGGATTTTAGGTCTCATAAATTTTTGAGGGACATTCTGGGTTTTTTATTATTCCATAAAAATTTTGCTAAAATAGAATTCATCTTCTCGATATAATGACATGGGATAGTAATTGGGATGTTTGATAAGTAAAAGAGAATTACAGGGAGCAACATCATTTTAAGAGAATCTAATCTACCCCACCAGGATAAATATAAAGGATTTCATTTGGGGAAAAGAGAGTCAAGAGTAGAAAACAATTGCAAAACATTACAGGAAATGGAATTTTTAAAAGAAGATTTGAACCAAAGACGTAAGTATTTAATTTTATCATTGTTCCAATGAAAATTTGATGATTTAAAATCTTCATAAAGGCAGAATTTATTTAAAGGAAGTATTTCACATTTATCTTTATTTAACTTATACCCCGAGATAGAAGCAAAAGTCTCTACTTCGAAGAGGAAAGTAGGAAGTGAAGATTGCAGATTTGATCTAAAAAGTAAAATACCATCAGCATAGGCCGAAAACTTTACCTGACTTTCCCCATATTGGAAACCATGCATATTTTAATTAGCTCTAAGTTTCATTAAAAAAGGTTCCAAAGCAAGAGCAAACAAAAGCGGTGACAAAGGACATCCCTGGCAAACTCCTCTATAAAGCGAGAAAGAGGGAGAGATGAGACCATTTAAAAAAATAGCTGCGTTAGGGAAGGAATATAATAATGAAATTATATTCATGAATTTAGTTCCAAAACCAAACTATGAAAGCGTAAAAAAAATAAAGAGCCAAATAAACATTTGAAATCAAAAGCTTTTTCAGCATCTAGAGCACTTGTTGATAAAGAGTCCCTAAAAGCAGCAGATTTACCTAAAATATTAAAGAATAATCTTGTGTTATCAGATAATAGACGTCCTTTAATAAAACCAGATAGCTCCTTACCAATTAATTTAGGCAAAAGAAGTTCCAAACGTAGAGCAATAATTTTAGCAAAAAAATTATAGTCCAAATTAACTAGAGAAATTGGTCTATAATTCTTACAAAACTTGGGATCTTTGTTTTATTTTGGTATAAGACAAATTAAAGCATCTTGAAAAGAGCCTCCAGATGAATTTGTTTTGACAAAATATTTAAAAAGTTGAAATAATCTTGGAACTAATATTTTAGAGAACTGTGAATAAAATTCTATAGTAAAACCATCTGGGCCTGGGGCTTTATCCTTCTTGATAAGATTTAGTGCATTAAGAATTTCATTAATGGATATATCATTCTCAAGAGCAGAAAATTTAAAAGGGGGAAATACAGGTGAATTAATAGTTGACAGATATTGATTAATAAGATTCAGGAGTATATAATTGTGTAAAGAAATGAACAAATTCATCTAAAATGTCATCATTCGTATGTAATAAAGTATTGTAAATAGATTCTATTTTTGTTCTATCCTTTTTAATTTTAAGATAATTTGCTGGAAGTTTTCCTGATTTGTTTTGACCCCAATAGTACATAGCACTACATTTTAGAAGATAAGAATTAACAATATCAGTCAAATTCTTATTAAAAGTAAATTTAGCTTGAAGTAGTTCATTGAGACAACTTGTAGAATTAGAAGAGTAATATACATTTTCTAATTGTTTGATATGATCCATGGATTGAAATAATTTGTTAGTAGCAGATTTCCTTTTGTTGGCAACATAGGAAATAATAAAATACCTAGATGCCGCTTTGAAAGCATCCCAAATGATCCAAACAGATAACTGAGGGATATCATTATCCAAAAAGAATTGTGTTGCAAACTTTTCAAAAAGTTGAGAAAAATTTGTAGCAAGAAGTAAAGAGTTATCAAATATCCATCTATTATTTGGCTGAATATGTGGTATAAGATCAAGATCCATACTCACTGGAACATGATCCGAGATTAATATAGAGCCAATTTCCAAACCTAAAACATGTTGTACAAGATGTTGTGAGACAAATAAATAATCAATCCTCGATTGGGAAGAATGTACGGGGGAGAAAAATGAATATTCCTGTAATGTGGGGTTACACAATCTCCTACATCCGTTAATGCTCTTTGTTTAATCATAGAAGTATACTGTGAGAATATGGTGGATGGTATATATCTAGTATTGGATTTACAATCAATAAAAGGGCCCATAATCATATTACAATCCCCTCCAAAAATGTAATACTCATCTGAGTGATTCATCAACTTTGCTAATATTTCATTCCAGAATGATTTGTTAGGTTGGGTAGGAGCATAAAAATTAAATATAGTTAAAGGTACTTTGTTAATGGACAACAAAACAATATCCCATCTGCCCATCGCATCAAAATCTTGAGATATAACAGAAACATTCAAAGCTTTATGACACAATATAATTACTCCATTTTTTTCCCCGTGCCAGGAGATGAGAAAACATGTCCTACCCATTGCCTTGTAAGTTTGGCTGTTCATTATCCGATATATGAATCCCTTGTAGTAGGGCAATATCAGCTTTTAATGTTAAAATATGCATTAAATCTCTTTGACGTTTTATTGGGGATCCTAAACCTTTAACGTTATTTGAAATAAATCTAATTGTCATTTAAAATAAAAAATATATAATGTAGCCATGAAATACTGCATATAAACCAACTTTTTTGAGGAAAATTTGAACCAAAAGAAAACATAATGATGTACAGAAGAAAAGAGTATAACTATGAACAGGAAAGAATAAAAAGATAACAAAGATAAGAGGAAAAATAGAAAAGAAGAGGAGAAAGAGAGAAAGAACATAACACAATATAGAAAGAAACACTAAAAATATAAATAAACAAAACAAGTAATAAAAACATACCTATAAGACAAAAAGAACGAGAGGGTGGTGAAACCACAGAAGGAAGACGATGCAACCTTCACTCCACGACTGCAGTCATGAAAGGGAAGAAAGACCGGGCCACACAAGTTGCTACCACAAAAAATGGGTATTTTAATGAAGTAAAATCTAAAAAGAGAAGAAAATAAGGAAGATCAATTCCTCATAGATAATATAACACTCTTAACATTACATAAACTAGTAATGAGCATGATTGTAAAATTAAGAAACAGTATAATAGTCAAGTCCCTGATACTTTAGAAGTATCCATTGTTTCACCTCCACAAGAGTCAATAAATTGCTGAAGTAATACTGGGTCTTCATTTGTTGTGGATTTATTATTGTAAGTCACCTTAAACAAACATGGATGAAAGAGCATTAAGCGATTTTAGAGCCGGACGCATATCCAGAAATTTATTTTGTTTATCTGCTGTTGACTTAGCATAATCCTGAGCAAAGAAGAGATTGGAGCCTGACCACGTAATCCGACCTTTAGTTCTTGCTGCTCTGAGAACATTTAGAAGGTCCCCATACTCCAAAAAATAAAGGATTATTGCTCTTGGTTTCTTTGACATCGAAGTAATATGAGAAGGATGACCAAGTCTATGTGCTCTTTGTATATTTAAAGCTAGAGAAATAGGCAGATCTAGAATTTTGGGCAAAAATGATCGAAAGAAAGATGGTGAGTCTGATCCTTCATTTCTCTCAAGAAGACCATAAATACGGAGACTATTAATTTGGTTCCGATTTTCATCATCTTCTGCAAGTTTCTTCAACATAGCAACTTCAGATTGCAAAGATTAAATAGACACAACTGAGTCTTCATGTACTTCCACCTTTCATTCCACATGAGACCATTTATCATCCAAAATTTGCAATTGTTTATTAGTATCTTCCATATAAGGTTAAAGAGCTCTTATTTTCTCAAGAAGTAACTCCACAGATATGGTATCTATAGCTTTAATAGGAGAGAGAGGATCCTTTTTAGCTCTCATCAGTTGACATAACTGGGAGCTTGGGCGATAATTTATTAATAACAGAAGAAGAAGAAACAGGCGTTGAAGTGTAGTGTCATGATTAGTAGCTCCTGTGCTTTCCATATTTGAGAAAAGGGGAAATGAGTTAGATAAAACAATATAGTCAGAGCTCCTATTACTTTGCAATTTACTGTTAGTCAACTGAAGGTTTCTAGATCTGCCCATAAGCAATATGTATAATTTTGCCCAAAATGCAGTAGACCGTAGAATGTATCAAATATGACACCACCTCAGACAACAATGAATGAAGGAGAAAAAGCAATTGTGAGGTGAAAACAAAATGGCGGCCGCAATCGAATCCAGGCGACGCCATGATATACAATTAAATTAGGGCATAAAAATGGCTCTTAAATTAGTGCATTCCAGGCATATTCCCCTGACTGTTCCTCTCTGCAGTTATAAGAAAAAATACCGCTGGGAACGAGCTGGCTTCTTTGCTTTCCGCCAACATCACAGAGCTCCCGAAAAGGCGGCCACCTTCTCTCGGTGCCAAGCAACACCCCCGACCATACTGTTTTTAAATGCAAAGCTGTCAAGTGTGACACAATCAGCCAGATTTTGATCTTTAACTAGCAACACTTTGCATTTTGGGACTCTGATATAGCTAAAATCTGACTACAAGTCCCAGAATGCAAAGTGATGTTGTCCAGTGCCAGGACTGGCTGAAGAAGGGCCACTAGACTGGAATGTAAATGGCCTGATTAGCTACAATGATGCAACACTCACTGTCCTAAAAGGGACTCCTGAAATGCATCTATCAACTAGCTTCTTCGATATCTTAGCAGTTCATTCATTCTTTAGTACTGTATTACTTAGTTTATATAGCTCATTACATTCTTGATGAGGTCGCACAAAGCACCCACATTCATTTTAGGTTCTTGGCACACCTTCAGAATGCATGGCTGGTAGGGTGTGGATTGATGTTTGGCAACATGTAATTGTTGGGTGAGGTGCGTGATGCTTTCCTAGATACCACTTCCTCCCCGACCCCTCCTATTTTCACTCTATTTGCCCTCCTTCTCTTACCCCTCATAGACTTAACTGAATATCCATCATGACAGTGAGTCACTTTGTTTGCTATGTAGAATGGGCAGATGTGGTGAAATTTGGAGACTGCACTCCAGGACAGCTGATTGTGAATGACTGTAGGGCATAAACTACAATAACTCAGCCACAGCATTTCAGGTCCAATGACTTGGCTAGAGCTATTAAAACAATTATAAAGGTGTGTGTGTGGGGGGGGGTAATATAATATTTAACCCAACCAACAAGGTAATACCTCTTATCCTGAATTGACATTTATTCTTCTTGATTGGTAAAAGAAAATATTTTGACACAAATTCCATTAGATCATATTACAAACAAATCGTAATATGGAAGTTGTCCCAATGGTTCTATGTGCACTTTAAACAGCAGAAATTCTTGTTATTCATAGTTCATAAGAAAACATGCGCATGTACAGCCAAAGTGTGTTTCGCTGTAAAAACACTGCTTCTTCAGGGCTGTAAAATAACAAGTTAACAGCTTCAATTATATAACATAATTAGACAAAATTTCAAAACATTAATCATATTCACATTAAAATTGTAGCAGCGTTAATGCGGTCCTGATGGATACAGAGATGCTCTTTTCTTATCCTTAGTGCATAGATGGAAAAGGTCTGCTGTCTTGTTTATTTTCTTTTTTCTTTACACTTCTTAGCCTGCAGTTGGGGTCCTTGCTTCAGGTGTGCTTAGAACTACTGCAGATAGTGTGCTTGCCTGCAAGATAAATGGAGTTGCTGTTCGGGGTGGCTTTTTAATTGATGCAGCTTGTTTTGAAGGTGCTGCGGGCTGGCAGGGGAAGCTATTGAGGTTCCATCAGGAGGGGGTGAACACATTTCTTAAGGCCCTGATGAGACATGCTGCAGTGAGGTTGGTGCCACTAAGGGGTGCCGGTGTGCAGTTTGGGATACCCTGGAGGAGGGCCTTTCCACCATTCACATATCACGGTATGGGGTTTGAACATCAGTTTTTAAAGTCATTTTTTGGAAGAAACAGTGTGACTTTCTTTAAAAGAGAGAGCAGGTACCAGGCTATTATGTTTTTTGCCTGGCAATGTATTCTCCTTGGAAGTGAGGTTAGTGTCTAGGGTGAATTCAAGTGATATCCCAATGGGTATAAGTTGGGTTTGATATCATCAAGCTCCATGTCATTAAGCCAGGTTTGTACTGTGTCTTGTTTGTTGTTGTTGGCAAATAATAGGAATTCTGACTTGATTGGATTGAGCTTTAGATAGGCGCTGGACATCCAGGTTTGAAAGACATTCAAGCAGTGCATGAGGCATTGGATGTCTGAAGCATGCCTCAAGAACTGCACTTGCTTTCTTACCATAATAATGCGCAATCTGCTGTTTTCTTAGGTGGCTTCGGGACAAATTAAGCTCTGAGTTTACAGAAACCATTTCAAGGCAGACATCTTCTGTGACCGAATTTCCAATATGTACAAATTGACTCTTTCAGGAAGATAGTGGCTCACTGCCAAACACTCCCAAAGTCCCACTGCAGTTTTTAATGTAATTTATTGTAAGTGAGCAATTGTCTTTGAGGATAAGTAAACATTTTTTTATGCGCATGTTGGTAAACAAGTTTGATAACCCAGATCCAGGTACATATATGCCAAGTGGCTTCTGTCACAGGTGGCACCTTTGGCTAGTTCTGGGTTTTTAGCTAATACAAATCTGTATTTCGTAAAAGGGTTTTGTTTTTGTCTTCCATGGTTTACATTTCAAAAGTAAAATGCATCACAATTGTTGTTGTCACCAATATGCAGATGATACACAGTTCTACATTTGGAACTGTGTATCATCCACATATTCGTGAGAACACAAATTGTGATGCATTTTACATTTGAAATGTAAACAATTCATTTGAAAAATTAGCCACTGGGTATGCTGCTTAAGCAAATGAATTGCGTGCACTTCAACTGAAAAATGTAAGGAAATGTCATGGTTATTTAGGGAGTAAGCAAAGGGTGACGGGATAAAAAAAGCAAGCAAAGGGGGCCCTGGCCCCCTGTCGCTCAAGTAGCTCCAACAGGGGCCCTTTGTGTAGAAGAACTTTGGAATATTATAATCCAGACGTCTGGAGGTAGCAAATGGAGCGAACATATTAAACAAACATTTTTGTATTGCAAGATGATTTTTCAGGCTTTAACACTTTTCATACCCGTAGAAGGGCGAGGCGCACTGACAAGACAATGGTTTGCGAGGCTTATGCGCGATAATCAAACAGCGACACTGCTCTTGTTTTGTGTAACCTGTGCCGAAAGACCACAAGGGTCTCGCACCTGTTTATTATATAGCCGGCACTCCGGGCACCGTATGTCGTCACAGAGCTGGCAAGAAAGTATAGGAGAGCCCGAGTGGCTCTCTACACCCCCCCCAGGTTTTAATGAACCATTACAACCATTATGAACAGGTAATCTACACCAATGAGAGAGAGAAAGTAAAAGAGAAAAAGATAGAGAGAGCGAGAGAGAGAGAGAGAGTGAGAGAGAGATTCTCAGTAGAATTTAACACGTCTGTCCTTCCTAGCACAGGAAGTATCTCAGCCGTTGGCTGGGATTGGGCTGCAGGTGGTACTGTTCACTTTTCCTGGTTGGATCATGCCCGCTCACTGGCCTCGGGTGTGGGGAACCAGACTTCTCCGGATCTCTGCAGGACATACCCCCGCCGCCCAGTCGACATTCGTTGGGAGAGCCCAGTTGCGAAGGGCAGCTCCCTTTGAATTCTTGACCTCAAGTGCAAACTCCACATCGCTCTCTCGTGGGTCCATCTTCCGGAACCATGACACATTC
Organism: Pleurodeles waltl; assembly: GCF_031143425.1. Lineage (NCBI taxonomy): Eukaryota > Metazoa > Chordata > Amphibia > Caudata > Salamandridae > Pleurodeles > Pleurodeles waltl. The sequence continues at coordinate 1,083,638,761 of NC_090439.1, read as the reverse complement.
TGAGTCACCTGTCGTCCCTCTTGGCTGGCGGTTACCATGGTCCCTTTGATTCTCTCTATTCTCCAGACATCTGGCTCAAAGGGTGTCCGGAATTTCCACCCTGGATAGCGATCTTTAAGGATGACCGATTCTCCCACTTGCAGGTCAGGATGTTTCACTCTCCTCCTTTTGATGGCTTTCCCGTTGGTCCGTGCCTGCTTATCTTGAGTCTTGGACACATCCAGGGCAACGGGTTGCCAGTGACTGCCCACTGGTATACAGTCTCTGGGTGGTGAACTGAACAGCAAAGCGGCCGGGGCACACCTGGTAGTGCTATGTGGCGTCTGCCGGTAGGCCCTCAAGAAGGCATGGAGGCATGACTCAGCATCTTCTTGTTGACTCACCCCAATACGCAGGGTGCGGTTCACAGGTCGCATGAATCGCTCCACGTCCCCATTCACCTGGCACCATGGAGGGGTGATTCGCCAATGGGCGATAGCTAACGAGTGCAGATAGCCTTGAAACTCCTGGCCATGGAATGGGGGACCAATGTCTGTCTTTACCTCATCAGGCAGACCCAGGAGGGCAAATGTCTTCTCCGGAGTGGGACGGACATGCTCAAAGGCTGTGGACACCACCAATTCCACCACAGGAAACCGAGTGCAGGAGTCGATCATCACGGCTGTCAGCCGGCCATCCGGGAAAATACCGAAATCCAGGCTTATCCGAGACCAAAGTCTAGTGCTGGGTGGTTCGGTCACCACGGGAGCGGGGACCGGATCTCGGGCGGTGATGGCACAGGGGTAGCATCTATGCACCAGGTCATCTGCCATGGCATCCATCCCAGGAAACCATACCTTTTCACATAGCGTGCTTTAGTTTTCGCAGTTCCTTGAACTCCCTGGTGCGCTAACTCCACCACTCGGCTCTGCAGACTTCGTGGTATCACCAAACGCTGTCCCCGTAGAAGGAGGCTGTCAGGACTCACCAAGAGTTCCAACCTCACCCTCCATATCTGCTGCATGGCCCGACGCTCTTCGGAGTCAAACACTGGTGTCCTATCAAGGAAACATTTCCAGGACCTGTGGTGTAATGCCTCTTTTGCTCGGCTGATGATGGTATCTATGCCCGAGACGTCAGCGATTTCTGACACGGTAAGAGCCATGGGACACGCCATGTGCATGATCATGCTCACAAAGTTTTCCGTCCATCCTCCTCCTCTGCTCCTTCTCCCGAGTGCGGCTGTAGGGGATGACAAATAGTCTTCCGGATTGTTGACCCCTGGCTGGTAGACGACCTGGAATCAGTAAGGCTAGAGGAGCACTGCCAACTTTTCGATCCTTGGAGGGGCAAGTCTGGCGGTGCCCGCAAAGAGGGAAACCAGTGGTTTGTGGTTGGTGACCATCCTGAATTCATTCCCGCACAGATATAAGTCGAAATGCTGACAGGCCCACCTGATGGCCAGCGCCTAACGCTCAATTTGCACATACCGGGCCTCTGTTGTAGAGAGAGCTCTGCTGGTGTATGCCACAGTCGTCCACTGCTGGTGACTCTGTTCCTGTAGTAACACAGCTCCCACCCTAACGGAGCTGGCGCCCACCACGACTTCCGTTCTCTTGCATGGGTAGAAATAGGCCATGACCGCTGTGTCCAAAGGGCGCCTTTAACTGCCAGGAATGCCTTGCCCGCCTTTGTGCCCCACCCCCAGGGAGTATTGACTTTCGTGAGCCACTTGAGAGGTTCGGCGAGCGTGTGCAGATTAGGGATGAACCTCCCACAGTACGTCACCATCCAGAGGAAGCTCCTGACCTCAGTGACATTACGAGGCACTGACGTCTCCTTGATGGCCTCTACTTTCTTGGGGTCAACCTTAGGCCCTTCCCTCGAGAAGATGTAGCCAAAGAAATCGATAGAATTGCGATAGAAGGGGTATTTCTTCCGGTGCAACTTTAGTCCAGCCTCTGATAGCAGCTGAAGGGTGGCTCACAGGTGTTTGTGATGCTCTTCTAAGGTGTTCAAGAAGATCAAAATATCGTCACTGAGATTGATGACACCAGCCAACTCCGACAGTGTTTCCCGTATAGCGTTCTGGAAAATCTCCACAGCCGAGGAGACCCCGAAGCAACGCAGTCCCACATGGGTCGAGACCGTGGTGGCGTTGCGGCTCTCAGGGGTTAGTTTCATCTGGTGATACCCCGAGTTCAAATCTAACTTGGAAAACCATTGAGCCCCGTTAAGGTCTGCAATAATATCATCCATGGTGGGTGTGGTGTGGCGCTCCCTTTTTATGGCACTGTTGGGCAGGCGCCTGTCCACGCACAGGCAGATGGCGTCGGGCTGTTTGGGCTTTTGGGCGATAATGAGAGGCGAGACCCAGGGTGTCGGCCCAGTCACTGTCTCCATGACCCCTTGCTCCTCAAGAGTCTGTAGTTCTTGCTCAACCTGGGGTCTCAGGTGGAAAGGCACCCACCGGTGTCTTAACACTGTGGGATGTACCGCAGGGTCGACATGCAGGTGGAACTGCTTCCCTTTTATCTTCCCCAGCCCGCAGAAGAACTCCGGGAATTGAACCAGCACCACTTCGGGGTGGGAGTTGTGTACTTGCCAGGCGAAGAATACCAGCTCCAGATCCTCTGCCGTGTGGCACCTTAGGAGGGTTCCTTTCTTTCCTTCCGCCACGTAGAACTTGGCACGCGTAGAATGGCGGTCGCTGCCAAGGGCAACCTCTATCACCCCGCTGAGGGGTAGCGGGTCTACGCCACCGTAAGCGTATATCTTAGTACGGCACGGTTTAAGTTCTGCTGGGGGAAATATCTTGCCATATTGTTCGACGTCCATGACGTTTACTGATGCCCCCGGGTCTATGAGCGCTGACACTGGTGTGCCGTTGATTGTTATGGTACATATGGGTGGAGGCCGCCACCTCTGATCCACGCTGTCGGCAGATGAGACGACGAATATCTCTTCATCTTCATCATCTTCGTACGGGGTAGCACATGGGTAGGGGCCTACTGCTGCTGCCCCCTCTTCTTCCGCTGGCGTCACCTGCTTCACCGCTGCTCTTCTAGCAAGTGTAGTTCCTGTCAAATCATTTATAGATTACAGGATGCCAAATTCATTTTCAGAAACAAATGAGGTGAATGTTTAGGTATTTTGAAGTATAACTAGGTAATTAAAAATAATGGTTTTCCCTCCCATACGATTACATTTAAACTAAACTTTCAGTCCAGAATGTTTTTTGTTTGACAGCATAATTGTTCTGCTTCACACAAGTTTTATTGGTTTTGATTTGCAGTTTTATTTCATGTTAGTTTTTAATTGCTAGAGTAGTGGAATAGTCGATTATTAATATTAAGAACCTTCATTGTCTGATTTAGGAGTTGAATAAGCAGAAGGTGGTTTATATATTCTATTCAGAATATCGAGAGAAAAAGCAAAACTTATTTTGCATTCATTGTTACAACTTTTATTCTCTATTTTGAAATATCAGATATGTATTGTTTAATCCATTACTTTCGCTACATATAATGGAATTGTTGCTATTGAGCATTGTATTTCTTGTCTTACAATGTTCTTTATGAAAGAACACATTTAAATGTCATTATATGTAAATCTCGTCTAATGTTCCCTTTAATATATTCGTAGCATATAAGTGTCCTGTTGTATCATGTGAGTTATTAAACTTGATTGTACCTAGGGTCAATATGAAATCAATGTAAGAAACTTACATGTACCTGCGATTGGTAATGTATTAAACAGTTTGCTGCACAGTTTGATACTATATCACATGTATTTGCAGTTTGAGGCAGGCACAGTGACATTAAGTGTTCTGCTCATAATAACACAATTATGGGCAGGTTGAAGGTTCTGAATTCAGAAATTTAACCACTAAACGACATATTTCTTTGTTAAAAAAAATGATTCCCGTGTGTTTTCTTTAAAATTTACCCTAATGAGTTACGTTGAACTGACACAATACTACAGGCCAAAGAACGTTTTTTAGATAAATGCAAGGTCCACAGAGGAAACTCTTGCAACCTTGACACAGGCCACACAGTCACTCCTGTATAGAATCGTCACATATACAATAGATTGCATTCTGCATCTGCTGTAGGCAAATTATTGCAGAATTATTTTATTAGCAAAACCAAAAGGGCCAGCTTGACACTGAAAGTGCTCTTTCAGAGAAAATGCTTAAATGAAATATTAATTTAACAGTCATGAAAAAAGCTGGTCACTCTAATGTCCACTCAAAGCCGTTGCTAATTGTTGGTAATGAATAAACATGCAATAACAACTGTTGATGGAGTCTTAATTAACATGACCCATTTCAGCTGGATGTGATTCAGACAAATTAGGACCTAGTCCAACGAAAAGGAGCTGCCACCCACGCTGTAGAGGTGCCTGGAATTAAATGGGCTCCGATGTTAAACAAATGGCACTGTCCATGCAATCAGGCAAAACACGTTCTGAGCACATTTTCTGTCGAGGCCCTCAACTGCACTCAGTAATCAAGCAAGCATTGAGAAAGGAAGTGGGTTCATGTTATGTACAGTGCATGCACACAGAGACACAGCATGTAAACATCCAGGGTGAAATCCGATAGACACCTCACCATAACCGACTGAAAGCACCTCTACACAACTATGTACTACAGCAGTGATTCCCAACCTGTGGTCTATGGACCCCTGGGCGTCCGCGAAGCCTCCTCAGGGGGTCCGCGACTGCTTAAAAAATTAAACAATATTAACAGATTAGGTCCCCAACTTTCAGTAATGACTTAGTGGGGGGTCCCCGGACCACAATAATGAGTCAGTGGGGGTCCCTGGGTTCCAGTTATTATAAAGTGGGGTCCACAGAAGTCACAAGATTGGGAACCACTATTCTATAGAATACATTTTTAGGGGGTATAGAACTCCCAACATTTCCCCTGAAGCCACTCCCCGATTCACGGATGAATGTGCAGGATAACAGCACAGGGTGATTCAGTATCAGGGGAATACAGAGTGAGATGGACGGGGGGGTGGGGGAGTTGGGTGATGTACCAATGGGGGAGGGAGGAGCTGGCAAGGTCTGATGTTTTCAGGGTGTTGCTCATTTGGAATGGCTTAGGGAAGGAACTGAATGCTGAGCATCACCAAGTGCAAAGTGATGCAAAGTTCACTGGAGCAGGACTGGCTGCTTTACAGAATAACAGAGTGACGCGTGTCAGGGGGAACAAAGTGAAGTGTGTGAGGGGGATTAGAGTGATGTGTGTGAGGGGCATCAGAGTGATGTGTGTGAGGGGGATCAGAGTGATCGCGTCAGGGGGAACAGAGTGATGTGTGTCAGGGGGATAAGAGCGACCCGTGTCTGGGGGAACAAAGTGATGTGTGTGAGGGGGATCAGAGTGATCGTGTCAGGGGGAACAGAGTGTTGTGTGTGAGGGGGATAAGACTGACGCGTGTCAGGGTGAACAAAGTAATGTGTGTGAGCGGGATCAGAGTGATGTGTGTCAGGGGGAACAGTGACTTGAAGCAGGGAGCAAAGTATATTGAGCAACCCTGGATGTAGGTGCCTGTTATTGGATTACTGAGTGATGCTCAGTAGGTGCAACTGGTCATGACCGGCTATGTGCATATGGTTATGTACATTGAAGGGCATATAATAATTATAAGTAGGTGTCCAAAGACCACTGGCATAGATGTGAACGGCTGCTATAAACGTCTCGAACTGGTTCATCTGTCAAACTTCCCCCTAACCAATAAAGGCTTTAAATGCAAAAAAGCAAAGACAAAAACGGAGCCGGATAAGCAACTCATGGTTGACAACATGATCATATTTTTAAAATATTTTTAATTATTTCTTTTGTACCAACACCCATGTGCGCAGACTGCAGACAGATGCAAAAACAAACACCTGCACAACGAACAGGCAAGAACACATGCCTACCAGTGCTGAAGTCACCATATGTCTTGTCCTGAACTATTACAAAATGTAGCAATGGGAGTATACAACAAGCACTAAAACCCCCCACTAAGAGTGGCATAGTAATAACTGGATGTGCTACAATAAACAACACCCCTGCTGCGAAGAGGTGCGTTAATGGGAAATACCCAAGAGAAAAGTCACACAGAATATATTATGCAAAAGTCCGGAGCACAAGACAAATGATTGCATTTCAGATAATTCCATTTTTAAATTTGCAAATCATAAATTTCTTTACAAATTTCCTTAATTATTTATGGATTAACAATGTAATAAGATGAGGTACAGTACCCATCTAAAAATTCCAGGTTATGGTTATGTTCTCCACATATTCCGTACAGGATCAATGGAATGTACGAACAGCCTTAGGAATTTCAAATTGTAATTGTTGTCTCTATATGTTCTGTGCATGATTAATATGAAGTACAAACAACCAACACGTTTCTTCTTGCAAAAAACACTTCTTCAGGGCAGCAAAGCCACATCAAATGACATGTGGTATTCAGAGACTAAAAACAAATAAACACCTAAAAGAAAAAAGAAATACCTCATGTTGCAAAGTCATCCTTTTGCCCTGTTCCCCCCAATTTTTTTGCTGACTGATACTAATGGTAACTGCCGCTGACTGTGCCCTGGGTCCTACTAGCTAGGCCTAGGCCAGTGCTATGCACACACATGTAGTAGAGTACACTAGGTGTTATGGTACCCTTACAATTGGCCTGACAGACCCTGTAAGTCCTTAGTAGTTAATAGGACAAGGGGATACAATCTGCCGACATGTCCCTAGTATACAATAGGGCCTGGAGATTAGATGCCCAGCAAAATGTCTGCACTTCCATGCATGCACTGCTGTGTACTTTCTGTCCTTTTAAATGCAGACCTGCCTTGCATCCTGTCTTTAAAAGTTAAATTCTAACCATTTGGATGACATCCTCTATAAGTCCCTAGAAGATAATAGGACAAGGGGGTGCCAACTACCTATGAACCCCTAGTAGATAATGGGACATGAAAGTTAGAGGCCCAGCAGATTTGCTGCCATTTGCACATTGGCACTGCTAGAGGTTTTCTGTCATTTTTAAATGCAGTCTGGGTATGCAGACTGCATTTAAATAGAACTGGTGTCCAAATTTGACATTGGTGCTATGGGCACTTTAAAAGTGATCATCTATTTTATTTTTACTGTTAGACCTGGCAGCTCTTGGCATAGTTTCCCTGTACTTTTTGCTTCTGACCTCCTGTTTTTGGATCCTGTGCTGGTAATTAGTTTATGCTGGTTTTGATACTCTGGGCACTTTACCACTGCCATTGCTAAAGTGCAAGTGATCTCTGTCTAAATGATATTGGTTATTGGCTTTTCCATGATTGGCATATTTGATTTACTAGTAAGTCCCTAGTAAAGTTCACTAGGGTTGTCCAGGGCATGCAAATCAAATGCTACTAGTGGGCCTGCAGCACTGATTGTGCCACCCACACGAGTAGCCCTGTAAACATGTCTCAGACCTGTTACTGCAGTGTCTGTGTGTGCAATTCTTTTCTGCCAGTTCGACCTGGCAATCATATCTACTTTCCAGGCCCAGACCTTCCCTTTTACTACATGTAATTCGCCCCTAAGGTAGGCTCTAGTTAGCCCCATGGGCAGGATGCAGTGTATTTAAAAGGTAGGACATGTACTGATGTGTTTTACATGTACTGATAGTGAAATACTGCCAAATTCTGTTTTCACTATTGCAAGGCCTATCTCTTCTGTAGGTAAACAAGGGGATTGCCTTTAAATATCTTTTAATTGGAGTTTCCTATTGGAAGCAGATAGAGATGTGGAGTTTGGGGGTCTCTGAACTTTTTGGTAAAGCTGATTTTTAGATTGTGTGTTTGAAATGCCACTTTTAGAAAGTGGGCATTTTTCTTGCACTTGCTCTTCCTGGCTGCTGAATAAACGTCTGTGTCAGACTGACAGTTGGTCTGTTTGTGAATTCACTCTAGACAGTGACACAAAGGGAGCTGAGCTGTGCCCTACCTATCTTTAGGAGTCTTCCTGGGCTAGAGTGGGAGGAATGAACTGACACCTACACTTGAAAGGGCTGTGCCTGCTCTCACACAATACAGTCTTCAATCCCTTAGAGTGTGCCTGGGGCAGGGCAAGGAAGAGGCAGGGTCTTGTGCACTACACAGTCTTTCCTTTGAATTTTGCCTACTTGAAAGGCAGAAATAAGTATGAGTACTGAACTGCTGACCCCACAACTTCAGATTACTTCTGGATCAAGAGGAGCCTCTGCCAAGGGGAAGAGCTTGATGCTTTAGGAGGACCTGCCACTCTGTCTGTTGCTTTGCTGTGATGGCCTGCTGCTGTTTCTGCCTTAAGAGGGAAAGGACTGGACTTTTGCCTTCTGAAATCCTGCTTGTGAAGTTTCCCCAAAGGCTTGGACAGAGCTTGCCCCCTGTTCTGAAGTCTCATCTTCTAGCACTTGGGCTCTTTTGCTGATACCTCTAACCTGCCAAGTGGTGCCACATCCAGTCCCTGGGCCCTTGAAAGGAGAAGCTGGTGAACCCAAGGTGAAAATCCATGCACCGGAGCCGAACAGCAAAAAAAACAACTCAGCGCCAGTGACATTGACGCATTGGCAGCTCAACGCAGATTCATTGCTGCTGTGTGTCTGGACTTTCCACACATCACCCCTGGGAGCCAAAATCTTCAACATCACCACGTGGACCTGAAGCTGCTTGTCCAGAAACTGAAGCATCGCCTACCCAGTGGAGAAAGAATCGACGCATGGCCTCACTTGTGAGTAAAGAATCAAAGCATCACTTGCTTTTCTGATGCACACTCACCCATGCGGCTTTTTTTTATGTATACCAGGCACTTTGTGCTAAAATAATGCAGCCATTGATTTCTATGGATTAAGACTCTTTTTACTTTAGAAATTCATATCTTTGCTTTTGTATGTTTGATTTTTGTTGTTATGGTCTTGTTTGATTTCGGTAAATATTGGCTTTTTTTCTAAACTGGTGTGGAGTCCTTTTGTGGCATTTTCACTGTGTTACTGTGTGTGTTTGTACAAATACTTTACACACTGCCTCTCAGATAAGCCTGACTGCTTGTGCCAAGCCACCAAAGGGGTAAGCAGGGGTTATCTGAGCTGTGTATCTCCCTTACCCTGAGTAGAGTGAGGGTCCCTACTTAGACAAGGGTGTAAACTGACTGCCATTTCTAACATTTACATATTAGATACCCCCAAGGTCTCCACTAGGTAGGACAAGGGGGATGGGTAATATAACTATAAGCAGGGTCCTTATGAAAGATGTTTTATAAACCCTGGTGAGGGAAAACTATTACTTGTTCCCCCATTTTAGATATTTACTCCATAGGCTAACATTGCAATATTGTATTTGATTGTAAATATTTTTAGGAAGGGCACAGAAATGTCATTCCAGTACTTAAAATATTTGTTTTGATAAATCCAGCAATTTGCCATTAGTGATGTTATCATAACTTGTATAGAAAAGATGTTATGGGCCTTTTCTTTCTGTAAGCCAAAATCCAGCCTGCTGGAGGTCCCCATTTATTGGTCAGTGCTGACAGGATTAGCAAGGCTGCTTTTATTAGGTGACAAGTGGCTGTCCAGGGTAGAGGCTATCTGCTGAAGGGAGCTCTGCAGCTGCACAGGAATGTCAGAGCAGGAGGATGGTTAATAAACCATCCAGGCTCAAAGGAGAACAGGACAGGCAGGGTATGCCAGTCTATCGACTCCCACATCCTGTGCCCCTCAGTCAGATACCATGCTTAAGGAAGGAATTTGCAGATGTCAAGAGAAGGGACTATGAAAATGAGCCAGACTGGGAGTTGGTTTGGTTAGCTCTGACTGCTCTGCTGAAATTTCAGCCATCATAGATTTTGGAAGAATGGTGCTTTCTGGGAAAGGAATATGCCACACTGTGGAGGAGATGGTCATGCACCTGCGTGTCACACTGCATTCTATTGGTCAGGGGTGCCCCCTTCCTGAAGCCCAGGAGCTGTGAATAAATATGTGAGAGGTGCATAGCCTCTCTGTTTTGCTGCTGAAACTACAAGCGGAAGAAAGACTGCCCTGCTGGAATCCGGATCTGCACCCTAGGCCTGCACTTGTGCCTGCTGCACAATCTGATTCTACAGCCCTGGGGACTGTACCTTGTTTTAAAAAAGACTAAGGAGTGGAATCCCTACAGCTACAGGTTAACAGAGCTTCACCTGCATCATCTCCAGCAATAGTGTCCAATCTGGAGTGCATCCAGTGGATGTTTAAGGATCTGGCTAGGTGCATTGTGGGAATTGTGGTCCCAACCTTCCAAGGACCATCCAGGAGATTCCAGACCCTTGGATTGATTTGTGTTTTGGACTGTTTGAACCTGCAAGAAGGACTTCAGGAAACATCTCCTGAAGTTTGGAGAAGTTTTGGGAAAAAGCTCCGGAGGTTTGACTTCCAAGATTTGACTAGAAGCTCCCTGAAAGTCAAGCCGGCAAACCCTCACCGAATGTGGCCTAGTGAAGAGCAGCAAGGGCCCTCGGAAAGAAAAGCTCCAGAAAAGTTTCTAAGTGTGAGGGTAACATTTTGACCGAGGCCTACCACTTAGCAACCAGATGTCCTGATTTGGTGCTTTGTGTTTCAAAACACTAGAAAGTGTTTATTATTTAAAAGATCATATTTCTGGTTCCCTACATTGGATTTTTGTCGTTTTGATGTCTATTTACTTATATAAATCTAACCTATTTTTATAAATTGGTGTTAGATTTTTATTGTGTGTTGTGTCTTACTTATTTACCTTATTTACTGTATTGGGGTTTTTGAATGCTTTACACTTGTCTCCTAAATTAGACCTGCCTGCTCGGGTACAGCGACAAAGGGATGAGCAAGAGGCTAATTTACTGAGACCTTTACTGACCCTGTATTGTATCAGTGGCCTTACTGCCAGTGGTAGGTGCCTGCCAATAACCCATTTTCCAACACCACATGTATTTGAAACACTACAAAAAGAAAAAAAAAAGAAAGAATGCAACCAAAAACCCACATAGGAAAAGTAAGGGATGGAGTGACCAAATTGAGCAGGACCCTCATACCACATCAGAATGACCATGTGAAATAAAGTTAAAAACAGAGACCCAGACAAAAAAACAATTAGTGCACAAAAGAAAAGCATGCTACAGAGTGTTTCAAAACAACCACACACTACCAGTTACCCAGTCAAATTAGCCAATGAATGATGTCTAATACCTTAAAAAATATAATGTCAGAGCAAGTCAGTCTGTAGTCATCGCCTAACAAAGATAAAAAAACATAAATGGGAACCAACTATGATTCTGTTGAAAAAAGACAAGCTAATTAGGAAACAAATTCAAGGTGAGTGATAAAATATCTCACCATAATTGAGAAACAAGGGTTAAACACGTAACCTACCAAAATGGAAATCACCTTGATGAGTATTAAGGAAGTCCATACCCCAATACTTCAAAGAATGGGGTGTCAAGTTTGAAAAAATATATGAAATGAATTACAGTAGCTACCACAGTAAGGCAAAGAAGAAAAAACCCTGATAAGGGTCAAGTATCTAAAAAAGAAAGAAAAAAGCCCAAAAGAGAACATTCATTTTATACACTAAGGGCCAGATGTAGCAAGGCATTAGCGCCTCGCAAACGGCGAAAAACGCCCTCACGCGATGCAGAAACACATATTGCGAGTCGGTACCGACTCGCAATATGTGTTTCAGACTCGCAAATAGGAACGGGTGTTCCCTTCCTATTTGCGAGTCGCACCGCGATGTAGAGTTGATTTGTGACCGCGAAAGCGGTCGCAAATCAACTCGCAGTTACCATCCACTTGAAGTGGATGGTAACTCATTCGCAAACGGTAAGGGGTCCCCATGGAACCCCTTCCCCTTTGTGAATGCTCACAATCATTTTTTTTCAGAGCAGGCAGTGGTCCTATGTACCACTGCATACTCTGAAAAAACCCGAAACTAAAAGGTTTCAGTATTCTTTCCATTTGCAGCTCGTTTTCCTTTAAGGAAAACGGGCTGCAAAGAGGAGAAAAAAACTGCTTTATTGAAAAGCAGTCACGGACATGGTGGTTTGCTGTCTCCAGCAGGCCACCATCCCCGTGAGTGCCCAGACTCGCTATGGGGTCGCAAACTGTGACCCACCTCATAAATATTTATGAGGTGGGTCTTTGCGACCCCATAGCGAGTCGCAGAAGGTGTCTGAGACACCTTTCTGCATTTCCTTTTGCGAGGTGCAAATTGCGAGTCGCTGGGATTCGCAATTTGCACCTTGCAAAAGGAAACCTACCTACATCTGGCCCTAAGCATCTATATAACCAATTCAAAAGTTCAACAAGTCCTACCGTGTTACCTTCAAACAGAGTTGCATAATGCTCCACAGCAAGTCTTTCATGAGTGACTAAACGTCTTAACAGCTAGTCGGCAAGCTGTCATAAGTGGAACCCAAGTGTGATGAAAAAGATGGGGTAATAATAAATAAGAGTCAGGAGTCATAAGAGTGGCATTAGGATAACTGAGTGCATGGATTAATTGCTAGATTAAGTGATGAGTTCATGAATGCATAGACATCAAGGAGTGTGTGTGGGTCACTGGGAGTGTCTGTGGGGGCAAGGGGAGTGTGTGGGTTCTTTTAGAGAGGGGGCAGTGGGAAAACTGGGTGAATGTATGCATTAAGGGGAGTAATTGAGTGAGCAATTGAATGCATGGTTGGATGAGTTAATGAGTACAAGGATGAATAGTTAAAATAATGGATGACTGAGTAAATGTATGTAGCGGCAAGGGCAGTGTGTGTGGGCAAAGCTAGTCTGTGACGGTCAGTGTAGTAAAGTAGTAGTGTATGGGATAGGAACAGTGAATCATTGAGTGATTGTATGCAGGGTGGATATGTGAGTCAAGTGATAGATGGGTGAATCAGGACATGGATGGACAGCTAGATGAATGGCTTTTCTTCAGTAACCATTAGTACACATTCAGCTGCACACCACCACTAATTAAATCTAAATGCATGTTCAGCTTTGCACCATTGCTCAGAAATCGTGTGTGGTTGCCCACATTTGGGGGTCCCTTGATATTTTTTAATTTTATGCCCAGATTTACTTTAACACTGATCAATATATAGTGCATGTTCTGATCAGCAACATTACTCAGAAATCTTGACTGCATGGCCATATGTGCACTATCACTCAATATTTCTTAATGCAAGGTCAGATCTGACCCATCAATCAGTAAGCATTAATGCATATTGATTTGCACATCCATTAGTTGATCCACCCATCAAGCAGAAACATTGTAAAGCATTTTAGAGCATTCCCTGCCAAATCTAAAAACAGGCTTGGGACCCAGTTAGAAAATTAGAAAAACATCTGGAGGGTCCTATGCTGATCTATGTATGGCGGAAGGGAAACATCGTTGACAAAAGTGTGACTGGAAGGGTTTCCCTAGCAAACTCCCCCATTGGGCTTTTCGTAGCATAAAAGAGGGACCAACTGAGTCTTGAAGAATTAGTGAACCTTGTCCAAGTGATTATACTGATAGGTATAAAGTGTATAAATCCTGGTGCTTGTATGAAAAGTCTGGATTTAGGAGAGTAGGGATCTCGATCCTGGCAAAAGCCAGGGACCCCATGGACCCCATCTTTGGGGCCATTTTTTAGGCTGAAACATGTCAGCTTGTTAGGCATGAGGACACTATGGATACATCAGGAGGAGAGAGCCTTTTTGTAAGTCTTGACAGACTAGTCACGTTTCCCTTGTGTTATTGAGAGGAAATATGTTCGTCTGCAAAAGCCACATGATTTTAAGGCCACTTTATGCGCATTGGGCTTTTTTGCATACCAGAGAGGTTGTGAATGCCTCTCCTTACCCCCATGAGGACTTTGGACCAGATGTACGAAGCATTTTTCAAGTCGCAAACAGGCCGATTCGCAGAATCGACCCGTTGGATGTACAAAGCCGAAACTGCGATTTGGTAACTTGTTACTGAATCGCAGTTTGGGTTTTGCGATTCGGTATTAGGAGCGGCGTGTCAAGGGCGTCCCTTCGTAATACCGAATCCAAATGGTATGTATGATTGTTTTGTTGTGAATGGCAGCGAAAATATGGACCACTGCCTGCTCTGAAAAAATTAAACGAAAACTTTTCATTTTTGTTTTTGAAATGCATCTTGTTTTCCTTTAAGGAAAACGGACTGCATTCCAAAAAAAACCCAAAAAACAGCTTTATTTGAAAGCAGTCACAGACATGGTGGTCTGCTGTCTCCAGAAGGCCACCATCCATGTGAGGACGGCCATTCCCAATGGGGACGCAAATTGCGACCTACCTCATGAATATGCATGAGGTAGGTCATTTGCGACCCCATTGGGAATCGCAAACAGTGTAAAGTACACCGGTGTTGAGACTCGCAGTTTGCAAGTCGCAAAACCTGATCTTTGTACATGTGACCCATAAACTTTTGCAGAAAATGTGGCCATAAAATGGACAGGGCTGTACCAGAGTCAAGCACAAAACGTTTGCCATTCAGAGTTGGGATCTTACTTGTCCCAGTCACACCTCATCCTCACCTATAGACATGATATTAAAGTGCTGTATTACCATTAAAAAAATATTCTCAAATGGATTTCCCAAACTTGTAGCACCTCTACAAGTCATGTAACCTTCACATTTGATTGTGTACACACATCACAAGTAATAATAATATGCCAATAAAAAGACAAAGAATACCTATTGCTATAATATAAATAATACACATAGTAAAAGTTGCTGCCAGGGCTCATTCAACATGCAAGTGAATGAGCAGTTGATCGCTGAAAACCAAGCTGGGGCATTGCTAAATTTGATCCACCAAATAAAAATTCCAGGTCTAGGGCAAATAGTCCACCCCTCTCATACAGTTACTCCCAAAAACTCCTGTTTCACACACAGTTGCTTGCCATCTCAGACCATCATTACACATTCTGACCTAATCCAGATCAGGAGCTCTGTGGGCAGTCTCACAGAAATGTTGATGACCACTACCATTTTGAAAAGACTGATCTGATCTGTCCTGGAAATCAAAGCATTTCCTCACCTCTCCCACACGTGTCAAATGTGTTCTGAGCAACAACATCTACTTTTAAGAGGAACATTCACATCCCTACTGATCTTCATACCCAAACACCTGATTTTGTTCGCTTGCCATTGAAATGCCGTCTCCAACCCACCTCCCCACTGCAGTCTGTAACAGTAGCTGTCCGGATTTGTTTTGCACATGCCAGAATACTGCCCAAATTCTTCCACCTCTTTCAGCAGTGGCCCAAGATGTAACTTTTTTGTACAGAAATATGTGATCTGCAAACATGTTAAGGAGAGCGGTATGACCTTGAAACTGATGCCACATGCACATGCTTCTATCCTGGGGACATAAACCTACCCTGCCTGGTCACATCCGAGAACACAGACCATTTAGGTGTCACTCTATTAAATCCTTACCCTAGCAAGGGGTGATGAATATAATAGATGGATCAATCAGTGAAAGTAAAGTATAAACCTATCTCTCATTCTTACTAGCACCTCAAATAAGAATATCAATTAAAATTAGTCAAATGCTTTCCTGGCATCCAACGGAACCAAGACAATGTCAATGTTCAGGTTACTAGAATTAAATGCCCTTGTACAAACATAACAAGTCCATCAATACGACAGTAAATTGATTTTATTGCTTATATAAAGAAGACTACACCGAGTGGGCCATGCATGGCTTCATCCTAATAACATACCAGACTAAGGCCCTCATTCTGACCTTGGCGGTCGGCGGAGAGGCGGCGGTCGGACCGCGAACAGACCGGCGGTATTAAAAATGGCATTCTGACCCTGGCGGGAACCGCCAACACAGCCCGCCAACTTAACACTCCGACCGCCACAGCGGTACAAACAAAAAGCGCGGCGGTTCCCGCCAACAGCCCGGCGGCAGACAAAGTACCGCCCACCCTATTACGACCCACCAATCTGCCACCTTTTCCGGGGCGGGAGCACCGCCGATAAGAACACGGCGGAAACAGACTACGAACGGGAAAACGCTCACCTCTACGCACTCCACGCGAGATTCCGGCAGTATGGAGCCAGAGTTACAGGTCATCCCCGCACTCCTATTCCTCCTCATATACCAGGAGCACGCCCGGCGGCGCGGAAGACATCGGTGAGTACTGCACCTACGACACAGGGGAGGGAAAAGATTACCGGCACACACCCACCCACCCACACCCACTACAACACACACATCAATGCATTCCCACAGATCACTGTCACAACCCACAAACCACCCCCCTCCGAAATAATGCAAAGACCAAAAGAAGAGATCATAAACGGGCAGATATATTGAAATATGGACACCAGTAATCCCAATAAATAAATAAACTATGTACAAAATATATACAGCTACTAAATGTAGTCCAACCACTGTCCGTGGATCACAGGGGTCCTGTGCAAAGGGGCAAGGCCCAGTCCCACGACAAGAACTCCACGGAGAGAACACTGCAGGGGCATCAGAAAGAAAATAGGACAGGCACCTCAGGGGGAAGGGAAGGGGGGGCACCTCAGCCACTTGAGTACACGACGCCATATCCACGAGGGGACTCAATGACCACTGGGCCATCCTGGGGAGAGCAAAGCCACAGTCCATACAGTCCATACAGTGGGTGGCCTGCCCACTGGGCCATCCTGGGGAGAGCAAAGCCACAGTCCATACAGTCCATACAGTGGGTGGCCTGCCCACTGGGCCATCCTGGGGAGAGCAAAGCCACAGTCCATACAGTCCATACAGTGGGTGGCCTGCCCACTGGGCCATCCTGGGGAGAGCAAAGCCACAGTCCATACAGTCCATACAGTGGGTGGCCTGCCCACTGGGCCATCCTGGGGAGAGCAAAGCCACAGTCCATACAGTCCATAACAGACCCCACTGCCACTGGAGGAGGCAAGTTGGCCAGAGGACATCCTGCAGCCCTGCCCGAGATAGATCCTGCCCTGGCACGTCTGCCAAAGGGCCAGCGGTTCTTGCCCTGAAGGGCCCAGTTCTGCGGTTCTTGAGACGGCGGGGCCCAGTTCAGCGGTTCTTGCCTTGAAGGGCCCAGTTCAGCGGTTCTTGCCTTGAAGGGCCCAGTTCAGCGGTTCTTGAGACGGCGGGGCCCAGTTCAGCGGTTCTTGCCTTGAAGGGCCCAGTTCAGCGGTTCTTGCCTTGAAGGGCCCAGTTCAGCGGTTCTTGAGACGGCGGGCCCAGTTCAGCGGTTCTTGCCTTGAAGGGCCCAGTTCAGCGGTTCTTGCCTTGAAGGGCCCAGTTCAGCGGTTCTTGAGACGGCGGGGCCCAGTTCAGCGGTTCTTGCCTTGAGGGGCCCAGTTCAGCGGTTCTTGCCCTGAAGGGCCCAGTTCTGCGGTTCTTGAGACGGCGGGGCCCAGTTCAGCGGTTCTTGCCTTGAAGGGCCCAGTTCAGCGGTTCTTGCCTTGAAGGGCCCAGTTCAGCGGTTCTTGAGACGGCGGGGCCCAGTTCAGCGGTTCTTGCCTTGAAGGGCCCAGTTCAGCGGTTCTTGCCTTGAAGGGCCCAGTTCAGCGGTTCTTGAGACGGCGGGGCCCAGTTCAGCGGTTCTTGCTTTGAAGGGCCCAGTTCAGCGGTTCTTGAGACGGCGGGGCCCAGTTCAGCGGTTCTTGCCTTGAAGGGCCCAGTTCAGCGGTTCTTGCCTTGAAGGGCCCAGTTCAGCGGTTCTTGAGACGGCGGGGCCCAGTTCAGCGGTTCTTGCCTTGAAGGGCCCAGTTCAGCGGTTCTTGAGACGGCGGGGCCCAGTTCAGCGGTTCTTGCCTTGAAGGGCCCAGTTCAGCGGTTCTTGAGACGGCGGGGCCCAGTTCAGCGGTTCTTGCCTTGAAGGGCCCAGTTCAGCGGTTCTTGAGACGGCGGGGCCCAGTTCAGCGGTTCTTGCCTTGAAGGGCCCAGTTCAGCGGTTCTTGAGACGGCGGACGGTCTATGGCCAACTGCTAAATGCCTGGTGGTGCCCTCCTGGGCAGCGGGGATGGTGCTCCTTCACCGCCCACCTGGGCTGTGGGTGGTGGGGCCCTCCTGGCCAGCTGGGCTGGGTCCTCCCTGGGCAGCGGTTATGGGGCTGGTGGGCTCTCCCGGGGCAGCTGTGCCGGTTCCTCCCGGGGCAGCGGCTATGGGGGTTGTGGGCTCCTCCTGGGCAGCAGGCCTGCTGCCTGACCTCTCCAACTTGCTGCCCTTGCCCTCCTTAGTCGTCGGCCTGTGGCCCTTTCCTCCCTTTGGAGCTGTGGCTGGTGACTGTCTCTGGGTGGTGTCCGGGGGGGATGTAGAAGGCGGGCTCCTGCGGCGCCCCTTCCGCCTTCTGCTCCTCTTCCCAGGGGGTGGGCTGGCTGTCCCCTTGCTGCTGGGCGAAGATCCAGACATGCGGGCTGGCGGGCTCCAATACCCCTGCACCCTTGTCAAGGGGGCTGCAGGGCTGGTGGTGGCTGAGGTGCTCTTCTTATCCCGACGAGAAGGAGGGGGGGGCTCAGGGTCAGGAAAGAAGTTAGTAGTGGCGATGAAGAGCTTCTTGGGACAATGGAGAGTGGTAGGTACAGTGGGAATGGGAGTGGAGGGAGAGGATGTGGTTGTAGGTGAGTCACGTTTGCTGTCTTTGGGTGCAGGTGCAGGAGGGATAGGCTGTCGTGAGGTGGATGGCTGTTGGGTGGGTGGGTGGCTGCGTTTGTGTGGTGTGGAAGAGGGGGTGACAGACACAGTGGGAGAGGACACAGGGGACGTGTAAATGGCAGTGGGGGTGGTGACTGCACGTGTGCGGACTGGAGTGGAGGGTGTGCTGGTGATGGAAACACTGGCTGATGGTGAGGTGAATGGAGGTGTGAGTGTAGACGTCACAGGGAGGGAGGAGGGAGACGAGGAGGTGGGGGTCACAGAGGTGGTAGTGACTGTTGGCATGTCTGCATCGGAATGTTGCGTGTGTGAATGTCTGCGTGATCTGTGGTGCTTATGTTTGGATGAGCTTCTCTTGGGTGTTGAGGTGTGTGCAGGCTGGTCTGATGGTGTGGGTGGGACAGGCAGAGGAACAGGAGACTGGGAGGAGGGAGTTAGAAGAGGCAGGCAGGAGACAGGGACAATGGCTGCCGTCAGTGCTGAGGCCAGAGCCTGGAACGATCGCTGATGGGCAGCCTGACCCGAATGAATGCCCTCCAGGTACGCATTGCTGCGATGAACCTCCCTCTCCACCCCCTGGATGGCATTCAAAAGGGTAGTCTGCCCAACAATGAGCATTCGGAGGAGGTCAATGACCTCCTCACTGAGGGCAGCGGGGGTAACAGGGGCAGGGCCTGAGGTGCCTGGGGCGAAGGAGATGCCCGGCTTCCTGGCAGAGCGGGCACGGGGCGAACGCTGAGGGGCTGCTGGGAGGGCGGAGATGGTGCGCTGGGTGGCGGCTGTACCTGTAATGGCGGGGGGCACGGATGGTGCCACCCCCGCAAGGGAGCCCCCTTCCGAGGACGTGTCCGTGTCGCTGCAGGGTCCAGTCGTCCCCGTCGTGGAGCTCCCCTCGCCCTCCGTCTCACTGGTCCAGTCTGACTCTGTGGCATGGCCCTCCTGGGCCATGTGAGATGCAGCTCCCTCCTGCCCCGATGCCACTTCTCCTCCGCCTGATGATGCTGATGCACACAAGCACAGAAAGACAAACAAAAAGGGGGGGGGAGAGAGAAATAAAGGGATATTGAGTACATGGATCTCCGGTACAGTTAGCGGACATGACAGACACAGATGCCCCCTGCACTAAGTTGCGCACTTGGGGTACGCTACGCATTCCGTGGAACATGCCCTACACGCCTAGAGTTGACAACTGCACCCATGGATGACACGGCCCAGGGATGGCTGTACTGACAAACTACTGAGGGTGGTGGCTGGGGACACAGGGGCTTACGGGGGTGCCCAGCCTACAGATATCGCCCTGGCCTAGGGGGACCCCCAGCCCTCCTCCCCCACCCAGACACCTCCACTGCGCGACAACAGAGTAGATAATGCTTGGACTCACCCCCTTGTGTCTGCTGTGCTGCCCTCACGCGCCCATCCAAATCAGGGTAGGCCACCGCCAGGATCCGGAACATCAGGGGGCTCAGTTGACGGCAGGCACCCCGCCTACGTTGGGAGGCCATCCCCAGCAGAGACTCGGCGGTCTTCTTGGTCCCGCGGCGGATGTCCTCCCACCTCTTGCGGCAGTGGGTGCCCCGTCGATGGTGGACCCCCAGGGCCCGGACTTCCTTGGCGATGGCACGCCAAATCCCGATCTTCTCATGGGCGCGAACCTATGTGACACGTACAGGGAGGGAGAAATACCACGTTCAAGTTACTCAGCATTTTCCTTTCCAGTGGCCCAACGCCCCCCATCCCCGCCAGGCCCCCCGCCAGGCCCAACATGCCCCCCATCCCCGCCAGGCACCCCGCCAGGCCCAACATGCCCCCCATCCCCGCCAGGCCCCCCGCCATGCCCAACATGCCCCCCATCCCCGCCAGGCCCCCCGCCAGGCCCAACATGCCCCCCATCCCCGCCAGGCCCCCCGCCAGGCCCCCCGCCAGGCCCAACATGCCCCCCATCCCCGCCAGGCCCCCCGCCAGGCCCCCCGCCAGGCCCAACATGCCCCCCATCCCCGCCAGGCCCCCCGCCAGGCCCCCCGCCATGCCCAACATGCCCCCCATCCCCGCCAGGCCCCCCGCCAGGCCCAACATGCCCCCCATCCCCGCCAGGCCCCCCGCCAGGCCCCCCGCCAGGCCCAACATGCCCCCCATCCCCGCCAGGCCCCCCGCCAGGCCCCCCGCCAGGCCCAACATGCCCCCCATCCCCGCCAGGCCCCCCGCCAGGCCCCCCGCCATGCCCAACATGCCCCCCATCCCCGCCAGGCCCCCCGCCAGGCCCAACATGCCCCCCATCCCCGCCAGGCCCCCAAGCCAGCCAGTGGCCCCAAATCCAGATAGAATTAAACTCACTTGTTGGTCTGGAGGACCGTAGAGTAGCGCATACTGGGGGAGGACCCCATCCACAAGTTTCTCCAACTCCTCTCCAGTGAAGGCAGGGGCCCTTTCCCCAGTCGCAGCAGCCATTGTCCCTTCCAGACCGAGGTCACAGCAACACTTGCAGTATAGGTCCTCTCCTGTGAAAGTTCAAGTCGCAAGTGGATAAGTAGATAGAAAATGGCGGTCACGTCCGCGGCGGTGCGTACCGCGGCGGTGCGTCCCGCCACCGCCGGCGCCCTTCGCCATTGGCTCCTGAAACCCATAGGCTTCAATGTTAACCAATGCGGCTTCGCGCCGCGGTCTTCGCCCGCCGCCCGCCGCGGTGTGCCACGCCAGCGCATTGACCTCACATCCCATTGTCACACTTCACAGGTCAGGCAGCCGCCATTTCCAGGGCCCACATGGCTCAATTTCAACTGCGTCACACAGGCCTAGGCCTTGCATAGCCACTCAGACACGCCATTCACTGCATAGAGAATCGTATACTGTGCTAGCTGTGAGTACGTACCTGTGGGTTGCCTGACTGTGTGCTCCATGTTGTCCTTCCTAGGCACCGTCCGCTGGGTTGGGCGAGGAGACGGATGAATCCTCCCGTGTACCGACCGCTGGTGGACCTGTCGACAATGGAAGAACGCCACATTATCCTGACCTACCGTCTTAACCGTGCCACTATCCATGAACTGTGTGCCCGGCTGGAGCCCGACCTGATGTCCCCCATCCGCCAACCCACAGGGATTCCCCCTCTGGTGCAGGTCATGTCAGTACTCCATTTCTTGGCAAGTGGGTCATTTCAGACAACCGTGGGAATTGCTTCCGGGATGTCTCAGCCCATGTTTTCAAAGGTGTTATCCAGAGTGTTGTCTGCCCTGATGAAATCCGTGAGGAACTACATCATTTTCCCTGAGGTGGGCGAACTGGCTACAGTGAAGGGTGATTTCTACGCCCTTGGACATATTCCCAACGTAATTGGTGCCATTGATGGGACCCATGTGGCTTTGGTTCCCCCAAGAGACAGGGAGCAGGTGTACAGGAACAGAAAAAGTTACCATTCAATGAACATCCAGGTGGTGTGTTTGGCTGACCAGTACATCTCGCATGTAAATGCCAAATTTCCAGGGTCAGTGCATGACGCCTACATCCTGAGGAATAGCAGCATCCCTTACGTGATGGAACAGCTACAGAGACACCGTGTATGGCTAGTGGGGGACTCTGGGTACCCCAACCTGTCGTGGCTACTGACCCCAGTAAGGAATCCCCGGACCAGGGCAGAGGAACGGTACAATGATGCCCATGGGCGTACTAGGAGGGTGATCGAACGCACCTTTGGCCTCCTAAAGGCCAGGTTTCGCTGCCTGCATATGACCGGTGGATCCCTAATGTACTCACCTAAGAAGGTGTGTCACATCATCGTGGCCTGCTGCATGCTTCACAACCTGGCTTTGCGCCGCCAGGTGCCTTTCCTGCAGGAGGATGGTCAAGACGGTGGTGTTGTGGCAGCGGTGGAACCTGAGGAGAGTGACGAGGAGGAAGACGACGGGGCTGAAACAGACAACAGGGACAGAATCATTGAACAGTACTTCCAATAGGACACAGGTAACATTTCAAAGATAATTTAGTAAATGTTAACTACTCTGCAGCATCTCTGCTGCCTGTCTATTTGCCCCAGTGTATGATGACTGAGTTTTGGCTTTTCCCTCCCTATGTCAGATCTGGGGTCCCCACTACGAGTCCTGTGCTTCGTTTCCCCATGGACTACAGCTTTGTGGCAGCTGTTTGTTGACTTCACCATGTACAAGGACATATTTGCACTGTCATGTCAATTACAATCTATTGAAATCACAGCCAGACTCCTGATATTTTGGTGCAAAATAGGTGTTTATTGAAGTGCTCAAAATGGGATGGGTGGTTTCAAGTGGGTGGGGGCTATGGTGAAGGAATGTCCATGGCAGAGTCCAGAGTAACAGTCACACAGGTGCATTGTCCAGAGGCCTGTGGAGAGATGGAGCATGGGCAGTTCGAGGATGGACAGGGTGACAATGTGGGACAGTGGGATGACATCAGGTGGTATCCATTGCTGGCGGGGGTCTTGACATCCTACTCTGTCTTGCGAGATCTCAGGGCCCTCTTGCGGGGTGGTTCTTCTCCTGCAGGAGGTGGGGGTCTGGTGGGCTGCTGCTGTGCGGGGGCCTCCTGTCCACTAGCGCCGGCGGAGGTGGATGGCTGTTCTTGGTCCCGGCTAGTGGCAGGGGCCCTTGGGTGTTGTTCAGTGTCCGCCCTGCTGTTTACGAGGTCCTGCAGCAGCCCTACCATGGTAACCAGGGTGGTGTTGATGGCTCGGATGTCCTCCCTGTACCCCCGATAGTGTTCCTCCTGCAGCACCTGGATCTCCTGGAACCGGGCCAGTACCGTCGCCATCGTCTCCTGGGAGCGGTTGTATGCTCCCATGATGGTGGTGAGGACCTCGTGGAGAGTGGGTTCCCTGGGGCTCTCCTCCCCCCCCTGTCGCACAGCTGCCCGCCGAGTTGCCCTGTTTCCCTGGGCCTCTGCCCCCTGGCCGGTGTGCCCACTACCACTGCCCCCAGGTCCCTGTTGTTGTTGGGGTGGTGGGTTATCCTGGGTGCCCTGTAGTGGTAGACACACCGCAGATTGACGCGCCCTGGAGACAGAGGCATGGGCCCGCTGGGTGGGAGCTGTGCTGGTGTTCCCAGAGGGGTTAGGGTCTATAGTGGCCTGTGCCTGTGTGAGGGGAACCGACTGTCCAGAGGTCCCCGATGGTCCGGGCTGGTCATCGGTGTCCAGATCGACAGAGCTGCTGTCATCGCTGACGGCCTCTTGGGTGGGGGGTGTGGATAATTCTGGCCCCTCCGCCGCGGTGTGTTGACGGTCGGGTCCTGCAGGGGTATAGAGGTATGGTTATAGTTTAAATGTGTCGCATATGGGTGTATATGTGGGTTCTCGTGTCCCCAAGTGCTGGCATTCGTGTGTGGGGGCTTTGGTGAGGGTGGCTTGTGGGGGGGATGTGTATATGCATTGGGCATGCTTTGGTGATGGGTGTCCATGCTTAGTGGACGCATGCAGGCCTAGGTTTTGGGATGTGTGGGTTGTGATGGTGAGACATTGGCGGGGAATAGGTGTGCTGGGGGTGGGGGTGAGGATGGTGGTGGGGGTGAGGATGGTGGTGGGGGTGAGGATGGTGGTGGGGGTGAGGGTGGGGGTGAGGATGGGGGTGGGGGTGAGGGTGGGGTTCGAGGATGGGGGTGAGGGTTGGGGTCTGATTTGGCATGCAGGTGGGGGGGAAGCAGTATTGAAGCTTCAACTTACCAGTATCCATTCCTCTGCCGACTCCTGCGAGGCCGTCAGGATGCAGGATGTTCAAGACTTCCTCCTCCCATGATGTGAATTGTGGGGGTTGAGGTGGGGGTCCTCCGCCAGTCTTCTGCACGGCGATGTTGTGCCTGGATACCATGGAACGCACCTTCCCCCGTAGGTCGTTCCATCGCTTCCTGATGTCTTCCCGATTTCTGGGGTGCTGTCCCACTGCGTTCACCCTGTCGACAATCCTCTGCCATAGCTCCGTCCTCCGGGCAATGCTGGTGTATTGTATCTGTGTGCCGAACAGCTGGGGCTCTACACGAACGATTTCCTCCACCATAACCCTGAGTTCTTCGTCTGTGAAGCGGGGTTGTCTTTGGGGTGCCATGGGGTGGTGTGTATGATGTGTGGGGTGGAGTATGTGTATTTAAGTGAGTTGAGTGTGGTGGTGTGTGTTGTTTTGTGTGTGGATAGTGTGTGGGTGATGGTGTTGAGTGGCTGTGGCTGTTATGTTTTGGATGCTGGTGTCTCGCTCTTGCCTTCTTTACGAATTTGTAAGCGTAGGGGTTTGTGGGTGATGTGGGTGGGTGTTTTATATTGTATTGTGTGTGTGGGAGTGGTGTGTGTATGTGTATCAGGTGTGTGGGATTCAAATCGTCCAATGTGGCTGAGTTTTGTTCGTTTGTGTGTATTCTGACCGCGCCGGTGTGTCCCGCCAATGGAATACCACGTTTGAATGACCGCCGCGTGGATTCGTGGGTCGTAATGGGATGGGCGTATTTCTGTTGGCGTGGCGGTGGAGGTTTGGTCACCTCCACCTTTCCGCCGACCGCTGGTCTGGCGGTCTGTTGTGGCGGTCGGATTTTCGGAGGTTTGCCTTCTGCGGGTCAGAATGACCGTGGCGGGTTTCCGCGACCGCGGCGGGATTATGGAGGATTTATGACCGGCGGTAGGCGCCTTTTACCGCCGAGGTCAGAATGACCACCTAACACTCCATCAGAGTATAATGTGGGCATGCAATCATGATAACCTCCAATCCCAATGTAATTTATGATATTAAATCAGATACAGTTCCTAATTGGATCATTAGGTATTAAGGAATAGACTCAATACCATGGTCATCACTCAAACCTTCAAACCCAAAATTGGTTTTGTGTCTCCTCTTTCTTATCTTTTTCAGAGTTCCATGCCAGCCCTGTTTGGTACACCTGATCGAAGGAAAACATAATACAAAAATACAATCATTCCAGTTCTGCTTCTGAATAGGCTCATTTAAACACATTAACATACACAGAGAGGAATCAAAAACAATCTGCATCTAGCAAACATGACCCACCCTCTCCTGTTCAAAGCCAACAGCCATATACAGTAGAGATCAAGTTTCATGAACCCCCTATTCCATACTTTGACTTTCTTTTTCACTGTTTCAATCTTTAAAAAGTCATCTGATTGCAATCAATCCTATGATAATTCTTAAAATACCTGTTTTAATCTACTGTGTTCCAACGCTCTAGAAAATGGCATTTCACATGTAACATTGTCTACTAAGGCACTCTAAAATGTAGATTGTGTGAGTAGTGTTACGTGTAATGGATTTACTATGCTGTATTCTTCCCAGTGACCTGGTATCCTAATTGTTCTGTTGCTGTAGTTTATACTTCTAACAAATCCCTCTTTCTTCTTTTGCCAGGACTGGGAATTCACACCCTTGAAGTGTCTGTGTGAGGATTTGGGTATACTACATGGTATGGCTGGGAAGCCCCACCCTGCACTATACTCGCAAATACCATCTTGGGTCCAGTCAGGTAGGTTTACTTAATGGCTGTGGCTGCAAGCAGTAAGGCTTAGCAGAGGAACAATGTATAAAGCATTTAACAACACCAAACAACAGAATAAGAATGTCACATGACATGAAAGAAACAAGAAACCAATTTATAAAAAATTATTCAATGTTTATAAATTTTTAGAGATCTTAAGGATCAAAATCCACCAGAGGGTTCTGGAGATACAGATTTTAGAAATAATAAATACGTTTTATGTCAACCGGTAACAAGCACTGGCCAACAAAATGTTTGGAAACTTTTGAAACATTTGTAAAAGGTAGTTTGACAACTCTGGCATGAGTAAGTTGACAAAGTCCGACAGGACAGAAGTCTAGGGGGCAAGCAAGGACACTTTGGATAGTTAACTGATCACCAAAGTGTTTTTTTAGCACGATCCAAACTTTACAGGATGACTGCCATAGACGACAATGGAGTGGTCCCGATGCTGAGGGATGCAGGCTAAGGATGCTCAAGGATAATCCTGATCCTGTGCGATTGACAGGGGTGAAGTCCGGCTGAGTCCTCAGGTGACTGGGCGAGACTGTCCATGGATCTCGTGGTCCCACAAAGTCCTCTATGCAGGGGTCCAAGGGCTGCTGATGCAGGACATTTGCAACATCGTGGTCAGGGAGCAAACCTTTGTTGGGGACTATTGTCCCTCTTGGTCAACAAATCTGGTCACAACCAATACCCACGCATCCAGCAGACACAGGTGCTCCTTTTGGCTATCTCTGAATTGTCCTTTGGGGTGCCTGGAGTCCAGAAGCTGCAGTACTTCTGCAGTGGCTGCCAGAGATGCAATTTGGGCTCTTTCAGCTTTAATGACCCTGTGCCATTCCAGGAGGTCAGCTAACTGACCCTTGGGATCTTTGCTTCAGACTGGGGCCAGGAATGAGTCTTTCCCTGAGCTAGGCATGCAGAACAGGGTTCAAACTCAGCTAGCCCAAGGTGCACCTTGTGCAACCGCTTTGGCGTCGCAGCCTCTCTGTGTGCACCTCCAATGGGTGCAAAGTAGTCTTCTTCTAATCCTCCTTCCATGTCCAGTGAGTCATGAGGGTCAATGTGGCAGGGGTGCCATATTTGTTCCAAGAAAGTGCCCTGATGGGACCACACTGTCACTAGACAATTAACTACTGGGTCCCCTCCTACCTAGTGATGAAGTTCATGTGAAGTGTGGTATCTGGCTATCTCACAATGTCACATTATTGCCCCCTTCAAGTTGGCCCAACCATTCCTCATCGTCAGAATGAAGGATCTCCCACCTTAGAGGTTTGGCTTCCTGAGAGCAACACACTCACAGTAAAACCAGTTTCGGGGTGAGTTTCCCCTCTCTTGCCCTGTCTCCATTCTGTGTACAGGAACAAAAGGCATGCTCAGGGGTGTTGGGCCGGGCAGCCAAACAAAAGCAGCTTCCCCTTTGATGTGCAACTCTGGACTAAGCCCCTGAGTGGCCATCCTGGCAGGGAAGGTGACACCTTGCTGCTGCGGCACTGCCTTTGTTCCTGAGCCTGGGAGTCATTCACACATCTTCCCAGGTGGTCAGAAATCTGTCATTGTATGTGTGCCTTTGTGAGGCTGCTGGATTATCAGAGCACAGAGTGGCAACTTTCTAAAAGTTGCCCACCTTTAATAGTGACTTTAATTTCAACCTGGGCATCAGGACGCATTTAATGGCATAATTAATTTGATACTTTACATGACTCCGTTTGGTAGTCCATGTCAAACATTAGCCAAGTTGGAATGCCACCCTGTAACTCGGTATTAGCCAAAGGCGCTACCAGCTTTACCCACAGCAGAACAACAACTTAAAAGGGTTGCTGCTAAGATATATTGTAAAACATATATATTACTTAACAAAATACACCTCCCTGCCATAAGACTCTACAGGTCTGCCTTCGGGAGATTTATATATAATGTTAAGAGATGGGGGGGGCTTTGCCATTGGTTTGAATGACAAAGTCAAACTGGCAGTGGAAACACTGCCATTCCAGTGTGAAGTGGCAGACTGGGAGCCATCTTCTACCTTGTCATATGAAGGGTGGCACAAACAGTGCTGCACCCCTGAGTGCACACACTGTCTTACATGCCCTGCGTACCATATACTAGGGACTTATAGGTATGTCAGACCTTTTCAATTTGGTGTATCCAATTCGATATGAACTTTGGATGGGGTTAAAACACTTGCACTGAGGTCTGGTTAGCAGGCCTCAGTACACTCTCAGAGTCGCAAAAAACAGCAGCCTCAGTCCAAAAACGTGGGTGTGAACATGCAAAAAGGGGCATTTCTTTAAAGTCTGCTTACCTTCTAGACTTTCTTCAGTTTCGAGGATTTTCAATTTGTTTTATAATTTTCTTGATCTTGCGTTATTCAGATCTATAAGTTATAATAAATCTTAGTATGTTGGACTAACCCTCATGTTTTTTCCTTCTTCCCTCAGTAATATTAGGGTTTCCCTCTTCACTGAATCTATCTTCTCTGCTGCTCTTCTGAGAACATGTTCAGGGTACCCCCTCTCTCTAAATCCCAGCATCATGGTAGTCTTCTCCATCTCATATTATTCATTGTTTTTGAAGTTCTACATGCTCAGAGCAATTCCCCCTAAGTGATACTCCGTTTTAGGTGGGAAGGATGATGATTACCTACATATAGAAAGCTTAAACCTGCTATTTCTTTCCTATAAAGCTGGGTCTGCAATTTCCCCTCCCTTACTTGTAACGTTATGTCTGGATAGGTGTTTGAGGTATGGTATATTGCATGTATAACGCCTTGGTTTAGATTATTATTACCCAGTTTTTTCAGTTTATTTTAATTTCCTGCACCCTTCAACAAAAATACATTTTTAATATAGTTCAGCCAACATGTCATTAGTATAACATTCCATTTTACTGGTCCAGATCTCTTGCCCCTCCCACAAAACTATCAGCTAATTTACATAGCTTGGGGTAAAAGAGGTACCCACAGCTGCTCTTTAAAATTCTAAAAACTATTTTAAAGTGAAAATTGTTATTTTCTAAACAAATTGTATCATTGAAAACGACATATTGTATGCGCCAATAAATGTATACACCTAGGTTTAAAAAAATACTTGCTTGCCTATGGATCGTCTTTATGGTGAATACTAGTTTATAATAAATTTACTTTTTATAGTATTCATCAGACATTCAGATGGTCATGAGATCCCCACAATGTTTTTTAGGAAGTCCACACGATCTTTGACATCAGATAGCAAATTCAGAACACAGGGTGCGAGGAAATGGTCTATTTAACGAGATGTTGCCTCTAAAGAAACTCCTTTTGTATGGGAGTATACGCTCTCTGCTGGTCTGGATTTGCTCTTATGTATTTTGGGGGAGGAAGTAAATGGTGAGTGTATGAAATTGAAATATTAACCCCAGGTAAAAACCCACGTGATAATCACAAATCTGAAGTCACTAACTAAACCTGAGCTCAACCCCCTAGTAGCTATGGCATACAGCAGACAGGGTTCCCTTAGAGGCAACATGCAAAGTAATTATGCAATAACAAACAAGCAATAAAGGCAACATACATGAAAAGAAGCATGCCAAATCAAAGGAGAAAATGCGAGTAAAATTTAATTTCAATGACACCAACATGGCAAAAATCCAATATGGGAAACCAGAGTTATGAATATTGAACATTGAAATATAGGAACAGTGCCAAGAAATGTTAAGTGCCCACCACAGTCATCTAGTTGCACTTGACTGGTACCTAGGTACATGTTAAGCCCGACCATAATGGAGTGCAGGTCGGAAACAGAAACCAGGTTTTAGCGGGTTTGAACTTTTACCTTCTGACTTAGGGCCTGATTTAGATTTCAGCGGACGGGTCACTCCATCACAATGGTGACGGATATCCTGTCCACTGTAATATAAATCCCATAGAAAATAATGGTATTTATATTTCGGTGGACGGTATATCCGTCACCGTTGTGACGGAGTAACCCTTTTGTCAAAATCTAAATCAGGCCCAAAGTGTATGAAAGGGAAGTCAAAAATCCTTAGTGGTACAGGGCAGCATACTGTGGCCAAAGAGAGCCGCACAACCTCAGATACCTGTTGGAAAATGTCCTGATGAAGCCATTGACTTTTGACTGGAAAGCTATAAGTGGGAGAAATTTGAATTTCATTCCTAATAAAGGACCCTCCCCGGCAGGAAACTTTTGGCACCTTTGCACGGTGACGATTTCTACCTTAGGAGTGAGTCACTCTTTTGGCGCTTGGATCCTTCCAGTGGAGCAAAGGCTGTAGTCAAAGAGGGCTCTACAAGACTGGTTACCTCCGCCGAGATGTCCCACTGAATCGGATTTGCTGAAGCAGAAAAACTTTAAAAGGAGCAACCTCACTTTTCGGTCCAGCGGCAACAACCTTAGCCCAAGTGGCTTGGCAGGTTAATCCTAGTGCTCCAGGGTTCTTTGGAGGCAAAAACTTTGAAAGTCCCAGGATTCAAGATATGTCAGGAGAAGTACACTTTGACACCAGCCCAGGGTTCAGTGCCTTGGAAGCAGCATTTGTGGATTAAGACTCACTGCAGCAGAGGCCAGTAGTGGGTTCAAAGGCAGCTCCAGTTGTAACTGGTCAGCTGGGCAGTTGCACAAAAGGTCTCTTGTAGCTTGTTGTGTCATTGTAGCTTGAACAGGAGATCAGCCTTATGACCCTTGGAATCCACTTCTTTCCTAGATACAATACGGAGAGCAGGTCCAGTTTTCAAGGCTCTTCTCAGGCCGCAAACAGCAGGTCCAGTCCTTGTCTGCTCCACAGGTCTAGAACGTGTTCTGAGGAGCGTACTGAGCTCAACGTTTATGCCTGGCACTGGCCTGTGGGTGGGTATGTCTCCTGGCTAGTCCCCCTAACCAATTGGCCCAATAAGTGGGGTAACATTTCCCAGTGTTAACTCTACCCACTGTTGCAGCATTTCTTGTGTGCCTACTGCCAATAATCCCACAGTCCCCCTCCCTACCTAAAACCAAGGTGGCAGAATCTTTCTTCCCCTTGTGCAGAGCTCCTGTGCCCACACCAGAGGTGTGGCCAAGGAAATGATCAACCTTTGCTCTCTGTTCACTCCTAACCATTATGAGGTAGCTCCTCTCCCACTTGGATTGGTGTCTGTCTGACTGAGGGAACAAAGAAGGTGTCCGCTAATATTTTCCTGTGCCACGTTAGGCCTCTATGAAGTTAATCAAGTCACTGGACACAGTCCAGATGGTCCTTCTGCCAGAGAAACAGACACACATCCCCACAGTCAAGGCCTTTGTCCTGCTCTGGGAGCAGTTTTCATACCACATCAAGGGAGCTATTCAGCTACCAGAAGGCATTTGGAGCTCGTGAAAATTATCCTCTAAAGGCTGCAGGCCGGGAAAAGGCAACTTTGTAAAAGCACATTTTCTAAAATATTTATTACTAATCTGACTTGACCAATGAACCAAGCTTGTGATAAATATTTCAAAAAGTCCAAGAATGAATTTAGGAGCTGCTTCCTAGCAGGAGATCACATTATTAAATATAATATTGTATCCCAGTGCTTTTTTATGCACCAACAACCCTGCTACAGTGACAATAGCTTTTGGGGCCTTTTCTTGCAAGGGCATGTACTATTATATTTCTAAATGCCCTACTTCTTGTGGGCAAAAAAGCCTTTTTAGGAGTGACTTATTCATATTTAAAAGGACAGTTTTGACCTGTAAAAAGGGGCTATTTGACAAGCCAAATTTTCTGTTTAAAAACAGCACAGCCAGGTCAAAAATGATAGGTCTGAAGTCATGTTTACACTGTCACTGCTGTGGGTGCCACAGTGGGTGCTGAAGCCCACTATTGACATTTAACTTATATCCCTGTGTACACTTTGTACCATAGAGTAGGGACTTATAGGTAAGTTAAATATACCAATTTGGGGTATGCCAATTTCATTATGTTGAGTGAGTGAGTGAATCTTTATTTGCATGATTATTTAAAACCTTTGCAAAAACACAAGACATAAAAATTATTACAACTACTACAAAGCTTAAAATTATAATGCATCATTAAAAGCCATAACCTTCTTGACATCTATCATCACGCCTATACCTGAAGCTCTCTTAGACTAAAATAAGCTGAAATCACAGAGCGTGGTGCATGTTCAAAAATGCTATGTGACATGAAGTTCATCTGTAAAACCTATAAAATGCAGACACCTTATGTTACATGTTTGTAACGCATTACCTAGAATTCTGTGAGTCTGGTAAGATTATAGAATCAAGGTTCACTACAAAATGCTTATTAAAAGGTGTTTAGTGGCTAGGAGCTGCTATATGTATGAAATGTAGGGTACCTATGGAGCATGGGTGCAAATTCTTTGTTGCATGAATGCTGAACCTTATTACCTAGAAAAAGCTGTGATAAATATACAGAAAAGTGTAAAATGAAAAAAGATATGGAAATATGTATAAAAATTCACTAGGACTTTAAAATTGGAATGCAAGTGCCCTGCAACACAGTATCCGCCTCCGCTGAGTGCCTTCCCTTACTGCAGTGACCAAATTTTCAGGCACTACTTCCAATCTCATGAGTAAATGCTAGTACAGCGAGCAGTTGACCTCCTTGAAACCGATCGGGGTCAGCATTTAGGGGGATTTGTCAGCCACTTTGTTAGTAACGTAGTTTAGGTGCTGCCAACCCCTTTTTGGTTTCTGAGCATTGGTGGGCCTGCGCTAGCAGTAGATTTTTCCTCATAATGGTGAAAAATGTCCTGAAGCGGGCCAGCTCCATCGGAGTCTCAGCAGTAAATATGTATTTAACGGCTTCTTTACATGTCTGTAGCCATGTTTCAAGAAAAGGGGTTTTAAAAGTCGACATCTTTCTGTGGCCAATCCGGGGCAGCCGCATAATAAGTGACTAATAGATTCGACACGATAGTTACATAGAATACATTGCTGTGAGTGACCCCACTTTGATTTCCAATTACATCTGAATTCCCAGGTAGGTAGTGTTAGGAGCCGCATATTTACATGCTCTGAAATGTCGAGCTCCCCGGGCTGCTTTCATATACGGCTGAAGGTTGGCAGATCTATGCAACTCGTCTAAGCCCTCAGCCCCCCCTAATTTCCCTGATTATGGCCATATCCTTTTCTCTGGAGATTTGCGTGCCATGTTCTTTCAATGTCTTTTTCAGGTGGACCTTTGATATTCGGAGATCCGATAAATACATGGGGACTAGGTAAAAAAATTCCTCGCCTTGCCTGAGGTAGATGGCCCAGCTACTAGAAGCATCTTCAAAGATTACTTTCAATGAGCTCCGCAGACTATCGGTCTTGGCCCTGGAGACCACATGAGATAACTTAATTATGTTGTTTTTGCAATTTGTGTGCATGCATGTTAAGTTAAATTCTAAGTGGATCCCTGCATGTCTGGTGAATTTGGGGATTTGAAAAATCCTTTTATAAGCTCTCATTTGGTATTTCTCCAGGATTTTAGTTATCCTACCAGGATATGCTAAGTGGCCATAGGTAATCATGGGTAAAAGTTTTGCTTTTATGACTCTCCTGAATGGTTCTGTTGTAGGTGATTGAAGCCGGAGATGGAATTTAGCTAAAGCATAGGTGGTTCTCTCTGTCTTAATTCTCAATGCTGTTCCCTGGTGAGCTATTTTACCGATGTTAGATAGTCACACTCTGAGGTACTGGTACTTTTCTTCTGTGTCTATTCTCAATGCGCCAAGCTTCGACACTCTTGGATATTCATGCGACTGACGTCCCAAAACCAGAACCTTGGTTTTTGCTGCATTAACCTTCAGTGCATTTTATTCATTGTAATCCTGCAAGATGGCCAAGCTCCTTTTCAAGTCTAATTGGATCTGGGCGAGCAGGACTAAATCGTCCGCATATTGGATTATGGGAAGCACTGTCTTTCCCAGTTTCGAGGGAAATGTGTTTCCTCTAAGTAGGACCTTACCAAGGTCGGCCGTGTACAGATTGAAGAAAGTTGGAGCAATGACACATCATTGTTTTAGGTCTTTATTGGTATATATTCTTTTAGTCACATGCGTAGTTGAGATCTTAACTCTCACCCATGTGTCAGACTAAAGAGACATTATAGCTGCTAACAGGTTCCCTGGTATCCCTTGAGTAGCCAGCTTCTTCCAGAGTGTATGGCGTCCTACGCCATCAAAAGTCGCACTGTAATCAATGAAACATGCAAAGAGAGGTTTCAAGGTTTGATGACCTAAGTATGCGAGAGCCAGCACATTATCTAGAGTGGATGAGCTTGGCCTGAATCCTGTTTGGTACGGTGGAATAATATTATTTTCTGTGATCCAGTGTTCCAGTTCTTGAAGCAGGACACTTGCATAGGCCTTGCCATCCACATCCAGTAGAGCTATTAACCTAGAGTTTCCCGGAAGAGTGGAGTCTCCCTTTTTAAAGATTGGATGCAATATTGAGCCTTTCCAGGCTCCTGGGACTTCTGATTGACGTAGGCAGTTGTTAAAAAGGTTAGTCATGGGGGCAGCCCAGAATTCTTGGTCGTCTTTAAATATGCTCCCGGGAAGGCTGTTTGGGCCTGGGGCTCTGTCCCGTCTGATGCTGCTGAGGACCATTTTAGTCGATTTGACTGTGACCATTAGTGTGGTGTTTTCTAGGCCGTCAAGATCCAATGGCCTCCCTGTAGGTGCCCCTGAGCTTCAGTGCATCCAGAACCCACATAAATGGAGCCCATGTGTGTTTCCCAAACGCTGACAGGTATTGCGTTAGCCTTACTTACTGACCCATGTTCTAATGAGTTAATGTAGTCCCAAAACTCTCTACTTTTGTTCGGGGATAACAAAGCTTGCAGATGGATCCAACGTTCTTCAGTCTCCTTCTGCTTCAGTTTCCATACCTTTTCCTTGAGATCTTTCCTTGCCTGTCTCCTGAGAGTTTTTACTGCCAGGGATTTGTTCCTTCTATATCTTTTTTCTAACTGCCTGCACTTTTGTTTACTCTGTATATATTCCCTTATTGCGGTGGACTGCCATACCTTTTGACTTTTGTTTTCTGTAAGCCCTTGTAGCACTTTGCGGAGTATGTAAGTTCTTTATCATTTGAGCCCACTGTTTGCCAACATTACTAGACTCTCCGTCTAAAATTGGAGGACTATGGTCCTGCTTCCAAAGCTCGTATTTTGCCTCATCCTTTTCACTCCAATTGATTCTCTTTGTCAGTGGGCTTTAATTTGTTTCAAGTTTCTGGCCGCTGGCCATGTAGGACGGCAGTCTCTCTCCTTTAAGGGCTATTTCTATTATGATAGGGTTGTGGTCACTCTTGGATCTTCGGGTCACCTCATAATTTAGGCATCTGTGCCATAGAGCCAGGCTCAAGAAAATAATCCAATGTAGAAATCTTTTATGAAGATGGAATAGATGGGCCCGGCCTCGTGGTTTTAACATGTGATGATCTCAATTGGTGTTCTATTGGGAAAGTCTCTAGAGGGAATCTCAAGAGATCTCCGGGGAGACTCACGACTAGACCGAGGTGTCAAGTGTTGAAGTCTCAGGCGATTAGAAGTTCATGATGCGGGTGCTCGTAGACATATTCCTTTAGTGTGAACAGGATTGACTTAAACTTTATCTGTTTGGTTTCTCTGTTTGGATTTATGTCTAAATTTATAATCGCTATCGGTGTTACTTTTTTGGTTAGGGTAAAACCATAAATGGTTATTGCATGGACATCGCTGGTTGATTTCTCCCAAGGGACTAATTTCACTGCTCAATCTAATTTGACGTATGTTGCGAGACCACCCATGTGTCTTCTGAACATGTTTTTCTTTTTTGCGGGAGTATGCGTGGTTGCAAAGCCGGCTATGGTTTGTGCTTCTTTCATCCAGGTTTCCTTGAAGCACAGAATATCTGCATTTAAAAAAAAATCCTCAATGTTAGGGCTTGTGATAAAAGAGGCCAAACCTGCCACATTCCAACTGATTACCTTCATCACTTTGTCTAAGTTGGTGCGTGGGGATCCAAAGTTATTAAAGATGTTTTCTCTTTGATGTTCAAGGCTGTGGTGAGCCAATTCCAGGTCGGCCTACCTGTAGTGCTGTAGTCTGTTCTTGCGCTCTCTAGTTGGGGCTTTCCAGCGTTCTTTGTTAACTTGTACTGACATTTTTTCGTCTATTATCAGAGGTTTTACCATCGGGGTGCCCCTCAAAGCGCTGAGTGTTTTTTTAGGCAGGCATGTAGCTTGGGTTTCCCTAGTCAACACTTGTGGGTAGCGCTCTTTTCTCGGTATGCTGATTTTTATGCCCCAGTCTTCCAGGAGTCCCTCAAATTCAAAGATTTTATCAACCATGCCCTGGTTAGACCAAGATGTTAATGTAGACTCCCCTGGGCAAATCCATGGATATTTGTTGAAATTTACTGTTAGAAGGTCCTCTGATGTGAGTGTCAATAGCGATGGTATGTGGTGCAATAGTCTCAAGATCTTTGATCCGTTAAGTATATCCCAGGGACCCTGTGATACATATAGGGGAGAGAATATTATTGTCGGCTGTTCACCAGTTTCCTTCCTGTTTATACTGTTTGTATTGGTGGACCCCTGGTGAACCCACTCTTTTTCTAACCTATATGTATTGAAAAATTGTGGTTGGGTGGTGTGTGCGGTTAGTTGCCGTCTGTGCTCTCTGCTCCATACACCATCCTGAGCCGAATCCCTAGCTTCCATGCGTGCTGAGGTTTCTTCATTGGACTTCCAGTCAAATCTTAGTTTCTCTTGGGCCTAATTCCCTGAGATGTTCCTCTTGTTTCCCTTCCTGTTCCGTTCTATTAGAATGATTGGTGGGGCCTTGTGTGGGCACTTCCTGGAATTGATGCCAAGTTACAGGACTCGTCATGACCTTTCTATTATATATTTTGTGCCATTTCGGAGCATCATTATTTGCATATAAGGGAGTCCTTTGATCCATGAGATGCTCTTCCTGTTGTCTGGGACCAGCTGGTGGGTTGGAGGGGGCTGCTTCTTATTGACAGCCCCTTCTGTGGAGACCTTACCTTCCTCACCTCCTTAACAGGGGCCAATTGCTCTAGGCCCATCTCAACTTCTATCTTACCAGTCAGTGGAGCTGCTTGTTCTCCTATTGGAGTTGAGTTGGCCTTTACCGTGATCTTTGCCATTGGAGAGCGTTTGGTCAAGGACCGCTCTGTATTTTTTCAGCCCTGCATTTGAGCGTTCTTCCATGTTTATGCCCTTATGGGACTTTTCCTTCCCTTCCCCAGCCTGATTAGTAACCATGCTAGTGTATTCCTGGGTGCAGGTTCCATGTATCACATTTGATTGTGGTCTCTGCAGGAAGATTGGATAGTTCTCTATCTGCCCAGATACCTGTTGATAATTCCCAGTCTCGCTCTGTCTATTATTTCTTTTTTGTTTTGTGACTTTAAGTGTTTTTTTCAACTTCTTTTTCTGTTGTCTTGTTAATTGTGGTTGCTGCTTGGTCCTGAGGTCAAGCTCACACGGTAACTTGTGTTTTGCGTCAACAGCTTGCTCTTCTACACTATTCACAGGCACATTGGTGACTACAGAAGACTGCACTTCTAGGGGTTTCGCTGTTTGTTGCGTATTGTTTGGTTTCGTCTCCCTCCTTCTGTCTTCTCCTTCTGTGTGCGCTGTTGGGCCTTTGAAGAATAACTCAACAGGCCCAGTCTCTTGCTGGTTTTCCTCTGCTCCTTTGCCAGTTGTTTTATTATAGTTCACGGTGGCATTTTTGTAGTGCTGAATGATACTGGTTAATAAATCAGGCAAAGTTGCTAGTTTATCTATTATTTCGTCATTTTGTGAGCCCACGGCCGCCTTGTCTTTCCTCCAGCTATGATCCGAGTTATCTAGTTTCCCACAAAGCGCACTCAGTTTGCTGTCTAGGGCTATTAGGATTTGGGCTAGCATGTGGGTTAATTCTAGATGGATCTCCATTTTGAGAGATTGCTAGGTTAAGGCTTTGACTGCAGCTAAAAAGGAAGCATTGATGGTCTCTATGATGTGATCTGATCTGACCGCATCTCCCCTTTCCTTGTTAGGGAAGATTTTGGCGTGAGTTTCCCTCTTGGGGACTCTTGGTCCCTTTCTGGGTGCTTGGTGCTCCCATGTTTGTTTCTCGCAATGGCCAATCATCTTGCTCTACTATGATTGGCCATTCCCGTGAAGCTTTAAAAAAACCTTGCAGTGGGGTGGAGCACATCATTATTCTGAACCACCTCTATTTGTGGTAGAGTCTACTGGTGGATCTCGACCACTATTTCCCTGTTGTTTTCACTTGGAGGTTCCAGCTTCCTTTGAGCCACCTCTATTTGTGGTTGAATCTGAGGGTGGATCTCAACCACTATTTCCCGGTTGTTTGCACTTGGGGGTTCCATCTTCTTTGTCCCAATTCCGGATTGACTCTTCCTCTGGTGGATGCTGGTCCTTATGTCTCAGGCTCATACTCAAAACTCACTAGGTGCGTATTGCTTCCTTTGGCTCCCCTGCGGATTGTATTTTTGTCACTGTTTTTATCATTTATTTTCCCGTTGAGGCTATCCCAGTTCTATTCCAAGGCAGTATCTGCCAATTTGACACTATGCACCAATCCCTATAGGTTCCCAACTGTCCACGACAGAAAAGAGGAAAGTTATTTATTCTAGTATCTGTAGTGTGCAACTCCACCCAAGCTCCTGCTGCAGGAGGAGCTTAATAGGTAAAAAGAACCTAATAATGAAAACTATAATGGCGGTGCACCACTTGGTTAGCAATTATTTAGATAGAATATAAAGAAAGTCCAATTCTCCTATGGTATAAATGAAGCAAATCTTCTTTTTATTTCTTTCCAATTCCATAAATTTTTTCCACAATTATCTTGTTACAGCATGAAGTGCATAATAATGACAGCCAACGCATTTCGCCCTTCAACATAGGGCTTCTTCAGGGCTGTAACGTAACATGAAACAATAATATAAGACAGATGGTAAAAAAGCAATAATACAAAACACACCGACATCACCTAAATACATGATACAAACAAAACAAAATCATGAGACAGGACATGAACGTGCATAGACATATATATATATGAATGTATACATGACAGTAGGTCCAAGAGTATACTGAGATTGTCCAGTATACAATGAGTATAGTATAGTTCAGGGAACTGGCAAAGAAGTAGGTTTGAAGCCAAGAAATGAAAAGTCAGTCGAAAGTTAGGTGAAGTGATAGAAAAGTATTATGTGCTGGGGAAAGTAACGTCTTATCCGCTGTAAAAGTCAAATTAGTGCTCAAAAAATCATGCGAAAGCATATCTGAGAAAAACATGAGTGTACCTAAATAATGTCCAGTCGGTCATAATTGGAATATTCTTGAGGAAAATATTTCTAATGTGCCTAATAGGGGAAAGAGAGAGGAGAGAAAGAAGGTAGGGATAATGAGGGCCATATGTACTTGATGATATGAAAACCATAAACAAATAAGTCCTGATAAATATAACCTTGAAAAATATGACTAGTCACTAACCCCCATGAGTTATCATGATTTTATCAAATTAAAAAGAAAAACAGAGTAAAAAAGATATTGCTCGTAACATGCCTGTTAACAGAGCAATTAGTGTAGCTATCACACCATAGTCGTTATCGAACAATCGGTGAATCAAGAAATCAAGGGTTTCACTGCAAGTATCGGTAAAGAATATGGGCAAAGAGATGTCTTACCCTTACCCGAAAGGGATTCAAAATATCAGGGTGATAAAGTCTGTGACCATTATTTAGTTAAAAAAACAATCATGCCGAAAGAAGTCCGGCAGCACCTCGCCGGCCCCAGATTACAAGTGTCGCCGTCATCCCCGTTGTGATCCTTGTCTTGTTAGTAATCATCAGAACCTGGAAATCCGGGAACGGCAGGCAACATATATAGAAATAGAAGATGGACTAAAAAGTGGCGGCCATCTTGAAAGTACTTGAACAAGCGTCCCTGTTGTAAAGGAAATAAAAAGAAGATTTGCTTCATTTATACCATAGGAGAATTGGACTTTCTTTATATTCTATCTAAATAATTGCTAAGCAAGTGGTGCACCGCCATTATAGTTTTCAGTATCTGCCAATTTGACCAACTCTCCAATTATTGAGGAGCCCATACCAAAGCTGGTCGCACAGCTGACGGAGTCCTGCTCTTGCTCCTGCTCCAGTCCTTGTTCTTGTTTGTGCTCTGTTCATGTTGGCCTTGGTGCTGGGGTGAGCTCCAGTAACAGGAGTGGAGGAGTGACT
Source organism: Pleurodeles waltl (assembly GCF_031143425.1). NCBI lineage: Eukaryota > Metazoa > Chordata > Amphibia > Caudata > Salamandridae > Pleurodeles > Pleurodeles waltl. The sequence continues at coordinate 1,083,598,390 of NC_090439.1, read as the reverse complement.
GGTGCCTGTGAAGCGTGGGCATCCATGGATGTGACTGGTTCTCCCTCTTCATCTCCCTCTTCGTCTCCATCTCCTGCCCTGCTTCTTGCCCTTGTGAAGTAGTTATGAATGCAGATTTTCTTTGATATAAAAGCCTTCTGCTTAAGGGCAGTCCTGTGGACCATCAGAGTCTTGTTCTCATCTACTAGCAGCTGGCCTGCCGTAGCACTTAGTTTGTTGTCCTCTCCTTCATGGTGCTTCATTCCTATTGGTGCTGCTGTGGTCACAGTGCGCCTGGTAGAACTCAGGAACTGAAGGAGGATTGCCACTTGAGCGAGCTGCGCAAACTGCAAGCTGAACTGGAGGTGTGCTGGAGTGGGTTAAGCGCCGCCACACCCGCCCTGAAGGGGGGTCACGAGCATGCTACCCACCGTAGCTTGTAGCCTGTAGTTGCTTGCTGTTGTCCCCGGTTTATGCCCTTCACCCCTTGTGTAGGCCGCAGTCTCAACCACAAATTTCTGTTTAACGTCAAACTTGTGGTTGAGGTTTCTAGGTTTTCTGCTGTCGCTGATAGCTGCTGCTGCCCTTGCATGCACTCCTTGTAGTGCAACATTGTTGTTATTGACAAGGAAGCTAAGGCTAAGGGGCTATATGAAGACACCTCACCCATTCCTGTAAGTTTCACTGGGCTAGTAGAGTCTGTTGAAGTCAGTCTGGCTCACTGACAGGCTCCTGCTTGTCAATGATTCAATGGTTCAATGGTTCAATCTCTTTCAAGCTCTCCACTTCTCAGCCTCTCAGTCACTCAATCTTTCAGTCAGTCAGAGACTTTTGGAGGCTTCTGGAGTCTGTACCCAAAGGTCTCCCACAGGAACAAAGTAGTGGACAAGCAAGCAGACGGACAGAGCGGGCAGAGCAGGACAGGAAAGACCAGCCGTCAAGCAGACAGGCAGGTGAGCAGGCAGAGGTGGAAGGAGGGCAGAAAGAGACACGCGGGAGTAAAACAACGATAGGAATGTACGCCAGGAACTCACCGCGTCTCGCCGGGCCTCAGATGTCTCTCTGGTGTAGCTGTTGCCCGCACCATTATGGCCTCCGTGCCATGCTGTCCCTATCACTGCTCTGCTCCGCCCGGTCTTTCGGGCCCCCCCAGCACAGCGCGACACCAGGCTGGCCGACGATGGAGCAGGGGCTGAGGTTGGCGGTCGGAAGGTTGAAAATCATGGAACGCATCTCCTGGCGTTTTCCCTGGTGCTATGCCCTGGTGCGTGGCCCATCCGTGTATTTGCTGGTGCCAGCTGCTCCTCCTGCTGCTTGCCTTCTTGCTCCTTGCTCCGTCCCTAAGCTACGTCCGCTACGTCAAAACAACTAAATGCTTCAGATTGTCTGACTGGAAAGGATCACCATGTCCGTGCTATGGCCTGGCTTGGATGAGCTACATTCAGATGCTGGCTGAAATTTCTCGACTTCTTTGAGGTCCTGGATACCTGGGCTAATGACTGAGAGAGTGTAGGAGTACTAGCATGATGTGGGGGTCCCTCTCCCACATTATGTTGAAAGGGGGAGCATAGTCACTTTATAAGTGGTCAGCAGGGTCTACAGCCAGCAAAGAAGTAAAGGCAAAACTATGGGGGTTCACCATGCAAAAGATGGCCATTTGCAGCAGTGGGAATTTTGGGGTGCCCCTGTTTCAGGTATTGGAATTTTTGAAAGTCTGTGAGTCCCCTCTACCTTGATTAATTCAGCCTAGCATAATAGGAGACTATTATACTTTTGTAGGTTTCTGTTTCTATCACACAGTAACAATCTGTTAATTATTTGTCTTTGAGCCTCTTTGAAAGACATCTGTTTATTCGTAATAACTATGGGCTGATTGTTTGAGCCTGCCTCTGATTTCGCGATGCAACCTATGAACTATGAGGTAGCATCACAAAATCAGCATTTGCAGGGGAGTGCAGAACGACCTGATTAATGAACATTGAAGTGCAGGTCACTATTTGTGACCCCATGTGGCTGGCTGCCAACAGAAGGATGGTGATCTGCAAGGAAGAACAGACCACCATCCCTCTGTTTATATTGCTAAATGGGATTTTTAAAGTAGTCCATGTTTCATAAAGTAACCTGTGCTCCCTTAAACTTAAAAAATGTGTTTCCATTTGGAAATACATTGGGATGTGCAGGCAGTAGTCCCTAGGACCATTGCCTGCTTCCCCAAGGTTATTCAACAAATTCACAAAGGAGAAGATATTCAAGTTGACTCCTTCCCCTTTGTGAATCATTTACCACCTACTTTAACATGTCAGTAAAGGACCAATGGTTAATTTTGGTCGCTTTCCTTTGATACATATTATTGAGACTCAAATTCAGGAGAGGATGCACCCTGCCATGCCCCCTCCCAATTGATATTCGTAATGGATCACAAAACCCATTTTGCAAGCCGGAATGCATTTTCTGCCTCACAAAACGGATTTAGTACATGGTGTATGACATTTTGTATTTGCAAACTCTGTAATTTTGTGAATCGCGGGGTTAGCAAACACAAAACCGTTGAGTACATTGGCTCCTTCTTCTCCACCCGTGTTTGAGGGCTTGAATATGATCCAATCATAATTTCTCAGTTTTTCAATAGCAAGTGTTCTGACATTGTTTTTCTTCTATGGCTTCTCAGAACCCCCATAACTACCTACTGGAACACCTAAATGGCATTATGCTGTACATTTGGTGAGAATGTGAATTTAATGTGAAAACCACTATTTCTTCTCATACTGATATTGCCATTTAATTCGTCTAGCTATAGACCTCGTCAAAGTCATTTTCGGACCTTTCCTGTTCTCTCTTTAATTCATACGTTATTTATTTATTCACGGCTGTCTACCTGTAAATTAGAATCAAAAGGTTTTGTTCAAGACAAGAACTTTGGTGGCACGATTAGCATACTTTATAGTGAGCTTTGCTTCTTGCAAATTTTGACTATGTCTATTCTAGTTCTGGCAAAGTGAAAACAATGTATTCAGCAGTATTTATGTCCTAATTCGAATACATTCTTCTGATATTGATAAGTACATGTTCTGCAATATTTACCACAGAGTCATCAATATTTTAAGGGGTTGTCTTACCTTGGATTTTAACCTATTTCTTTGACCTTGCTCTTTGTGCCTTTTTAGGTTTCACCCGCACAATACTTGCGCTGTGCTTGGGAAATCTTTTGTATTCAATATAAATCTTAAAAGGGGCTTACATCCCGCCCTCGCTTTGCCAGTGCTTTTCATTGTTTCCTGTGCTTGCCACTTAACTTTTTTCCCTCATTCTACTAATTCTAATCCACTATGGTGGGTGGAACTTCTTTTATTATGTTAAGGCTGCACAGTGTTTGTTTACCTTTTCTTATTTTCTCTTGACTGCACACATTTAGAGTGTACCTTCACAGCATCTGGCTACACGCATTTCAAGTGCGCTGGTGGGCTACATTTTTTTAAAAACCTGATGGGTCATACTTCTCAATAAAAGAACCTGTCATGAACTGGACAGTCAGTGCTGACTTCACAGTTCCACCCGAGCCCAGCACAATCACTTTGTATTCTAGCATGGCTTTAGGCCTCGCACTCCCCCTCTCCGCTGCCTCTCCCTGGGTGACAAAGACTGCTGTTATCAGGAAGGCTCAGGTCATCTGCCACAGTTAACAAGGGAGGGGAAGGGCTCTTCTTGCAGGTCAACACTGGCTCTGAGAGGCAGCAGTGTGCTTTGTGACTTGCGTCGCCCCTCGCGCAGCCTTTCATACCTTCCTGCTAGCTGCTGCCCACACTCTACTTATCTCAAATTACACTAGCACTCTGCAGCAGGGTCGTTTTTCTTATCCTACTTAAGGCAATATAAAAACTACTAACATCCTGAGACTGACTCCTAATACAGTGTTGAGACATAGAAAGAGGACTGGCGGTCAGCAGCTCAGCATGATCCTTCAAACACAAAGACAAAGGGCAGTTGCATCTACGATCTATTGGGCCGAACGCTGGAGCCCTATCAAGTCTAAAGAGTTACAAACAGCCCAAAATAATTCCAGGAGATGATTGGTTTGCCTGGAACCTTGCACAACATGTGTCCCTTGTATCTAGAGTTTGTGTGTCACCATTTCCATTCTGCCCAATTGCACAATTTACTTTTTTTGCCGTTTTATTTGGCGCAAACACTACCCGATGTATTATAGTGCTCTACATGAGCACATTCTTTTATTAATTCATTCATTTTATAAGTCGGGGGAGATTAAGCCATTTGCCCAGAATTCACCATAAACTCTTTCTCTTAATTTCTAATTTGTAATTTGTAAGTCTCTTCACAGTCACACGTGGTCCAGCTTGATTTCCCTTCTGTAAGTAGATTTTCCTGAGATTTTTGGGAGGGTGCGAATGCTGAATGACAAGAGCCATAGTTTGGTTGAAGTTTCACTACGAGTTGTTCGCCGATGGCAGATGTCACTGTCTTATGAGCGGCACTCTAGTTCATTTGTTTTCTCTTTCACAACTACAGCCCATTTGTTTTCTATTTCTCAACTGCGCTATCAATGAAGGGCATAACCGTAGTTTTCTAATACACGTGAACTCTTGTGGGCAGTGCTGTACCAAGGATATGCGCATGCGCAACTAATGCTTTGCACGCTTGGCACTAGGTCACTGAAAAGTCATTTCCTGTACAAAGGCTAGTCGCTGTCCATGAAGAGAGTTGATCTGTGTGCATGGAGGTTCCACTTACAGCCACTCAGAGCATCCTGAAGTAATGCTAATTTTCATCTCTTCAACATGTAGTCAAGAGTTGGCTCTTTCCTTCATAACCACCATATTCTAACAACTATGGACTGCATATGCCTATGTTGATAAATATTTTTCTGATTATGAGTCTATTTCTAGTTATGTATATTTCTTTGGAAAATATGTATCGCTACTATGTCCTAACAATAAAATACACACACACTCTTTAAACCTGTTTGACTAAGTATATTTACCCATGGTTCTAATTATGTATTGTATGTACATATATGTGTGCATGTGTGTGTGTATTCATATGTGTTTGTATGTGTGTGTGTATATGTGTATGTGTATATATATATATATATATATATATCTATATATATATATGTGTGTATGTTGTTCTGTGCTTGGCATGTTCGTGGGTCATTGCATGGCTCCTGGGTGGGTTGTTATACTAGTTATCTATGAATCCCTGCTCTCATCTTATGGCATTTATCTACCCATCATCATATGTCATGTCTCTTTCAATCTATCCTCCATTCCCACTCTGACTCATCCCAAATCCATTCTACTACTTTCATCTCCTAAATAACTCTGCCTAACCTCTTCCCTCCGCTTCCACATCTAACTCACCAAACCTCACTCTACTACCATGACCTCCCAAACAACCCTACTAAATTCTCCCTCATTTATCTCACCCTGCTACTATGATCTCCCTAACCGTTCCCTCCTCCATCCCCCTTTACTCATCCCAAGCCTTTGGGATGAGTAAATGAGGGATATAGTCCCAATTAACACTTCTGGATTTCTTTCCTCCTCCACCCCTCCATTACTCTAGTCAATCTAACTAACAAACTCTCATATTCGTGGCTCAAATTAACTCATAATAATACTAAAACTGTACTCAGATTTCCCTATACTAATCCATCACTATTTCTTGTTGGGTTCCGGAGTAGCGTGCTACTCGCCGAAAAGCGCTTCGACGCCTCGTCAGGGGTAGTAAGCGCTATATAAATACTATTACAATACAATACAATGTACACACAATACTACCACCCAGGGACAGTAAAGCGAACATGCAGAGAGTTATCCCATCATGGTTGGGGTGACGGTCACTTTTCAAACCTGTCATTACATATTCGTTTGAAGGGTGTATAAGTCTTTTCAGTGAAATTCACTGATAGCCATGTGCTTCCTTACGGTTTAGTAGGGTCAGCCTCTCTGCCATCTCGCATCGACTTCGTAAAAGTATAATCCTTCGTTACCTTTCATAGAACCACCCTATTAATTATTGGCTTCAATCTCATCCACAAGCCAACAAGTTGAAGGGTATGTTCTAATGAGTGACAGTAGGTTCCACCTGAGCCGAAGACTCTGCTAATGGCTCATTTAGCCACTTACCCATATCGCTTGTAAAGTTGATACTTGATTTAACGATGTTTGCTAATCATGGGCAGGGGGTGGGCTGTTGTCATAAAGTGCCATACTTGTCAGTGACATTTTAGAATATTTGGTATACAAAGATATATTTACTGTCGATAATTATTGGAAATCCAAGTATGCCACATGTCATATAAAACGTCTGCTTGACTGGCTGTTTTGCCCATACGAAATCTATTGATTTTGTCAGTGTTTATTTAGACATCTGACAGAGCAGCAATAGCTGCTGCTCTGCATGTTTTAAAGTTTAAAAAAACAAAACACTATGGGCCTCATTTACAAGAAACTGGAGCATCATGATTGATGCACCGGCTTTCCTGCGCTGCCCTGTGCCCCCCCTAACAACGTCATGGAAGCTCTGTATTTACAATACAGTGCTCCATCGCGCACAGTGTCCAGTTGTGGCGCTAAACCATAGCATTGCTTGTGCGTCAAAATATTGATGCTAGGAGAGGGGGCCATTAAAAACAGCACAGCGTCACTTTAACGCCTGCCCTAAGCAGCTGTTAAAAAAATAACGCTGTGACGGCACAGAATGGCACAGTGAATTCTTGGGGATTTCACTGCGCCATTTTTTCGGCCCTTTTTGCGGGGGAACACCTCCCTTGCATACATCATACCTGGTGCAGGTATAATGTGGCGCTAGGCTATACAAACTGGCGCAATGGTGCCATTGTGGCAGTTTGTAAATGCAGCACTGTGCGGGGGACTGTTTGCGACCCTGTAGCGTAAAAAAAAAAGAAGCTACAGCAACGCAAGGGACTTGTAAATAAGCCCCTTTGACATGGTCACCGCTAAACTTTAAAGCGGTCAGTGCTGGGCACTTTGTAGCGTTTTCTTTTTAGGTCGAGCGAGCCAGCACTTTGACCTGTTGTAATCTATCTGTGGGCTTTTAAACATGCCCACCACACGCCCATCACTATCACTTGTTCGTGGGCTTGACTTTCAAAAATCCTTTATCATTGCTAAATGCTTTACGTTTATCCCTCCTTGGGGCGGTTTTGTTATCGCCTTGTACACCGACCCTGTTACATGGATAATTGCACGTTTCCCGATACGTTTGACTGCGAGCAAACTTTTTTCATTTTGTGTTTCTCCTTTGTGTTCATGTCCTGGCGTTTTGAATCAGCTCGCTTATGTCAACTGTTTTACTTTTCATTTTCGATTTATGTGGCAAGAAAAGTCAATTTAGGAATTTACAACGCTAATAGCTCTAACTCGAGTAAACGCGAGACCCATTGCATTGCAAATGCTTGTTTAAAGTTTAAGGCATGCCTCACAACAGCTAGCGCTGCTGTGTGACATGTCTAAAAAATATTGACAAAACCAATAGACTTCGTAAAGGCGCAACCTATTGGCTTTGCCAATGCTTGCTCTTATTGTCGTGCTGTTTTCTCGTTTTCTGTCCATATCATGCTGTTATCTTAATATTCGTCTGCTATGGCTTCATCAACACGCTTTCCTGTCCATTCCGTGGCCATGTCAATTAATCAGATAGTTTTCCCTAGGGGGAAATCGGGAAACATTTATGCAAATGTGATTTCCCTACGACATCATCTTTAATGAAAAGAAGCGTTAGACAGACTTAACTTTTGTGTCACAAAAACTAATGCGAAGAGCGGCTCACTTACCCAGAGCGAGACTGCCAAAGTCGGAACGTATCCTTTGACCTCTCTTCTCCAAGGCTTGGCCATCCAGCTCACGCCGGCTCTCATCCGCCTCTGCTTTCTCATTGATGGAATTTCCTACGGCGAGTAGCGTCTGAAAAGTGGCAATGATATACAACTTAAGTGCCTGTAGTATCTGGTTCTCTGCATTCCGGGAGGGGTGCTTAGACAATGACAGTCTTCCGCCGATCATTTTCGAAAAACAGCCCTTTTTGCAAAAAGAAACCGCTGCCACTCAATCGTCGTCACAAAGAGCGTATTTTCCTCTGTGCCAGGCATGTTACTGCACAGTGCCGGGACACATAGCTGTCAGGGTGGGGGGCAAGGGCTTCAGTCTGAGTGAATGCACTTGAATTTATCATTCTTTGTACGTACACCCACTGTTTTGAGAAAGGACGCGCGGACTGCTGTTTAACTGCCATGTATAACAAAATGTTTTTAAAGGCACAGCACAAAACAAAGGTTAGAGATAAGTTACAGGTAGGAAAACTTTATTTATCCTTTGGTACAAACCCAACTTAAACCATACATACATTAGAAATTCAAAAGTTATAGTTGTAGCTTCAATGTATAATTCACCCACCACCAATTATAATTTTAATGTATAATTTACTCACCACCTTCAGTATACTATAAGTTACACAACACTGTACACAGTCTTGTCACCTCACTCACCATGCTCCATTAACTGTAACTCATGCCTTCTCCATGCACTGGTTGTAAACATGCATATTGCATGAAAAATCATATCATTCACAGCAACAATTATGACAGGGTAAAAGTCATCATTTCTGAGAATACAGTGCACATTAAAATGGACAGTTGCAATAATCAGAGAGTTGTGTGCCATTTAGTTGAATGTTATTGAGCGGCGGTTCATAACGTATAGTGGAGGGATATCATTGTACAGTCTAGTGTCATAGAGTGTAGAGTTGTGTAGTGGAGTGGAATATCGTGGAGTGGCGTAGTGTACAGTGCAGTAAAGTGTTATACAGAGGTGTCAAATGGTGGATTGGAGTACCATAGAGTGGAGTGACATGTTGTATACTGAAGTGGTGTGTTGTATACTACAGCTGAGTCTTGTACAGTGGAGTGTCATGGAGTGGCGTGCCATGGAGTGAAATGTCATCAAGAATAGTTTTGTACAGTGCCATAGAGTGGTGTAGGTTGTTGTAGAATGTAGTGGCATACACTGCCGTACAGTGGAGTAAAGTGTACAGTTCAATGTTGTGGAATGTCCACCAGTAAATTGGCAGAGAGTCTATTAAAGTGGAGTGTTGTATAGTTGACTACAGTACAGTTTTTTACAGTGGAGGAGAGTGTCGTAGAGTGAAGTGCCATGTCATATAATTAAATGGTGTGTCATAGAGAGGAATGGAGTGGCGTGTGCTAGAGTGTCATACAGTGTAGTACAGTTCTGTAGAATGGAAGGATCTAGAGTAGAGTGTGAGGGAGTGGCATTAATTGTAGTAGCATTTTGTAGAGTTGAGTTGCAAACAGTACAGTAGAGCAGAGTGGACTGTCGTATAGTGATATAGAGTGAGGTAAAGTGTCATCCAGTAGAGTAGACTTGTGTGGAGTCAAGCGGAGTGGTGTGATGTAGTCTGTATGTAATAACGTATAGTAGAGTGGATTAGCTTGTTGTACAGTAGAGTGGAGTGGAGTACAGTGAAGTGGTATAGCACAGAGTTGAGTAGTGTGATAAATTGAAGTGGCGGCTTGGACAATAGAGTGGAGTGTTGTGTTGTAGAATTTTGGAAAGTCTTGTGGAGTGGAGTAGACTGTTGTACAGGCAAAGAGTATTGTAGAGTGTTCTAGAGTGGCATAGAGTGTAGTAGAGTTTTGTAGAGTGGAGTTGTATCGAGTAGAAGAGTGCTGTAGAGTGGAACAACGTAGAGTGGACTTTAGAACAGTGGTGTAGAGTGGGGTAAAGTATCATACAGTGGAGTGGAGCTGAGCGAAGTCCTGTAGGATAGAGTGGAGTAAAGTGAAGTGTTATGTTGAAGAGTAGGTTGGTGTGGAGTGGAGTAGAGTGGCCTGGCATATCGTACAGTGGAGTACAGTGTCATAGAGTTGAGTGCTGTGTCATACTGTGTAGTGGACTGGCATTGCACAGTGTGCTGTACAGTGTTGAGTGGAGTGCCACAGAGTAATAAGAGTGTTCTACAATGTAGTGGCGTAGAGTAGAGTGCTGGTACAGTGTGGTCGAGTGAAGTGGCATAGAGTGTGCTAGAGTTCAATGGCATACAGTAGTGTAGAGTGGAGTGATGTAGACAGGAGTAGAATAGAGTACAATGGAGTAGTGTGTCATAGAGTAGAGTGTAGTAAAGTGACTTGGAGTGGTATAGAGGAAGTTGCATTCATAGAATAGAGTAGAGTGGCATAGAGTAAATGAGTGGTTTACACTCAGATAAACTGGAGTACACTGTTGACAGTGGATTATTATGTGGTAGAGTGAAGGGGCATAGAGTGATATTGAGCGGAGTTCAGTGTTGTACAGTGAGTAGAGTAGAGTGGTGTGAAGATTTGTAGAGTGGCTTGGCATGCACTGGCGTAGTGTACTGTGTAGTGGTGTAGAGTGGAGAGGCATAGAGTGGGTTGGCACAGTGTTTAGTGGTGCAGAGTAGAGTGGCATACAGTGGAATAGCTCAGAGTAGAGTGGCATAGAGTGGAGTAATATGCCATAAAGTATTGGAAAGTGGTGTACAGTAGAGTGGCATAGAGTGGAGTAGAATTTTCAGAGTAGAGTGGCATACAGTGCAGTGTCATAAAGTGTGGTAGAATGTAGTGCTATAGAGTGTTGTAGAGTTGAGTGGTATTACATGATGTAGAGTTCAATGCCATACAGTTGTGTAGTGGGATATAAAGGAGAAGTGTATCATAGAGTACAGTGGAGTAAAGTTGGGCGAAGTGATGTAGAGGGAGTGGTGTAGTGTGTTGTAGGGTGGTGGAGAGTGTCGTAGAGTGGCACAGAGTTGAGTAGAATGTCATACAGTGGCATATAATTGAGTAGAGTGTTGGGCAGTGGAGTGTAGGGGCATATCATGTAGTAGAGTGTTGTACAGCACAGAGTGGAATCGGATAGAGTAGAATAAAGTGTTGTAGGGTTGTGTGGTATAGAATTGAGTGTTGTAGAGTGGGATTGTTAGACTTTTCATCCTTGGCGTGGTCTCCCTTAACTTTTTGCCTGCCTCTGTTCCCCAGGTTGTTGATGTGTGTTGGACCCTGATTTTACTGTTTTTGTTACTCTGGGCACTTTACCACTCCTAACCAGTGCTAAAGTGCAAGTGCTCCTTTACGAAATTTGTATGTAATTGGCTTATCCATGATTGGCATATTTGGTTTACTAGTAAGTCCCTAGTAAAGTGCACTAGAGGTGCCAGGGTCTGTAAATCAAATGCTACTAGTGGGCCTGCAGCACTGGTTGTGCCACCCACATGAGTAGCTCTGTAATCATGTCTCAGACCTGCCACTGCAGTGTCTGTGTGTGCAGGTTTAACTGTAAATTCGACTTGGGCCTAAACCTTCCCTTTTCGTACATGTCAGACACCCCTAAGGAAGGCTCTAGGTAGGCCCAAGGGCAGGGTGCCTTGTATGGTTAAGGTAGACATATAGTAAGGTGTTTTATATGTCCTGACAGTGAAATATTGCTACATTTGTTTTTCACTGGGAACAAGTCTGTCCCTCTCATAGGTTAACATGGGACCTACCTTTAATTCTGATTAAAGTGTAGATTTCCTTTGGGAGCGGACGGACATGTGGAGTTTGGGGATCTTTGAGCTTACAATTTAAAAATACATCTTTTAGTAAATTTGATTTTAAGATTGTGCGTTTGAAAATGCTACTTTTAGAAAGTGAACATTTTCTTGCTTATACCATTTCTGTGACTCTGCCTGTTTGTGGAATCCCTGTCTGGGTCAGTTTGACAGTTGGGCTGGTTGCACCTCACACTAGACAGTGACACAAAATGAGCTGGGGTGTAGTCTGCATTTCCTGATGAGCCATCTGTGCTAGGAGGGTTGGGAGGAGGGGTCACTTACACCTGAAAGGGCTGTACCTGTCCTCACACAATGCAGTCTCCGACCCCCTGGTGAGTGTCTGGGGCCTGGCCTGGGCAAAGCAGGATTTCACATTCAAAAGAGACTTTGCTTTGAAGTAGGCCTACTTCAAAGGAGAAAATGGGTATAAGAAGGGCACCCAAAACCACAAACTTTAGAACACTTCTGGAAACAAGAGGAACTCTGCCTGGAGAAGAGCTGAAGAGCTGAGGAGAACTGCTGCCCTGCCTGTGACTGCGCTTTGTGGAGCTATTGTGCAGTTGCTGCTCCTACCAGAGTAAGAGGGCAAATACTGGACTTTGTGTGCCTTCCATCTTGTGAAGAAATCTCCAAGGGCTTGATTTAGAGCTTGCCTCCTGTTGTTTGAAGTCTCAGGAACAGCAAAGGCTTCTCTCTGCCAGCACTTGGAGTCTCTTGAGAGACTCCTGCTCTGACAAGTGGTGCCCTATCCAGTCCCTGGGCCCTTGAAAGGAAAGCTGGTGGAAATCCAAGGAAATCGACATCGGACGACTTCGGACCAACGCCACTGCTGACTCCGGTGACACCGCCTGCAACCGACTCCGTGATCTTCGCTGGAACGCGACGACCTTCGCAGGCCCGACGCTGCTGCAGCCCCGCTGAAATCCGCGACTCCGTGGAAGTCGCTGCACCACGTCGTGACCGATGCCACTCGAAGTGTGCGGATTCAATGTTTTGCACAAACGCCACGATCCCCGACTTCGCGCATCGACTTGTTTTCACTCTTCACCAAAGGTCTATGCGACTCCGTGTCCGGCGCCACTGGTGTCGGCTTGTTGGGAACGACTCTGTCACAAAACCGTGTTAACATCTCATCGAAGCATTTTGTGTTTCTAAGCGCTATTTTTGAAGTTTAATCTTTAAAAATTCATAACTTGATTTGTGTATGTCGGATTTTTGTCATTTTGGTCTTGTTTTGTTTAGATAAATATTTCCTATTTTTCTAAACTGGTGTTGTGTCATTTTGTAGTGTTTTCATTAAGTTACTGTGTGTGTTGGTACAAATACTTTACACCAAGCACTCTGAAGTTAAGCCTACTGCTCTGCCAAGCTACCAAGGGGGTAAGCAGGGGTTAGCTGAGGGTGATTCTCTTTTACCCTGACTAGACTGAGGGTCCTTGCTTGAACAGGGGGTAACCTGACAACCAAAGACCCCATTTCTAACAGGGATGAAGTGTCATAACTGCAGTCATGTGGAGTACAGTTGAGTAAAGCATTATACAATGGAGTGGCGTGTCAAACAGTACAGTGCCATGGAGTGGAGTACAGTGGCGTAGCATAGATTTGAGTAAAGTGTTATATTGTGGAGTGGCATGTCATACAGTGGAGTGATATGCTGTGTCGTAGAGTGTGGGGACTGTCATAGAGTGTAGTAGAGTACAGGACAGTGTTGTAGAGTGTAGTAAGGTAGGGTATGGTATGGAGTGGTGTGTAGTTGTAGGAAGTTAGCCTGGTGTGTGATGGATACCTATGGTGTTTTCACCTTATACCAGGTCCAGACAACTCCTATTAGTGAATGAAGACAGTGTCTTGGAAGCCAGGGCTCTCTAGTGGTAGCTGTCGTGAGTAGCCAAGACCTATCTAGGAGGAGTGTAAAACACTTGCAGTACCATAGCAGTCACACAGCAACTTATCACACCTGAAAGGAACCACACTGTGTTGCAAAAATAAAGGAACTTTATAATAGTAACACTGAACTAGATTATTTATAGGCACTCCACCAACTGGAGGTAAGTACACACTATATATACACAGTCATTATTAGGAATTAGCATATAGGAACAACAAACATTGACAAAAAATAGTGAAAAATAGTTAGGGCCCTATACGGGGGCCAAACAATGTACTAAAATAGTAGAATGCGAAGAGAAGTCCCCCACCAAAGGATATGGAGTAGGTAGAGGAGTTCTGGGGAAACTCGGGACCCCAAGAGGTGAGTACCTAAGTGCATCCCAGCGACCAGCAGAGCAGAGATTAGTATCTGGTCATCCCAAAGACTAACAAGGGTACTTGGAAAGAGGAAGATTGCAAGACCAGGATCAGTACAGTGGAACCCAAGAGTGGATTCTGGAAGAAGAGGACCTGAAAAAGAAGGGGACAGAGTCCAGTACACACAGGAGTGTCCAGACGAGGCAGGAACCACTACCCACCCTTCTGTGGATAGACAGGGGAAGAAGAAGATCATCTGTGGAGCCCAAGAGCTGGGAGTCATGTAGATGATGTCCCATGTCAGTTGCCGGGTCGCAGATGGTCAGTGGTCTGGAGGACCACCAACAAACCTTGGCAAATGCAAGTTGGAACAAAAGAAGATTTGCAGAAAAGAAGAGGACCAGCACGGTCCAGGGGACTCAACCCATGAAGGGGAGTCTGGGTTGGCCCTCAGCAGTTGGGAGAGTCAGAAGAAGCAGTTGCAACCCCCATATGCAACCCACTGGCAGCAGCCACAGTAAGTTGCAGTGAGGCCCAGTCAGCATACCTGGAGAGGAGTCCCATGTCGCTGTAACAGCAGAGGAGGGACTGTCCTTGCAAGGATGAAGTGCTGGAGGCCAGGGCTACTTGGGGCCTGAAGATCCCTTGGAGCAGGAGTCAACAAGACTTTAGTTGCTGCAAGAGTTGTGTTCCACAGGGGTACTGTCCTGTAAGGAGGGAAAAGGGTTCACCATCTCCCAAGTTAGAAAGCAGGTAGAGAGGACCAAGGGGACCGCTCAGACCCACCACGTGTTTTGGAGACTCTTCCTGGAGTCGGATGGCAGAAGATCCCAGTAGCAGGTCGTTGTTGCTTTAGGTGCCTGCAGGTGCAGGGGAGTGACTCCTTCACTCTAAGCGAGATTGCTTCTCACTTCTTTGGCACAGCTTAATACTTGCTGAGCCCAGAGGATGCACAACTGAGGAAATGTTGCAATTGCTGAAAGGAACCAGAGAAACAATGTTGCAAGGCTAGGTCATCTCGGGAGTGGCAGTCTTGTTTGGTTCCTGAAGAGTCCAGCATCGGTTCCGGTGGCCAGGAGCAGAAAAGGTCATTGCAGAGGAGTCCTGATGGAGTCTTGCATGCTGAATCTGGAGACCCTCCTGCAAGGGAGTCCCTAAATAGTGTTACCAGGGGGATTGGTCACTCTCCAGGGTGACCACTTATCAGAGGGGGTCACTGATGTCAGTCAACTGTCCTGACCAACTAGATTCTCCCAAGGGTCTCTGCACATCTTGTTTTCAAGATGGCAGAATTGAGTGGCCACCTGGAGATGCTCTGGGCACCACCCCTGGGGTGGTGATGGACAGGGGAGTGGTCACTCCCCTTCCCTTTGTGTGCTTTTGCGACAGAGCAGGGACCGGGGAGTCGTGGACTGGTGCAAACTGGATTATGCAAGTACAGCACCAAATGTGCTCTTCAAAGCAAGCCGGTAGCCTGGGGAGGCTACCCCTCCCCAGCCATGTTTCATCTATTTCCATGGGAGAGGGTGTTGTCTCCCTCTCCCACAGGAAATCCTTTGTTCTACCTTCCTCTGCTTGAGCTGGTCAAGTAACAGGAGGGCAAAAACCTGTCTGAGGTCTGCCACAGCGTGGGCTTCCCGCAAACCCCAGAAGACTGGCAGGAGCAATACTGGGGGGTCCTCTAAGGAGCCCCCAGAGTGCATGGACTCATGCCACCAATACTGGCATTAGTATTGGGGCATGATTCCGACATGTTTGATACTAAACATGCCTAGGTTCAGAGTTACCATTATGTAGCTGGACCACAGGTCCACATCTGTGGCCAGTAAACGGGTAAAATGGCTTCCTGCACTTATGAAGTCCAGTGCATTGGCTGTGGTGTGTGCTGCAAATTTCATCTGAATATTGACTGTGCACAAACTACGTTCTTGCTCTGTTTATTTGGCTCACACTGGCCCCCACCTTTTTTAACCTCTTCCTCAATAGAGCTTAAAAGGTCACTACTGTCTCAGACGTTGGTATCCCACAAATCTGGATTCCAGTTTACACTGGCTTGGGCAATGGCTAAATGAGCTTTTTTATGATTTTTTCTACCTCTACATTTACGAAATTTGTTCTGGGCAACTTTAACTGCAGCACGCTCAGCTATGGTTTTATCCTGTAATAACTTATTCTGACAGAACAGCTTAGTTACCATATTTTTTGTATCAACAAGTTGTTTCCCTAACTGCTGAATTTCTTGTTCTAACTGCTTACATCTTTCATGCATTTTCTTGTAGGCAGACAAAATTATCCAACCCTGTCTGCCAAGAACTGAAATGTCATCCTTCTCTTCAAAAGGTACCTTTTTCAAACATATTAATACATTTTGTGGTTCTTCATCACCTAAATATTCGTCCCACAATTCTGACAATCCAGATAAATAGGAGAATTCATTTGCTAAAACATTATAAGGCTCCCTAACCCATCCAGGAATTTCACAAACACTTTTCTCACACACGTTTTTAGAAGCAGAAGGCGAGGCTTCTTTTGACTTCCTGCCAAACGTATTTCATTTTAAATCTTACACTTTCAACTTGTAACCTTCCTCAGACTGCTCCACTATGCCAAAGTGTTTTGCTTCACTACAGACCAAGAAGAAATACACAAACACTGAAAGGAATTTGTGAAATACAACACTCTTAGTCTGAGAATTGCATTTATAAAGGCAATCTGCAAGGTCCGCAGAAGACGTTTTAAAGTGTACAACTAAAAGTGCACATTCAAAAATAATCACAGCAATGAAATCATAATAATCATGCAAACATGCGCTAAGGATATTCTACTTCAATCAATAAACAGCAATTATGTAGATATATATGTACATATTCATGCACAATGCAAAGCAGAATATAAAGTTAAAAATTCATCACCATGGGGCAAACTTAAATTCACTTAATCTCTTTGCCAGCAAAAGGTTGTGAACCCAGTCAACCGTGAAGAGAGAGAACTACCCTCCTGGGAATTTGCGACAGACACAGGCGTCCCCGTTCTGCCAGAGTTCAATCAACTTCACGGTCAATCTGGTTTCAGTCTCTTATATACCTTAAACAAGCCAGAGAGGAGAATTCTAGAAAACCCCTCCCATCCTGTGAATTGTTGTTACATCAGGTCTGTTCTGAAAGAAACACGTTGAGACTGGCTAAGATCCCAAAACTAAACCGTTCCCTGCCATACCATAAACATCATCCTAGTACATCCTTATCTCACTTTGACTCCCCCATATTATGTTCTAGCCCTTGATCAGAAAGAGCATGCAGAGTGAAAACATGAGTGAAAAACACATTGCATAACATGTGCATGGAAAAATACCTGCATGGTGTTTAAACCTAAGTTACGTACAAAATGGAGTCTGTAATCAAAATAGAGCTGATGGCCACCAATGTGACGTTATGCTGGTGGCTAAGCTAAGCGCGAAATGGAGTCAGTGGTCAAATACAAATATCATTACACAAAGGAACATTATACAATGGAGTGGCGTACAATGCAGTAGAGTAGAGTTGGATAGCATAGAGTGGAGTGGCATGCATTCACTCTATGATATTCCACTGTACACAACTCCAATCTACGCCACTCCACTGTATGCCACTCCAGTCTAGGTGACTCCACTGTACGTAGGTCCACTCTACGCTATTCAACTCTACACTACACCACTTCAAGCTATTGTACTGTATGCCACTCCACTCCACTCTACACCAGTCCACTGTAACCCACTCTACTCTGTACCACTCCACACTATCCCACTGTAAGGCACTCCACTGTACGCTACCCACTGTATGCCAAGTCACTAAATGCTATTCCACTGTCTTCAAATTCACCCTATGTGACTCCACCCTAGGCTATTGCTCTCTACCCCACTCCACTCTATTCCATTCCACTTTATGCCATTCCACTGCATGCCACTCCACTGTATGCCTCTCGATTCTACCCCACTCCACTCTACGCCTTTCCACTCTCTGCTACTCCAATGTATGACACTGCACTCTACGCCACTCTACTGTATGACATTCGATTCACTGGAGTGGCATACAGTGAAATAGCACTGAGTGGAGCTCCGTAGAGTGGAATAGCATAGAGTGGAGTAGTGCAGAATGGAGTGGCATACAGTGGAGTGACAGACTGGAGTTGTATACACTTGAGTGGAGTAAAGTGAAATAGTATACAGTGGAATGGAGTTGTGTATAGTGGAATAGCGTAGAGTTGTGTGGCATAGAGAGGAGTGGCACAGAGTAGAGTGCCATACAGTGGAATAGCATAGAGTGGAGTGGTATAGAGTGGAGTGGTGTACAGAGGAGTGGCTTGGAGTGGCGTAGAGTGGAATAGCAGACAGCAGATTGGCATCCACTGGAGTGGCATACACTGGAAAGAGGTAGAGTGGAGTAATGTACAGTGGAGTGGCATAGAGTGGAATAGCATGCAGCGGAGTAGCATACAGTGGATAGGCGCTAAGTGGAGTGGTGTTGACTGGAGCGGGCTACAGTTGAGTGTCATAGACTAGAGTGGAGTACAGTTGAGTGGCATAGAGAGCGCACAGGAGAGTTGTGGAAAGTGGAGTAGTGTATAGTGGAGTGGGTTAGAGTGGAAGAGCATAGAGCAGTGGTTCCAAACCTTTTGACTTCTGTGGACCCCCTCACTTTAGCATTACTGGAACCCGGGTACCCCCACTGAATCATTATTGGAGTCCGGGGACCCCCCACTGAGTCATTACTGAAAGCCGGGGTTCTACTCTGTTTATAATATTTAATTTTCTAAGCAGTAGCAGACCCCCTGAGGAGGCTTCACTGACCCCAAGAGGTCCCTGGGCCACAGGTTGGGAACCACTGGCATAGAGCGAAGTGGCGTAGAATGGAGTGTGGTACAGTGGAGTGCTATACAGTGGAATAGTGTACAGTGAGGTAGCAGACAGTGGAATAGCGTACAGAGGAATGGTGTACAGTGGAGTAGAGTGGAGTGGTGTATACTGGAGTGGGATACGGTGAGTGTGATATAGTGGAATAGCATAGAGTGGAGTGGCATAGAGTGGAGTTGCATACAGTGGAATAGCGTAGAGTGAATTGGTGTACAGCGGAGTAGCATAGAGTAGATTGGCATAGAGTGGACTGGCATAGAGTGGAGTGGCATACAGTGGAATAGCTTGGAGTGGTGTAGAGTGGAATGGCATTCAGTGGGGTGATGTAATGTGGAGTAGCATACAGTGCAGTGGCATACAGTGGAATTGCCTAGAGTGGCACAGAGTAGAGTGGCATACAGTGGAATAGCATAGAGTGGAGTGGTGTACAGTGGAGAGGAATAGAGTGGAATAGCGTAGAAAGAAGCAGCATAGAGTGTAGAGGTGTATAGTGGAGTGGCATACAGTGGTGTGTACAGTAGCTTGGCGTAGTGTGGAGTGGCATAGAGTTGTGTGGCATCGATGGGGATAGTATAAGAGAGTGATGTACAACAGAATAGCATGCAGTGGAGTGGCATACAGTGGAGTGATAGGCAGTGGAGAGGCATAGAGTAGAGTGGCATAGATTGAAGTGGCATAGAGTGGAATAGCAAACAGTAGAGTGTCAAAGAATGGAGTGATAAATAGTGGCTTGGCTTAGCGTACAGTGGAGTGGAATACAGTGATATAGTGTAGAGTAGATTGACAAAGAGTAGAGTGCCATACAGTGGAATAGTATAGAGTGGAATGACATACTGTGGAATGGCCTGAGTGGAAAGGCATAGGATGGAGTAGTGTGCCATGGAGTGGAGGTGTGGAGGCTGGAATGGTGTAGAGTGGAATGGTATAGAATTGAGAGCGACAGAGTGGAGTGGCCTACAGTAGAAAAGCATATAGTGGAGTGATGTGGAGTTCCTTATACTTGAGTGGGAATAGTACACTGTAGTAGGACTGAGAGTGGATAGGATACAGTGGAGTGGCATGGAGTTGCACATAATGGAACAGCATATAGTGGTGTGAAGTGGAGTAGAGTGTAGTTATGTACATTGGAATAATGTAGAGTGGAGTGGCATACAGTGGAATAGCATAGCATGGACTGGCATACAGTGGAGCGGTGTACAGTGGAGTGCCGTAGCATGGGGTGGCATAGAGTGGAGAGGCACAGAGTAAAACGATGTAGAGTGGAGTAGCATAGAGTGGAGTGGTGTACAATGGAGTGCCATAGAGTGGAGTGGCATGCAGTGGCCTACAGTGGAATAGCATGCAGTGGAGTGGTGTACAGTTAAGTGGTGTACAGTGAAGTGGTGTAGACTGGAATGGGACAGAGTGGCATATAGTGGTTTAGCATGCAGTGGAGTGGTGCACAGTGAAGTGGTGTTGAGTGGAGTAGCATACAGTGGAGTGGAATAGAGTGGAATAGAGTGGAATAGCGTAAAGTGGAGTGGCAGACATGGAATAGCATAGAGTGGAGTGGCATACAGTGAAGTGGTGAATAATCGATTGGCGTAGAGTAAAGTGGCATAGGGTGAAGTGGAGCACAGTGGCTAGCATGCAGTGGCATAGAGTGGAGTGCCACACAGTGGTAAGTGGCATGGAGTGGATCTGTGTACTTTGGGATGGAGTAGAGTGGAGTGGCATAGAGTGGCATGGGTCACAGTGGAATAGCATGTACAGGCGAGGCTTTGAGTGGAGCTGCATACAGTAGAATAGCATAGAGTGGAGTGGCATACAGTGGAGTGGCAAAGAGTGGAGTGGTGTACACTGGAGTGGTCTAGATTGGAGTGGAATAACATGCAGTGGAGTGGTGCGGAGTGGAGTGGCATACAGTGGAGAGTCATAGAGTGTAGAGGGCTGTTGAGGGACAGAGGAGTGTTGTGCCATACAGTGAATTATAGTGTTGTACAGTGGAATGGAGGGTTGTAGAGTCTAGTGTAAAAATACATAGTGTGAAAATGGCTTCACCAAAATTTATCAAGTAATGCAGGGCGACACATGGTGGCCTAGCTTTACTTGGCAAATATACCTTAAGTATTGTGTTGCACTTGTGACCCCATGTGTGAAATAAGGGTGATGCAATACAATGATAAATGTGTCCATTCACAATACACTGTGCCATAGTGTACCTGGTAACTTTGAGGTATACCACGGTACATACAAATGCGAAGGTGGTATATCACCCAAAGCAAACTTTGGGGCATATTTCAGAGCCCCTAGCGCCACTGGAGGGTCACTTTTTGTGACACTCCGGTGTCGCTAAGCGCTGCTCCATATTTACAAGGAGGTGTAACGCCACTTTTTTGTGACATTACGCCTCCTTGTAAATATGGGCCCCTCTAACGCGGTTTTCTGCATCAGAGGGGTGTGCAATGGGTGTTGCTGTGGGCATTCCACTGCAACACCGATTGGTTTTGACGCTGCCTCAGATTTACGAGTTGTCGGAAACCTGAGGCAGCGCCAAAAACTAACCCCAGCCGCGGCGTTAGCATGGCAAAACGAGGAGGGATGCTTTTATTCCTCCTCGGTTTTTGCTTTTTCTATGTGTGCTCAAGAAGCAAAATGCCATGGACAATGGTTTTCATGCAGGAAGGTGTCCCTTCCTGCACATAAACAAAATTATGCTTTGGTACTTCTTTGTGCGCTGCATTTTGCAGCACACATAGAAGTGCCAAATCACCTTTATAGATTGTTTATGTGCAGGAAGGGACACCTTTCTGCACATAAACAATCTATCCGTGCAATGCAGACACCCTTGCACTAAAGTGCAAGGATGCCTGCGTTGGTGCTAGGCAGCTTAATTCAGCACCAGTGCAGAGGGAAACACAGGGATGCACTGTATTCCTCGAAATACAGCGCAGCCCTGCATTTCAAAAGTGGTGCAGAGTGACGCTGCTATTTTTGGCGCAGCATCGCACTGCGCAACTTTAGCATAAATCTGGGCCTTTGTTTACTATGCTATGGCTGTGTCTGGATTAAGGCCTTGTTGTTCCCTCCCTATTATCACTTTACTGAAATGTTAATAGGTAGGGAAATGTATTTAGGTTTTTCTATATTTTTTTTAAAGTTTACCACACTAATACCATGTTTTTAACAAATGTACCTTTTTGTATTTTAACGCAGTAATTTCTGTGGTACTCTGTGCAATTTTTTATAAAGAATTAAACATGAAAACAATTAAGACTATATTATACTTCACTACATTTTGTAAATATAGTGTATTACAGTGTTTTTTTTTTTTTTACTTTTTTAAAAAATACTGCAGTACTTCCTACGTAGTACCGTGGTATTCCCTTTATTTGTATTTAAAAATATAGAAACTATATATTTTTTTTTCCTACCTGGTAATAGGTAGGGAAAAGCTATAAACTATAAAACTTACCTATATCTAAGCCCCTAACTCAAAGCACAAGGAAAGTCATCTTAAGACAACATGAATTCTTTTAACTTTTGTGAAGGTAGTCATTAACCAACAGATAATGACTTATCATAGCCATGTACTGTTGTAGTTTCATGAAATTTCATGAAATTATGGCATTCACAGATATCACTAATGTCTTATAACTTTAAAAATTCTTATTCTGCTTACCTGTAATACGCGAAAATATTATCTATACACCATAATCTATATTCCTGCCAAATTTCATTGAAATCTGTACAACCGTATTTGTGCTACGCAATACACAATAGTCTATTGAAAATTACATCTGTCAAGTCCACGGCCCCTTTATGCCCCTGGATATCCATGAATCGTTTTTCTTTAGTAACTCAAAAACTACTGAACGGATTTGCACTAAATTAAAAAACAAACACTTTTTCTGGACCAAAGGCCAGCTTTCTACCAAATTTGGCATTATTTCATTCAGACGTTCAGACTGTAGAGGGAGAGAGAGAGAGAGAGAGAGAGAGACAGAAGGGGAGAGAGAGAGAGAGAGAGAGAGATACATGAGTGAGGTGGAAGGGAGCAGGGCTGGTTTAACATTTTTTGCCAGGGCTGCTTTTAGTTTCCAGTCCGGCCCTGATGGCTACTGGATGAAGTCACCCTTTCCTCGGGCAATGAAGAAGGGATCTTGACAGACCTTCTCAGCATCCAGCCCTTGACAGGGTATCAGTGGTGGTGAAACATAGAAGAAAGGTTAAGGGGTGGGAAGGTGTTCAAGGCTAGGTTACCTTTGTCAGATGGTTTGTAGCTGATGGGGGTACTAAAGAGAAACTCCAGTTAAAATGAGATAAAAACAAAAAATTTGAAAATGAAAAAAGACAGCAAACTGAAGTGCTCAAACGCAAACACATTAGTCGGTTTGTGGAGTAAATAGTAAAAGTGCAGTGAGTGAAGGCAAAGCAAACGTTGAAGGGAGAAGGATGGGCGAATTGATGGTCTTTGAGATGCAGGCATACATCAATGTTTCATCAATAGATGGAAATATTGTCTGCTAATTAACTTTTTGTAATTTATCTTTGTTTTAGCATACTAACATATTGGTTCCTACAGCAGTATGTGTTTTTATTTAACTGTACCTTTTAGATGTGCCCTTACACCCGATCTGCTAAACTAATTTCAGGTCTAAAAAGTTAGAGCCAAAGCAATCAGGCTTTGATTGCTACATGAAACAATTATTCAAAATGTTATGCTGCATTTGCATAATTATGTTCTGAATAAGTGTTTTTATTCGAATCAGTGTCACTTAGTATGACAATTATGCTCTCATCAGATGAGATACAAAGTTTAGTGGCCAGTGGGGGTCAACCATTTCTTTCTAACGGATATTTAAAACTGAAAAAACCAGAATAGACTCTTAAATGATAGTCATAATGAATACAGCATCTGGTTGGAATGCTCATCCAGTAAGCGATCTAATGTAACTGCAGGAATTCATGATCTAACACGTGAGAAAATATCAGCTTACATACAGAAATATATTTGTGTGCGTGCATATGTATAGTACACAAAAAATGAGAGATGGAAGAGTTTAAGATGCCTGTTTCCTTAGCTAGTCACCGTCTATCCATCTTCACCTATTATTAGTTGGGGGACACAAACCTGTCCTCACCATGGGACCCCTTGATCCTCTAACCACACTTTGACCTCTACAGTACCTCAGATAACAGCTACCACAGTAGTGAACGGAGCTTGTTTGAACACTAGACTGACACTGGGCCGATGATTTGTGCTTATTTTATGCCTATCCAAAACAAAGTCAGTGCCAGTCCCCTAAACCTCCTCCAGCCCTCCTTAACACTGATAATGCCCTCATACAAATATCCCCCTGAAAGGCCTAGTAGAAAATATTTTCACAAGCCCTGCCAAGACACAGCTTGGTAAAATACACATTTGTTTCCTTAAAAACTCCCTCCCACATTTGGAACTGGGAGCAGCAACAGGTGTACTAGTCCTTCTATTTTGCTTATTGAATTGAATTGAACCATATGTGGATATATTTCCTCAAAGGCATCTTGTTGCTACTGCGGCAACCCAATTCTTACCTGAATGGAGTACCAGAAAAGGTTAGTGTTGATAGCTTGCAGTGTAACTCACCACTGATCAAAGAGATAGAGTTTTTTTTTCCATTTGTCTTTATTAATACTTGAGAAAAAAGTACAAGCTTGCATCGCGTATTGGTGGGTAATACGTTGTGTCAACAATTACTCCCAGTAGAGCTAGATCCACATGCGTATAGTACCATTTCACAGCAACACAATGAACGCTTTCTGCTATTCAACCAATCCCATTATCTCCCCCTCGCAATCCCACCCTCAAGCCTCTGAGAAAATACAGTGAAAATATATCCCATATTGGTGTCACAGTTGAGTCATGGCAGGTGCAGCAGTACATCAGTAATAAACTGTAGGTAGGAAATCAAGAGCAACCCCCCTCAATTTGAACTTCAGTCATCCATTGCTTGCTGTGACTAGGTTCTCTCCTCCTGTGAGCCCAAGTTCTCAAGCAGGGATCGAGTCATCTCCGCCCAGGCCCTTAAAACATCTTGTGCTTTAGCATCATTCCTGGTTTGTCTTATGTGCACTTCCTCAGCTCCAGCCCACTCTCCCATATCTCCCACCCAGGCCATCCCAGTGGGGGTTCAGGGGCTCAGCCAGTGATTTGATATATAGCGTTTCACTACTATCAGGCCCAATAAGGTGTTACGCCTAAGGAGTTTTTCCTTTGGGTTGAAAGGCAGTAGGCCTAAAATGCACTTCTCGATCTTTTGTGGGATGCCCCAGCATGTGGCTCTATTCAATTAGGCAAGGACCTCCGTCCAATAGGCATTTATGGAAGGGCAGTGCCTTGCCATATGAATAAAGTCAGCGGGTTACATTGCACACCTCGGACATCTTTGATCCCTTGAGCAATAAATAGCATGCAGGCACTGTGGCGATAGATAGGTCATGTTTATAAAATTATAATGAATTTGTTTAAATTGGGCGTTCACCACCACTCTACTCCTTCATGTATCATTCCCCAAGCATGTGGTGTTAATGGGCCCGCAGTGAGGTTTTTCCTTGTGTCTTCTATTGGCAATGGTTGTATCTTCTTCTCTGCTCGCAGTGCTCGATATAAATGCATTATGAGCTTGCGCCCCCCAGCCATTGCCAGCAGAGTGACCAAGAAGTGAGACGTGTCGGAGCCTCTGGGAATGAAGGACACAGTTATCTAGGCAATTTGTGCATACTTTAGAAATTGGCCTTCAACTAGGTGAAATGACTCCTGCACTCCCCCCTCCCCTTGACTATATATCACAGAGCATAAGGCACCCTCCTTTCTGCCATCGGGTCACCAACATTGTACGTGTTATCTGTGCAAATGGGGACATGATCCAAATATTCATATCGGGGGCATAAGGTGACCTCCTAAGCATCCATGTAACTGCTCCCTCCCATATTCTCCCCATTAGGCGAATTACATAAGGGTATGTGAGGGGTATGCTGTTGCCCCACATAAGGAGTTCCCCCAGTGGGGGTCCCTAGTGAGATCCTTCCAACAATGCCTGCTCCCAGTTGTGTTCCCCATCTAACCAGTGCACTGCATGTTTTAAGTGTGTGGCTGTGTAGTACATTTAAAAATCTGGAACTTCTAAAACCCCTTTTCCCGTTCTAGTTGAAGGGTTGACAGGCTCACTCTTCATCTCCGGCCCTGCCATAAGAACTCCACAGCTAGTTTATCCAGCTCCCTAAAATCCACCTGGGGGATTTCATGGAAGGAGGCGCTCATTACATATAAACATTGAGGCAGCACCGCCATTTTTAAGAGAGCAATCCTGCTCATTAAAGCAAGGTGGAGTGTATTCCAAAACTGTGTAGAGGGTTTTAGGCCCGTAGGATCCGTTCTATATTGAGATCATAGAAACTTCTCTTTCTGGTGGGCAAGATGAATACTCAGCCACTGACCTCCGTCTGACTTTCAAAGCAGGATGGACAGGGTTACTGTTCAGGTGGGCGGCCAACCAGGCTCCCCAGTGGGACAGCGCTGATTTGTATATGTTCACCTGGAGCCCCGAGAACTCCCAGTATTCCTGTATAACAGTGAAAAGGATCAGAAATGATGTATCAGGTGCCTCAAATATATCAGAGCATCATCTGCCTATAAGGAAACTATATGTTCCATTGTATGCACTGTTCTACGCAGCCTCCAAGTGTCCGCCAGAGTCTACATGCCAGCGGTTCGATAGCTATGGCAAAAATTAGGGGAGACAAGGGTCACCCCTGTCTACTGCCGTGTTATAAGATGAATTCATCAGAGATACATCTTCCTGTCCAAATTCAAGCCTGTGGTTGTGTGTAAAGGAACTTTATCCAATTTACATAGGAGGAGCCCACTCCCACCCTCTCTGGCACTCTCCAGACATATTCCCAATTAAGGAAGTCAAAAGCTTGTTCCAGAGCCCTCCTGGATGTGGGGATACTGCATCACATTGGCCAGATGTCGTATATTACGTAGGGTGTTCCTTCTGGGAATAAATCCTGAATGATCTTCGTTGACCAGGCGGGGAAGAAATGGGAGAAGGTGGGCTGCCAAAACATAACTAAGAAGCTTACAGTACACATTGAGCATTGTTACAGGGCTATAGGATCCTGGATCTAGCTGGCCCTTGCCCTGCTTAGGTATTAAGGAGATTAAGACCTCACACATCAATCAGGGGAGTTCCCACTGCGCATATGACTCAGCCTATATGTCAACTAGTTTGTCACGTAGTACAGATGGGTAGTCCTCATAAAATTCTACTGGTAGGCCATCCACCTTCTGGTGTCTTTGCTGTTTTCATGGAGTCTAACGCCTCCATAAGTTCCTGTTTACTGATACTGGCCCCTCATTATTTTTTGTTCTGTCTGGGACAGGGAGGGCAGTGGGAGTTGATAAAGATAAGCGTCCAAATCCCCCATTTCCCCCGGCAATTGTGTCTGTTTGTATACTCTCATCATATGCACTGTGAATACCTCATTTATAGCCTGTTGTGAGTGCACTTCGCATCCATTGTGGTCACGTATTGAAAGGATGAGCTGTGGGGCCATCTCCGATTTAAGCAGCCTGGCCAATAATCTGCCCGCTTTTTCTCCCTTACTATACCACTTGCGTCTAGCCCTGTTTTTTGTGTATTTTTCCAGTTGGTCCCACAGGCTGTATTATTTATGTTTTTGTCTATCCCAAACTGCCAATAAGGAGGGGTCAGAGGAGAGACCCAATTCTAAATGCTCCAGTTCCACCTACGGTTTGGTTAGATCTTGTTTAACAGTGTATCCCACTCTGACTGAGGTAGCTAGACATATCCCCCAGATCACCACCTTCAGGACGTCCCACCCCATGGCTCTATTACCCGCAGTTCCCCAGTTTTCTCCAAAATACTGGGATATTGCTGTGTCCACTGTGTCCCTAAATGCTGTGTCTGATGTGGATTCTATGTTCAAACAACACAGCGGTCCTTTGAGTGGTTGCCTATATAGGGAGTAAGTTAGGAAAAGTAGAGAATGGTCAGAGATGTAACAAGCTAAATATTGGATGTGCAGGGATCAGTGTGCAGCTGTCGCCTGAAGGAAAAAATAATCTAGATAACTGTGGGGGTCCATAGCTGGGGTGTGGCAAGAATATGTTTGAGCAATGGGATGTCGGTGGAGTCATATATCAAGCAAGCCCAGGCTGTGTAGGGTTTGGTGGATCGAGGCCGTAAGCCAGGGTTTAACATCCAATCTGAGTGGTGTCCTCAGCCAGAATAATTTCAGACGCTGGTGAAATCTGTGCCGCCCTAATTACCGAGCCCAGGAAGTCCCCATCATCTATGTTGGGTGGATAAACATTATTAAGACAGAGGTTGTGGGCATCTAAAGCTCCCTCCGGGATAGTGTATCTCCCTTTTGCATCTGCCACATATGTGTGGTTCGAAATCAGACCCCTGGGGCTATCCAGATCAAAGTCCCCCTACCACTCCCAGAATAGGATGTAGCAAAAATCTTGCCCGCCACTGTTTCTGAAGGGATTTGAAGCAGTCCCCCCATGTATGAGTTTCCTGAAGAAATGCTATTGCTACTCCATAGCATTTGAGGTATGCTATAACCCTGTTGCGCTTCAGTGTGTTGTTTAGGCCTCTCACGTTCCACAATATTATCTTATATTGTGTTCCTGAGTTCCTGGTAAACATTGGATGTGATCACAGTCCTCGTTTCCTGACGCATAAAGGCTGCTTAGGTTCCTCGCTACTGTGTCCCTCATCTCAGAAGCTCCCCCTGCAACACACAAAATGATGATAATTGTACATTGATAGAGTCAACAAGTCGAAGAATATTGAACATGACTGCCTGAAGAAAAAAAAGAAAAAAAAGGCACCGATCAGCAACAAAAGGTAAAACTTCCTCAACTTCCCTTCGCCCTCGGGCAGTAGCCACTAAGCCTCTCCTGTGCAACCGTCCACCAGGAGGGTCGTAAAACTTGCCCGACATTACCATCCCAAAGAACTAGTGTTTGTACAGATACATTTTGTATGTACTTAATGTGATAAACTGACCGAGACCTTGGTCTTCACTTGTCCGAGTGCCGAAAGAGGAACTCAGCAATCCACTGAGGCCTGTGTAGCGGGCCCCTACAACCCGGACAGTAAGTACCAACCTGTGAAGATTTTCACAGTATCTTCAAAATTGTGAGTAGCAATCTGTCTTAGAGTCCATATCTGCCTCCTCCCTTCCAAGGGCATCCCCCCTCCCTTGCTGCATTACCTGCCGACCCAATTGTGTCCCATACATTCATGCTGGTCTGAGGGCCATTCAGAAGAGCAGGGCCCAGTTGTCATGGGAGTCTGGCAGTTGGCTCAGCAGAGTAAAGGGGTTTGCAGTTTCCAATGAAACACGTTCTGCATGCAGTTTCCCATCTTCCGAGACCAGGATATATTCGGTAGTGTGTTTCTGAGGTGTACTTTGTTGCTGCAAGGAGTTCTTTCTGCTGCAATTAGGTTTCTGGGTGTTTCTACACCTGGGTTCTCACCACTCGTGGAATTGTTCACCTCTCCCCAACCCCACGGAGTCCAGACAGTCAAGGCATCCCGTAGGGATTCAAAGAAGAGGACCTTTCCATCATATTGGACTCTTAGACGTGCCAAGAAGATCAGGCTGTATTTGATATGTTAGTCCTGCATTCACCGTTTGACAGACAGAAAACTCCTGCAGAGATCTTGGAACTTTCTGGTGTAATCCAGGAAAATCTGAATAGCTGCATTCACGTATTGTGCGGGGCCATGTGTCCGTGCATATTGGAGAAGGATGTCCTGGTCACTGTGGTTATTCAGTTGTGCAATGATTGTCCTAAATAGGGCTCCAGGCAATGGCTCAGGGTCCAAGGATCTGTGAACCGGTTCTATTGTAAAAAATGTAGATAATTGGTAGGCATTGTTATCGGTATCCAATCCCTCAGAAACAGTTCCACTGAGGGCCCCTATGGTCATTCAGGAGATCCCCAAAATCTTAAGTTGTTGCATCTGGAGAGGACCTAAGCATCCTCCAAGCGGTTATCCAAGTGGGTTGAACTGCTTTTAAGGTCTGCCACTGTTGCCTGAAGCTCCTGTGCTGCAGCCCGGAGAGTAGCCACCTTGGTTTTGGTGGTGGGGACCCTATCCACCACTTTTCACAGGTCCAGGCACCAGTGATTGATGTCCATGGCAGCAAGTCCATCTTTGTTTCATGTGCCTTCCAGGATCCCCTAATAGCGTCAAGTATTTCAGCAGCTCCTGGCCCAGGATTCCTCTGCTCTGGGGGCGGAGGAGCTTCATGAGGTGGGTCCTGCTTTCCATGCCCCGGGACCGTATATTAGAACATTTTATTGATTTGGGTACCTCTGGCAGGCTTGTCCTTGCCCATGGTGAGGCCCAAAGTCACTGACAGTACGGTCAAATTCATCCCACTATACTGGTCACCGGATATCAAACTGCAAGGGGTCCCAGGATGATGGTGTTGGAGGTGAGCGTCTCTGCTAGACGTGTCCCATGTCCAGGGGAAAGGAAACTCCCTAAGGTCTGTCCGCCCCTCAAGAGGAATGATACAGTCAGTAAACTGTAAGCTGCTCTATTCCCAGGGCACCAGGAG
This sequence comes from Pleurodeles waltl, assembly GCF_031143425.1. Taxonomy (NCBI): domain Eukaryota; kingdom Metazoa; phylum Chordata; class Amphibia; order Caudata; family Salamandridae; genus Pleurodeles; species Pleurodeles waltl. The sequence goes on along the minus strand of NC_090439.1, from coordinate 1,083,568,038 downwards.
CAGGTATCTTCAGTCACTGTATCAGGACTGTTGCGCACCGAGCGGGTGCAGCAGCAGCTGAAGGCAGTCCCAGCCTGGGCCTACCGGGCACTCCAGCTGGGCTCAGCTCCGCTTCATGTTGCGTCTCTCACCCCACACCTCCATCCATCCCAGTAGGCAGGTAGCCCCCACCAAGACTCTTTTGCCATCTCCACAGCCACTTCCGAGCATGGCCGCAGCCACACACCAAGCTCTGTCAAAGCAGGTCAATAACTTAAACCCCAGTGCATAGTTATACCAGGCCGCTCCCCTGAGTGCGGCCTCAGAAGCCAGCCAAAAGTTCTCACTGCATCAGCATGGGGTCGGAGAGCATACCCACTGTGGCGCCACTACACAATTTGCCGAGAATAGTACAGGGGGTGTCAAGATTCTGAAGGACATTGCTATCCGGGCTGGGAGCTCAGGCCAAGCATGTCTAAGTAGCGATCTTGTTCAGCCACGCCTCCTCAAAGAGATAGAGTTAGCTGATTCCACAACTGAGGTGCCTGAAAGGAGAAGGCTCTCCCTTCCCTTTGAGCTCTCCTAAAGCATGGAACAGCCAACTGAACCAAGCTTTCACAATAAAGAAAGCAAGCAGGGGCACACAGATTCAATGTGGTAGAGCTATCCTTGCATCCCTGCTTGTGTTGTGCCAGGGAGCAGTGCACAACACCGAAAAGTAATGTACAGCACTGCTGTTAGTTAGTGAACACTATGACCGCCCGCTGCTATCCAGCTGCTTTGTTTATGCTCAAGTGTCAGCAGGCTGGTGGTCTTACTATCATGTTCTTGATTATCTGGTGTTTATGGATCCTGTTAGACTTTTCATCCTTGGCATGGTCTCCCTTAACTTTTTGCCTTTGTTTCCCAGGTTGTTGATGAGTGCTGGACTCTGAGTTTGCTGTTTTTGTTACACTGGGCACTTTACCGCTGCTAACCAGTGCTAAAGTGCAAGTGCTCCTTTACAAAATGTGTATGTAATTGGCTTATCCATGATTGGCATATTTGATTTATTAGTAGGTCCCTAGTACAGTGCACTAGAGGTGCCCAGGGCCTATAAATCAAATGCTACTAGTGGGCCTGCAGCACTAGTTGTGCCACCCACATAAGTAGCCCTGTAATCATGTCTCAGACTTGCCACTGCAGTGTCTGTATGTGCAGTTTAACTGAAAAATCGACTTGGCAAGTGCACCCACTTGCCAGGCCTAAACCATCCCTTTTCTTACACGTAAGGCACCCCTAAGGTAGGCCCTAGGTAGCCCTAAGGGAAGGGTGCAGTGTATGGTGAAGGTAGGACATATAGTAATGTGTTTTATATGTCCTGTCAGTGAAATATTGCTAAATTTGTTTTTCACTGTTGTACGGCCTGTCCCTCTCACAGGTTAACATGGGGGCTACCTTTAAATATGATTAAAGTGTAGATTCCCTTTGGGAGCGGATGGACATGTGGATGTTGGGGTCTCTGAGCTCACAATTTAAAAATACATCTTTCACTAAAGTTGATTTTAAGATTATGTGTTTGAAAATGCCACTTTTAGAAAGTGAGCATTTTGTTGCTTATACGATTTCTGTGACTCTGCCTGTATGTGGATTCCCTGTCTGGGTCAGTTTGACAGTTGGGCTGGTTGCACCTCGCACTAGACAGTGGCACAAATGGAGCTGGAGTGTAGTCTGCATATCCTGATGAGCCATCTGTGCTAAGGGGGGAGGGGAAGAGTGGTCACTTACACCTGAAAGGGCTGTGCCTGTCCTCACACAATGCAGTCTCCAACCCCCTGGTAAGTGTCTGGGGCTTGGCCTGGGCAAGGCAGGATTTCACATTCAAGAGACACTTTGCTTTGAAGTAGGCCTACTTCAAAGGAGAAGCTGGGTATAAGAAGGGCACCCAAAACCACAGACTTTAGAACACTTCTGGAAACCAAGAAGAACCTCTGCCTGGAGAAGAGCTGAAGAGCTGAGGAAGAAGAGCTGCCCTGCCTGTGACTGTGCTTTGTGGAGCTGCTTCTGCCAGAGTAAGAGGGCAAAGACTGGACTTTGTGTGCCTTCCATCTTGTGAAGATCTCCAAGGGCTTGATTTAGAGCTTGCCTCCTGTTGTTTGAAGTCTCAGGGACAGCAAAGAATTCTCTCTGCCAGCACCTGGAGTCTTTGGAGAGACTCCTACTCTGCCCTGTGGTGCCCATCCAGTTCCTGGGACCCTGAAAGGAGAAGCTGGCAGCCTAAGAGGAAGAAATCCACGCACAGTACGCTGTGTGGGGAAAAGATCGACACAACACTGATCTGCGGCTGAAGAAACGACGTGCCGCTGGCTTTGCGGCTGAAAATCGACGCTCGCCTGTAATGTGACTGAAGAATCGACACATGGAGCTGGAGAAACAACGCGCCGCATTGCTGACGGAGGCTGGGAGATCGCAACCGCGCTGCGTTGTTTTCGGTTCATCGTGCGGCTAGTTTTCGGACGCAAGCACCGCTGGGCGTGTAAAAACAAGGCAAGGTCTGCCCGGACCCGAGAGTGCTGATCGGATTGATGCATCATTCTCCTGCGCAGAGAAGAAACGGCACGCCCGACCCGACGAAAGGAGAAACGACACAAGGTCTCGTGAGTGAGTGAAATCGACGCATCGCAAGCCCTTTTTTACGCACACTCGCCCGTGCGGGGTTATTTTTTACGCACCCAAGGTACATTTTTACGCTAACAGTGTTAGTGTGTGTTTAAACTACATAAAGACTCTTTTTGCTTTTTAATTGATAACTTGACTTGTGTATTGTGGATTTTGTCGGTTTGGTCTTGTTTTGTTCAGATAAATATTCTCTATTTTTCTCAACCTGTGTTGTGTCAGTTTGTAGTGTTTTCATTAAGTTACTGTGTGTGTTGGTACAAATACTTTACACCTAGCACTCTGAAGTTAAGCCTACTGCTTATGCCAAGCTACCAAAGGGGTAAGCAGGGGTTAGCTGAGGGTGATTCTCTTTTACCCTGACAAGAGTGAGGGTCCTTGCTTGGACAGGGGGTAACCTGACTGCCAACCAAAGACCCCATTTCTAACAGATCCTCTTCCCTGACAGCCCCAAATATCACTTTTTGGTGTCATCAAGAATTTGAAGAATGATTGCTCCCACTGCTGGAGTTCGAAATAGTTTGAAGAAGATTTCCTTCAATGATGAGATGACTGAATTATCTGCTTCCACTTATAAAAACACTTTGTCCAAGATGAACCCAATGGTCACAAAACTGAAAGTCTGGGAAAGGTAGAGAACCCATTTGTTCAGATTAAAGAGCAGGAGCCCACAGACTATCCCATTCTAGAATGTATACCTCAATTTTATTTGCACTGAATGTCAACAGATTTTTGTCATCCAGTCCTGAATAGCCATGAGACAAGACTGAAGAAAAAGGCAAAGCTATGAATTAGGATTATCTGGGCACCATTTGCGTATGAGATCAACTTGAAGCCATTTGATGTTAAAGTAGAAAAGTAAACAATGAACAGACTGGGAGACAAAGGCGAACATTGAGGCATTCCATATTTGATGGGTGCTGACAGAGACCACAAGGAAGGTAGTGTCAATGACTGCTTTTGAGCAGATAAGAAAGAATGTAACTAAGATAATGCTCACCCGCAGGCCTACTGCCTCCAGATGCTGGATCATGATGGTATGATCCACTGCATCAAATGTGGCAGAAACATCTATTAGAGTGCAGCTGATGGGATGGCCTGGACCAGGGCATGTTCTGACTTCATATTAGACTGAGACCAAAATAGTTTCTGTGCCTATACCACGCCTGAATCTCACAAGGGTGTAGTCAAGCAAATTATGTCCCTAGAAGTGAGCAGAAAGCCAACATGAAATATATTGTTTGCCCAGGGGGAAATGTCTCTATAATTAGCTCTAGAACTGTGATCCAGAATCCTCTTTTTTAGGAGTTGCATGATGACTACATGGAGCAGATATCAAGACTTTGCATTTGTGCAAAGTCATGCAAATTAACACAAATGGGTGCAAGGTTTTAATAAACTATATACTTTACTTTGCAAACCTTTTTCCAGTGGAAAATAGCCTGAGAAGTAACACAATATGGCGTTTCTCACCATTTGTACATGGCCTTTCCCATGCTCCAATCCGTTCTCTTTGATGTAAATCTTCTAAAATTGCTAGACAGGCCTTTATAGAAAAAAAAGACTCTTTAATGCTAGTGTTAACAAGTAGAAATTGTTTTGTTTCTCCTAACCTAATTTGTCCTACTGCAAGCACGGATCCAATGTATGAAAGGATTAAAAGTTAGCTTATACATAGTATTTTGTAGTCTTAAGGTACACTTCCAGTACAGAACCTTTGCTAGACATTATGCACACACCTAAGACTGCTTGGCAACAGTGATGGACAAGACAGCATCAGTTCTATATCATAGTAGATATGACTCTGTGATGCTCTCCCCCTAGCACAATGCAGCAACCACTCATGGGCTTTGTGTATTTCTGTGTTGGACCTTTCCCTGTGGAAACAGGCACTCTCTAATGCTAAACCCCATTGCCTGGTACACATTGGTAAACACATTTTTGAGCGAAGTACACCAAGACCAAAAAATGACAAATGGAACCAGTGCCAGCATATAGACCGACAAAAGGAACCGTGTGCAGTTGTGATGCTTCAAGAATCTGCTAGGTTGGGAGTTACTCTAGACACAATAACTACTACTATATTTTAGTGACAGCTTCCCAACAATCTCTGGAGGTCTTAAAAGAGGCTAGGGGCCAAAAGGTGGCACATGCTCAGATGTATACAAAAGGGTAAATAATGTAGATGTTGAATTATTCAATCTTGTTATGATTTCCATAGTATTTTCTGATTTCTGAAACAAGCTACGCTGAAATTTCTCTGGATACCATATATTGACCTAATTGAGATACGCCTGGGCCTGGTTGATATTTTGTGAATAGCAGTATATCTTTTTCCCTATACCCTAGTGCCAATAACGATTCACTGATTTCCTTTTTGTTCTTCATATTTTAGTAAATACAGACTTTGCCCTGAAACTTCTACCGTCAGTATCAGTATGAGACCAGACTCCAAGATCCTCCACCTCTTAAACCTGGTGGATGGGCCCAGAGTGGACTTCTCACTGGGTGTTTCCTGCGTCTCCAAAGTTCTTAGAATATATGATGGCCAAAAATGCATGTATTGAAAGCTGGGGTGTTTATCCATGTGCACATTATCACCTATATTACATGGCTAGACAAACTTAAAATGTGGAGGTGAATGTGGATAGGGCTGACACTAGGGAATCGAAAGCATGAAATGTTATCACCTTTCACCAAGCAGATCCGGGAGACTGACAAATTTGTCTTGAGCAGCATAGTTTTTGGGTGGGAGGATAAAAGTTTCAGGATTTTCAGAAAATCTAGAGCATGGAAAAGAATGCTTATGCAAGCCTCTATAGTAATGGACATATGCAATTCATCTGAATCAGGCCAGGAAAGATAGTGAACACACTGATTGAAGGACCAAATGCATTTCGAGAATATCACCAGGATTTTTATGTTACCGCCAGAAACAGGAATCAGTGATCACCACGGCAGGCTGTGCCCTTCAGCTAATGATGCCCAATTTCAATGCCAATGAGCATTGTTTCTTGAAGGGAAATGTCACCCACCTTGGATTCAGTGGAAGTTCCCTAAAGGTCTGGCAAGTGAGGATGCCACGAAATATTATAAGAGCCTTTATAGCTCACTTGTGCCAGTCACTGCACAATGCAGGTCTTATACCAGTTGAAGGTTTCGCAGTGCAACTCGTTGATTACAGTATGCAAGGAAGAAAGTAACTCTATCGATCATACAGTGGATAACCAGAAAAGGATGCCCCTTATCTCCATCAATGTAAGCACTCAAGATGGAGTCGTTTACTAAGCATGGCAGGTACTCCAGTCCTAGGTGCGAGAATGACAGTTTAGCTGCTGGCATATGCCAATAAAAGTGGTGAGCTGCTTGGTCGCCAATTATCAACAGCAACTGTTAAAAAAGACGTCAAACAAGTTATTCGCCAATTGTCTGAACGGAAACGAAATTACTTTAGGACCGAAGTCCTATTAGCTATCAGCTAGCAATAGCACGTTTCACAGGTATCTTCCTAGTTTGAGTGGCGCTGTCTTCTAGTTTTAACTTGATTGTTATCACAAATTGCGGTTGAATGATTTATCAGTGCGTTGCCACACTACAAAATGGTAAACTCATCTGCCGTACTAGACGAGTATTGTAAACATTGTTAAAATTATGATTTCAGTACTTATTACTAGCCTTTCTGCTATTTTTCTTTTTTCATAAAATGAGTGGTACTTTTTCGTTGAACGTCTTGGAGCACATGAGCCCACGCAGAGTAATCATGTTTATACAATTGGCTCTGACCTTGGATGGTAATCCAACAAAAGTTCAGGGAAAGAAGATTTTGGGATACAAGTACTATGTCTGAAATATTGCCCTTGCAAACAGAGAATCAGCCATCATAATGCAGGAATTTCAGAAGCAGAATGGTCAGCTTTCATTATGACAGCACTCTCAGGGGACCAGGAAGTAAGGAACACGCTGCCAACCCTGCCTAGATTGGAACAGGCTTCTTCAACTTGTCAATTTCAATCCCCTTCAGAAATACATTGGCTGCCAAAGGCACACTGCAGTTTACCCTCAAGAAGTTGAGATCTGATGGGGCTCCCGGTCCGAATGGTCTCCCTAACTAATTATTAGAGCAAGCCCAACCTTTCTGGGCATCAATCCTTACTCCACTGTTCAATCAGGCTTTTACTCCCATTGTTATACCACCATCATGGAGAGGCAGCATCTTGCATCCCATACATAAAGATGGTTCGCGATCAGATCCAGCAAACTATCGTTTAATTGCCCTGATAGACGTGGAAGCCAAGATCTTTGCCTCTAATCTACTATTGGACTTGAAAGCGTGGACCACTTCCAACATCATCCCAAAAACACAGACAGGTTTTAGGGCAGGAATAAACACCTCAATCAATCTTTTAGTGGTATCACGTCTTGCTGAAAAAGCCAAGAGAAACCACGCCACTTTATGCCTGCTTCGTTGACCTAAAAGCCCCCTTTAATAAGGTGACCTGCCAGAAACTATGGTCAAAAAAATCCAGCTGGGGTATACCACCAAATTTGCTAGATGTGATCAGAAACCTACACACAGACACCTGGGCCCAGGTTAAAATTGGAAATGGCAATAGAAGCACCAGGACGAGCACCACGTATAATGGATTAAAACAGGGGTGTGTGCCGGCTCTGGCTTTATTTAACATCTATATGGCAGATCTTGACTCCAGATTAGCAGAAGTGGCAAACGACCTTCCAAAATTAGCGAACAAATAGGTGCACATTCTACAATACACAAATGCACCATTGTGCTCTTCAGTCAGACACAGTTGGGTCTCCAGCGTTTAATTACTAAACTGGTGGAAAACCTGACTGTGGGGTCTCGAGCTAAAACATAAGACCAAAGTGATCTGCTTTCTGGGCAAAAATAACACCAGTCACATCAAGTACAAATGGGTGGCTTCTGGCAAACACATGGTGCTGGTGATTACAAATATCTTGGCGTAACGCTGAACGCAACCTTAACTTACAAAGAGCATTTATTGCAAATACGAGGGGTAGCTCACAAGCTACGTTTTGCTTTCTCACAGTTAAAAAAAAAGCTGCGCAGTACATCACAGAGTTACCTTTTGCAGGTTATCAGAGCAAACTTTCTTCTTTTGTTAACCTACGGATTGGAGCTATTTAAAGGGCGTGACGACCCTCTCCTTAACCGCCTACAGTCAGTCTTGTTTAAACACATTTTCCATGTACCAAAGCATTCATCTCAAGCTCAGGTGTGATTGGAATTTGAATTGTTCCATCAAGTTCCAATCCTTTGGGGGGCAACAATAAACATGCGCTAGGACTTAAGAGCTGCTCCCGCTGACACATTGGCCGTCCTATGCTGGAAGGAAATAGGGCTGCAACCTGATGATAGCTCATGCTGGTCATCTGTACTTTGGCAAGCCTTGACTAACTTAAACTTACAGGCTGCATGGGACACCAACACCACTTTCCCTCTGCAAAAATATTAACAAGGTTTCCAAACATCATTCTTAGACCAGTGGTTCTCAACCTGTGGTCCGCGGACCCCTAGGGGTCCCTGACACATTCCCAGGGGGTCCGTAGGCCAGGGCGGGGAGGAAGGCACTTCTCCAGCTGAGGCCTCTGACAAACAGGTGCGTGCGTAGTTTCATATTTATTATTTCCGTTGTTGAGCAGTTTTAAACGCACTGCAAAGCTCCTTGTACTGCCAAATTAAAAGGGTCAAGCTAACTCAAGTGATTAATGTATCTGCTAGAGAGATGGGAGTTTTGTGCAGAGGCAGTTTTGACTCAAAGGTAGCGCAGATGGTTAACATGCCTGCTGCAAAGAATGTGTATCATGCAAAGAACAGTATTTTATGTGCATGGCACAATGGGTTACTGCTTTTGTCACAGAGATTCTTTTGTTACTATGCAGTTAATTATCGGAATCTAGCACAGTGAGCTGTGAACTGACGTTAAAGAGCTGCATGCAAACCGCATGGCACAAATTAGAAAGTTGTTTCTTTCCTAGTCTTTCATTTTCCTTATGCTGTTAAAAAAGGTTTGCTTCTCTAGAAATACATTCTTATTGCTAACGCAGTGCTTAATTTGTGCTTGTTGTTTCCGGTGCTGAGCATTGGCACTTATTTTTAAGGGCTTGGGCTTATTCTTCTGCCTCAAGCATTTGCTGCGAGCAAAAGACACATATGGGAAAGACGGAGGAAGGAAAAACAAAAAAGCGTCACAAAGGGAGAAAGTAGAAAGCTGCTAGAGTGAGCTGAAGTGGCCGGGAGTGGCTTTATATGGATTGAAGAGTCCCAAGATGGCTTCAGGATTATGCTGCCTCAGTATTCCGTGTTCTCACATTTAATTGCAGCAGCCGCGTGTTTAAGAGGAGGGCTTTGGGCACCGGCACGTTTTTATTTACAAATAAAACACTGCGCTAACATCATCGCTAATCATTGTGCTGTGTTCTGAATCCTAAGTTTGTGCTTCTCCAGACCAAGCGCTCTTAGAAAAAGCCTACAAGTGTGGATGACGTGAATCCTACACCTTGTAGTCCCCTGTAAAATGCCCTGACACCCTACAATGGTATGAGAGGTGCTATAAAACAAATGAAGTACATGTGACAGAGAGGCTAAGGAGAGATGAGAGGCCCTTATGGTTTACTTCCTTTCCCCTTCACTTATTTATGTGGAAAAACTTTCTCAGATCTTGCATACCTAAAAAATAAAAACAGAAATCGCTCCAGAAATGTAGAATCTGACCTGAGGATTCACCTTTCCTAAATAAAACCAAACATTGAAAAGGCAGTTGCCGAGATGCAGCGCCAACCTTCCCAATAAAATGTTTTGATTTTTGCATATTTTTTCAATATAAAATAAATTTATCTTTAGTAATTTGAGTATTTGTTTGGTGTGTACTTGTTATTTTTTTGCGAATTACTGTTTTAATGTTTGAAAATTAAATTGTACAAATTGCTGGGGGTCCCCGGCTTCCAGTAATGATTCATTGGGGGTTCTCAGGAGTCAAAAGGTTGGGAACCACTGTCTTAGACAATTGACAAAGCAGACATGGCGAGTCAACACCATGGTTGGTCAGTCTTGCACACTGATACTGCCTGGCATCCCCAGCTCTACCTTATGACCCATCTTGCCGGCTCCATCCAACATTCTCTTCTTCAAATCTGCATGGGTGTTTTCCCATCTAATTACTTGGTTTCATCGTGGAAGCAAACTTGGCCAGACCTTTCTTGCCGCCTTTGCGGTTTGTCGACTGAAATTTTACATTTCTTGTGTGTTTGTCCGGCGGTCCTGTCAATGATAAAGAAACTGTTATGTCCCCCACTAAAATCCGTATAAATTAGAACTTGTTGCACAGCCGTGATGGCTCTTTTAGTTGGGCACAATTTTCAGCTAGCGGCTAGAGCTTTCAAATTCCTCTTTCATGTTAAAAAATTGCTCTCGCAGTTGGTTGAGATTTAGGAGGGTTTTCTGAACTTGTTTTGAACAATCATGATTGATTTCTTGTTATCGAGGTATAGTTTAAAATTAAATTAACCCAATCAGTTATATTTTTATCTATATGTTACAGTCAATATATTGTGTAGTATGGTGGCATTTTAATTGTGTTTTCTAATGTATTTGTATTTTTAACATGCAATGGTTTTAACTAACTATGCATTAATAAATTTGAATTGAGTCTGAAATATTGACGTTAAAAATATTGTGAACCAGAAAATCGCAGGTAAGAATATTTTTAAAAAGCTTATTTTTTAACATCATTAAAAATGTTATATGTGTGTTATATATAGATTTGTAAGTGCATTTTTGCATTAGTATATTGTAGGTGTTTTCAAAATGTTTTCATTTTTATGCAAATATATTTAGTTGGGTTCATGGAGGAATTGGAGGGTAGAAAATTAAAAGTTGTAATTTTATAATCTTTTTCTTATGTTTAACATTCTTCCTGCATGCTTTTTTTTCAAAATTATAAAATTTAATTTAATACATAAATTTAATGTCATGTTTTATGTTTAACTGTCTAAAATGTATATTTTGATGTTACATTTTTTTCAATTTCTCAATTCAGTTTTAGCATTTTGTAACTTTTGAAAAACTGTTCATAATATTTTCAAATGTTTTTTGTTCTTTGTTATCGACAATTTGTTTTTTCAAATGAAAGTATCTTAATAATTTTAGTCTAATATTTGGTTTTATATAAAGGTATTCTTGTAATTTGCTCTTTTCTAATTGGGAAATAAAACATTTATTTAATTTATTTTTAAATTTGAGTTTATTTTTAATCATTTATTCTTTAAAATTTATTTCAAAACAAAGGGCCCGAATACAAGTTTGGCAGTCGGACTGCCAGTCTGTTGTGGCGACGGTCCCATGAGGACCGCTGTGCTGCCGTTCTCCCCCGTGCCATATTACGATACATGCAGGCTGAACCACCAACACTGTTGATGGAATGCTATCCATCAGCGGCGCAGCGGGCTGCAATGTAGGCAGAACATACTCTGGCGCCATCATGGGCGCATCTAACCACTGAGCAATAAACACAGTCATGCTGGCAGTCCACTTGTGGCGGTTACCCGATGGTGGTAGGCCGTTGCAGTACGCTCTCAGCAAAGCACTAGACCAGGGCCCAATGGAGGGATTAAAAAACAACACAGCTGAAGTTGATACACCTGCAAATCACGCTATAAAACACACCCCATCCTAGACCATTATCCTTTGCCTCTCCACTGCAGCACAGCAAGACAGACAACACACATCATTGTTTCATTTTTGTGAGATAAGGCAACCCTTTTTTCTCATTCCATGTAACACTTTCCACCAACTTCTCATTTTTTCCTACTATCACTTGTCTTGTGATTTAGTTCTTGTCTCCCACTTTAATTTACAGTCATATAACGTTCTAAAAATAAAAAAAATTATGAGCATGAGTTGAGAGCCATGGTGGATGAAATTGTAAGAGTAGAACCACAATTGGTCACACTAACACCTTCCACCGAAGCTGCAACATGATCTCAGCCAACAACATTGCCCCCAACCTGTATACCTAGTACAGTTCCTCAAATCACTAGCCCAGACACAGAAGAATCAGGACCCAGTTGGATAGAGCACCCTGGGCCAAGGGCAAATGCTTGGGGGGGTAGGGTCTGTGGGAGGGACGCTGTCGGCCAGCAGAGTGAGGCCATTGGGGCCATTCATGACCAGAACACCATCAGCCAAGTCTTGGGTCTCTATCAGGAGTCCCAAGGTGTGATGGGCCAGGTACTTACTGAACTCCAGGGAAATTAAGCATCTGTAGAGGGATATGTACGAACAGATGGAGGCCCATAAACATGGGCTCCCTAACAGGCATGCTGATTGACATCCATACAACCCTGAGCAGGGTTTTTGCACCACCATCTACCTCTTCCTGTAATGCAACTACACCAAGTCCATCTACATCTATGGCAGCCACAGGAAGGGAGGTGCCGCCAGAGGAAGAAACACATTCAGACACCCCTGCCTCTGCAGCAGCTGAACCCCCCCCGCCCTCAGAAGCGACGATGTCCATGTAAAGATCCAGGAGGTGGGGATGACAAGACACCCATCGAGTGGGCTTTATTAGCCCAAGAGAGTCTTCAGGCGAACAAGGTCTTCATTTTGAAATCACTTAATTTCTGTTTAGACCATATTTATTTCTTGTGGAAGGATACCTTTTATCTTCAGAAGAATGATACATCTATGGGTTTTTCAGGGGCGCACAGCTATGCAAACATTTTTATGACTTGCTTTGAGGACCAGGCTATATTTCCTTTAATACTTAGATGTAACATTTACTTGTATATTTCAAATACATCGATGATATCTTCTTGATCTGGAGGGGCCCCAAGACACTGTTGGAACAACAAATTTGTCTTTTGAATCTGGTGAATCCCCAGGTATCATTTACCCACAGGGTAGAAAAGCAACACATAGGCCCTCGTTATGACTTCGCCGGTCTTTTGAATACCGCCAGTGCTGGCGGTATGTTTGGCACCACATTATGATATTTCCGCTGGGCCAGTGGACGGAAACAGCGGAAAAGTCACCACAACATTGAAGCCGGCTCGTAATGGAGCTGGCGGCAACGTTGAGGTGCGTCGGGTGCAGCAGCACACGTCGCACACTCCACTGCCCGTAATTCGGGTAGTGGAATGCGCGATGGGGCTGTGCATGGGGGCCCATGCAGTGCCCATGCCAAGTGCCTGGGCAATGTAGGGGCCCCCATGTGCCCCCTGAGTCACCCATACCGCCAGCCTTTCCATGGCGGTGTTTACCACCATGGACAGGCTGGCGGATGGGGACCCATAATCCCCAGGGTCCCCATTCGCCGGGACTGCCGGGACCGCTAGGTTACAGGCTGGCGGCAGCCTGGCGGTATCAGTGGTATTACCGTCGCAGGACTGCCACGGTCATAATGTGGCAGTAAGTACCGCCAGCCTGTTGGCGGTACTACCGCCACATTATCGCCTCCCGCCGGGGTCAAAATGACCCCATAGTCTTTCTTGATGTTAGAATTGAATCAACACCGACTGGGTTGTCGACTAGTGTACATTAGAAACCTACAGATCGTAATAATGCACTCTTGTTCAGTGGTTTTCACCCCCATCTCTTAAGCAACATTTGCCCTTTTCACAATTTATTCAGATGCATAAGATTACTTCTAAAGATGATGCTTGCAAGTCTACTTTGTTGTCGTACACAGCCAAATACAAGCAACATGGTTATCCTGCTAATGTATTAGAATACGCCATGGATAAAACACTGGCTATGGATCATTGAGCGCTTCTGCAGCACAAAGTAACTACTAATACAGCCAGAGAAGTATATGTGTCTAAGTTTTCGACAAGATTTGATTCCATCAGACAAATAATTTGCAAACAATGGGACATCTCTAATCTGAACCCGATTTCAGAGATCTTTTTGCTCACAAACTATTGTTTGCTTATGCCCGTTCTAAGAATATTAAGGAACTTTTATCTTTGTCTACCAAGGAGACAGACAAGCATGAGGACATACAGAAATGTTTCAGTTGTGTACCTTGTGACACGTATCTATGGGAGTTGCTTTCACTTGTTTGCGGCGGTCGCAGTCACTTGAGAAGGTACACGCTCGACTTCATATTGGCTTGCGTTAGTTTGGTAGTGCTGTTACCTGCTCACCAGCTTGCTGTCCTGCTTGCTTTTCACAGGGGAAACCTTCATGTTTCATTTCTTGATGTTACCAGTGAGCTCGCCTTAGATTTGATACAGCATTGCTCGTTTACACCCTACTGGACTTTGTGAATGTTTCTTATTGTGTCAGAGCTTGGCATGTTTCATGTGGTAGCACTGTTTTCTGAGTCTTTGCGGTAATGGGCACGGACACATTCTAGTGTGAGGTGTTTTACAATGGAGGTGTCATACCACATCATTGGGTTTACGTTAAGGCAGTGATGTTTGTTACGTTTCACTCGCATGAAACACTTGTTTTTTTGTCTGCAAATGGGTATTTCAGGCATTTGGTTGCTTTAAATAGGCAAATTAATGTCAGCATGGGGTTTCACATTTTTGGTCTTGTGGTAGTGGTTCTTTTAGCTTTTTAGATATTCCATGTCTGACTTCCTTGTATGATTTATGTTTTACAGCTACCACTGATGAAGGGTTAATACCCATAATGCATTGGGATCCAGCTCAAGCTTTTTGAGTCGCTTTGTTCTATGTTTAAGTGTGAAGCAACTTTTGGATTGACTTTTGGACAACACAATATTTTGAAGAACTGCACATTTCTGGGTCTGAAGAATTATTGAACTGTTGAATTGTTTAACTAATGTTTTTATTTGGTTCGAGCCCTCTGGCATTCAAGTTGTGGTTGCTGGGACTAGCGCACCTGGGTGAGCTCTAGTTTGCATAAAAAGACACCCACCACTACCAGCAAGAAACCTCAACCTTAATTTCCTCCATTGTGAGTCACACATTCACTCTGTGGATTAATTCTGGACACTGTTCCATTTCTGATGGGAGGAGTAATCTGGATGTCGGATTTCAGATGATTTGGCATCTACATCGATGGTTTCATTCACCATGATTGACTACTTCACTTTTCTTTTATGTTTGTTTTTGCACTAAGTATATCTTCACCTTTACCGCTTTGATAAATTCACAAGTCACAAACTCATTGTGTACTGTAATAAATTCCACATTTAGCAATGTAGATCTGTAATACCATGTGAACTATACAATGAAAAAACAACTAATTGTGTAAGCATGGATATGTTGCATGCACACAGTGTTTACCTCAGAATCACAACCATGTCACACCAAGACACACATACAAGTGTCTTGTCTTATATCAGACACTGTCATGTAGAATAGGCAAAAACAAAAATGGTTGATGTCATCAGCTGAAACCATATCGCATACCTCACAAAAAGAATACTACAGTATGTAAAGCGAAACTCAGACAGATGGCATGTACAACAGTTTCTGATCACAAGGTCATTACAATCCAGGGCTTCTGCTTCTAGTGGTATGTTACAAACAAATGTCAGTGATGTGCCACAAGCACTTTGGCCTACAATGATGAAACACATCAGCAGCTACATACAGTTCACACAAAAAGAGTATTTAGCTAATGTGAAGGGAAATTAACATGATTTGGGCCTATAACTACATATTGTCAGAGCACATGATGATACACATAATGCATTATGGTCACCACACGACAAGGAACAAGTCCAATGGTGTCTCCTTAACTTCCATCCCATCACTGTGCAAGCTGTCGTGGCACCGTTTTTGTACACCCAACGTCTGTGACATACATTCCCAGGAACAATCCATGTTTACTTTGTATCTCCCAACAGCATCACATACCTGCTAATGTGAAGGTACCTAAAATTCACCAAAATAAAGAGATAAGCCATGAAACAATATATGTATATCACACAATTCACATAGCAAACATCTGCAGAACGAAGTCCATAACACAAATCTGACCTAAACAGAGCAACATTGACAAAATAAGAACACCCTTTGCCAGATTTTGCCAGAGCTTCAGCTTCCTATCATTTTTAACAAACATACTCCTCACATCATCACAACAAGAGTTGATTGAATAGTCAAAATCATGGCATCTCATGACATACTTATACTGAAGAGAGGAAGCTGTCAATGAGATCTTGTTGTAAGTCAGCTTCTTCCTTTTCACCAATATCATCATCATTTGACATTTCAGGATTCTCACCAGGTGGCACTTCAGGCTCTCCCTCCTCTGTGATGTAAGGGATATTCCGTTGCAAGGAGAATGCAGCAGGCCACAGTGATTTGACACACCTTCCCGGGTGAGTAGAGGAGAGTTCCCCCAGTCTTGTCCAGACAGCGAAATCTGGCCTTCACAAGACCAAATGCCGCCTCCACTGGTCGCCATATTCTTCCATGGGCCTCAATGAAATGGACTTCCCCTGGTGTAGTTGGATTCCTCGGTGGTGTTAACAACCAAGGACAGTTGGGAGATGATGAGTCTCCTGTTTTGTGATAAGACATAAGTGCTACAATGAGTCACATATTTTTTGATTATAGCACCTGACATTGCACACACAAAGTTAGGACAGATCTTACCACCAAGCCAGACCCTCTCTGGTTGTGACATCAGATGGAGTATGGTGCTGTTCCGTGTTACAAAGGAATCATAGACTGAACCTGGGAACCGGGCACATACTTTTGAAATATACAAATCTGGCAAGCAGGCCCCCCTGCTTCCATTCACTACTCTCCCTCCCACCCCCGCCTCCCAGCTGAACCCTCCTCCCCCCCTTCCCTCTTATGGCAGGAAGGCCAGAGGCAAGCCCGTCTGCGCCCTACCGCGCCTGGACCGCGCCCAGCACCAGAACCCCTGGCCCCCAGCGCTCCCAAATCCCCCTGCTTAGATACGACGCCGCCTCCCTCCACGCACTCAACCCTGGACGAACTACCACCTGCTACCAAGCCAGCCCCAAACGCACTCATGGACCCTTCGCCTGTCAAACCTGCAAGTATACCTTCCACCGCGCCTACAATCTGTCCACCGGCCCACGCTCCAACAACCACCTCAAGTGCATCCTCCACAACGCACGCTCCGTCCACAGACACGCCATTGAACTATGGGACCTCTTAGACTCTACCGCACCTGACGTCGCCTTCATCACAGAAACCTGGATGAACGCCTCATCGGCTCCCGACAACGCCCTAGCCATACCAGATGGCTACAAGATTGCCAGGAAAGACCGCGCCAACCAAACCGGAGGAGGAATCGGCATCATCTACAAAAGCTCCATCAACGTCACCACCTCCACCGAAGACACCCTCCCCGCCGCCGAACACATGCACTTCCAGATCCACACCGACCCCAGGACCACCCTCAGAGGCACTCTCGTCTACAGGCCCCCTGGTCCACGCGCCCTATTCAGCGAATCCATCACAGACTTCATCACCCCACACGCCCTAGCCTCGCCTGACTACATCCTCCTCGGGGACCTGAACTTCCACCTGGAGAAGAACAACGACACCAACACTGCCACCCTGCTCGCCAACCTCGCCAACCTCGGACTCAAGCAACTGGTGAACACCCCCACCCACACCGCCGGCCACACGCTCGACCCCATCTTCTCCGCCAGCAACCACGTATCCTTCAACCACTTCTCCGAGATACACTGGACCGACCACAGATGTGTACACTTCACCTTCAGACGCAAGACCCACCACCTTCGCACACAACTAATCACCCGCAGACCCTGGAACAAAATCTCCACAGAACAGCTACTTTCCACTCTCAACCATAACCAACCTGCCATCACCCCCCGACGCCAACAATGCAGCCCTCAGCCTCACGCAGTGGATCACCAACTGCGCTGACAACCTCGCCCCCCTCAGAAACCTCCCAATACAGACCGACATGAGGAAACCTCCTTGGTTCACAGACGCCCTCAAAGAATCCAAGAAAACCTGCTGCACCCTCGAAAAAACCTGGTGCAAAGAACACACTGCAGAGAACATGTCAGCCCTTAAGACCGCCAACCGTAAACACCACCAGCTGATCCGCTCCACCAAAAGGGCATCTTTCAAAGGAAGACTGGACAAGAACACCCACAACAGCAAAGAACTCTTCAACATCGTCAAAGAGCTCTCCAATCCCATCGCCAGTTCCAACACCTTCACGCCCTCACAAGACCTCTGCAACTCCCTCGCTACTTTCTTCCATCGAAAGATCACCGACCTACACGTCTGCTTCGGACCCCAGATCCCGCCAACCACCACTGATCTCACAGCCCCAACCATCACCCTCAACGCCTGGACCCCCATCAGCTCTGAAGAGACGAGAACCACCATGAACACCATCCACTCCGGCGCCCCATCGGACCCGTGCCCCCATCACATCTTCAACAAAGCCGACGCCATCATCGCCCCCTATCTCCAGAGCATCATCAACAGCTCGTTTGCCACGGCCACCTTCCCTGAGAGCTGGAAACACGCGGACGTCAACACTCTCCTGAAAAAACCTACGGCGGACCCCAACGACCTGAAGAACTTCCGCCCCATCTCGCTCCTCCCCTTCCCGGCCAAGGTCATTGAGAAGGCCGTCAACAAGCAACTGACCAACTTTCTCGAAGACAACAACTTGCTAGACCCCTCCCAGCCTGGCTTTCGGGCCAACCACAGCACGGAAACCGCCCTCATCACAGTTACCGATGACATCAGAACCCTTATGGACAATGGAGAAACAACCGCCCTTATCCTCCTCGACCTCTCGGCTGCCTTCGACACCGTCTGCCACCACACCCTAATAACCTGCCTCCGCTCCACTGGTATCCAAGGACAGGCCCTGAACTGGATCATCTTGTTCCTCTCGGACCGAACCCAAAGAATCTACCTCCCGCCCTTCCGCTCAGAACCCACCGAGATCATCTGCGGCGTCCCTCAAGGCTCCTCACTCAGCCCTACTCTCTTCAATATCTACATGAGCCCCCTCGCCAACATCGCTCGCAAACACAACATCAACATCATCTCCTAGGGTAAATGGAGGTAAATCCTTCTCCTACCTGGCACCCAAGACATGGAACTCCCTTCCTGTCCACCTCAGGACTACCCAGGACCACCTCGCCTTCAGGAAGCGCCTCAAGACCTGGCTCTTCGAGCAGCAGTAACCCCCCCCAGCGCCTTGAGACCCTCACGGGTGAGAAGTGCGCTCTGTAAATTGATTGATTGATTGATTGATTGAGACAACTTGCACGTTGATAGGATAGAAGTGTTTCCGGTTTCGAGAGACTTGTTTACTGGCTTGCAGTGGCACTAATGCAATATGGGTGCCATCAGTGGCTCCAACTACATGTAGGAGGTGACCAAATCCATAGAAGTTAACCATCACATTGGCTAAATTCTTACCTTTGGGGAACCTGATATAGCTGTCAACGTGTTTCATCATTGCTGATAGCACATCTTTTAATTCACCACTGAACATAGGTTGTGACATACCACCAGATATAGCTACTATATAATGAAAGGATCCTGTGGCCAGAAAGTGTAATACTGCCATGAGTCTCACAATAGGTGGTATACATGTTGGATTCGTGTTTTGAGACATGAGATCAGGCTCCAACTGATGACATAAATCTTGTATTGTTTGCCAATTCAGACAAAACGTCTTTATAACATCCCTTTCTTACATGGTCTGAAGGTCTGGAAATGGGCAGTGTGCTAGAGGTTGTCTTCTGCTCCCTCTCCCAGGGTACCTATATGTGGAATCAAATAAATTGGAGCATTGGTCGCAGTGTCCAGACTAACATATATAAAGAGTAAGCCAAAAGTCATGTGACAACATAACTGGCTCAAAAGCCATTACACATATTTCACATTACAATTGTCTACTACCCAAAACCCAGCTATAATCCCCATTGTGGTCTACACATGTAGCTACAACATATATGTGCACATTATTCACCTAAATGTTTCTTATGAGCACCTTGATATTGTAAAGTTCGTTTTTTTCTCCCAAGATCACCGGCGGTGTACAGTGCACCACAGTTATATGGGCTTTATGCCCAGTAATGCACTACACCAATGATTGTGTAAAAGAAATTATAGGTCAATGAAATAGTACATATCTAAACATGTTACAACACATTTGTACCGATGGTGACGTATTTACCAGCCACCGATATTGTACTTTCACCCGCTAAAATGGCAGGTGCCTGATCTCGTATATTGGACTTTTGGAAGCTGCGGCCGGTGGTGGAAGTCGACCGCACAGTGGGTTGTTTCATCCACGGCGGACACAGCCATAGACTAACGTTGTTGACTGTGATGGTTGCGGGCGAATGACTGTGCCCATCTACGCTGAGGACTGCGTACATGAACACCATGGTTTGAAAAATAACTCACTTGCCTCCAGACACTGCTGCTATCAACACCTCCTGCACTTTAGCTGCTGTCTGCCATTTCTGGGAGCAATCATGCCAGGACAAGAATGTGAGAGGGCCCTTGCTTTCTCTCCAGAGGAGCTGGAGAAACTTGTTGAAGAGGTCCTCCCCTTGTTTGGTCAGATCTATGGCTCACCAGAGGAACAGGAAACTACCCTACATACATCTTTGACTCTGTTCACACCATCCTTACCTTTTTCACAGGCTACAATATGCCTCTGAGTCCCAGAGAGATTTTTAGCTTAATGTAGTTACATTTTGTGGTCCATACATAAGATGAAAATATAATGGATTGTGGAGCCCTGTACCTAGTGTATTTAAAATCACCATTGTGTTGTGTGATGTGTGATAAGCCCTATATCCTCCTTCTGTTGCATTCACATATCTATTCAAGTATACGTTTCAGTGTACCTATGAAGTATTTGAAGATCAGATGATGATAAATGAGAAAATACATGTATTTGTATTACAGCATGAGCTGTGTATGTATACCATTAAAGGCAGTTGAGAAGGATGTTAGCTATGTGTACAGTCCCACATATCACTCAGCCCAGATCAGGCATTTGAAAACTGTTGTCTGAGAGCTACCTAAACCTCACTGACCCCTTCAGTGTGCCGCACAACCTTGCGTTCATATATAGTATGGCCACAAAATGTACTGTTATGTATTGAGGTGATGGAAATGTGATGTTCATGTGGATTCAGTATGCTCAGCCTGCAGAGAACAAGACCTGACAAAGAGTTTTGCCCAATATGGGTAGAGTTACTGTGGCAATACAACTGATGAACAGGGTAATATCCCTGTAGACCTGCAGTTCCTTGGATGTTCCCAAAATGAGTCTTCTGAACCAATAGTAGCCCTGAATGCTTTTAAATAGACTACATTTGGAATGGTGACTGAGGCAACCCCCTGACCTGGTAGATCTTTTCACTGACCCACTTTGTCAATGTGTGACATTTACTGATCACAGGCCCCTTAATCCCAATGGTCTGTTGTCACTTTTCGATAAGTCACGTTTGCACTGTACAGACCTATTGCACAAGTGACAAACATACAGTGCAGATAGGTGGTCAATTCTGAAGAGATCTTTACACATTACACATGAACCACTAGCTTTGTTACATTCAACCAATCAAACTCAACATTCCATGGCATGTTGAATGCAATCTCTGTAGCAGTGCTGCATACGATAAAAGGTGTGTCCTGTGATACCATTACATACCACACATACTTAATCAGACATAGGTGGTCATTCCGACCTAGGCGGGCGGCGGTTGCCGCCCGCCCGTCGGAAGCCGCCTGAATACCGCCCCGCGGTCAATAGACCGCGAGGGGTATTCTGACTTTCCCGCTGGGCCGGCGGGTGATCTGATTCAGATCGCCCGCCGGCCCAGCGGGAAAGCGCCTTCCACAAGGAAGCCGGCTCGGAATCGAGCCGGCGGAGTGGAAGGCGTGCGACGGGTGCAGCAGCACCCGTCGCGCTTTTCAGTGTCTGCATCGCAGACACTGAAAAGCCTAGTTGGGCCCTGTTAGGGGGCCCCTGCCGTGCCCATGCCATGGGCATGGGCACGGCAGGGGCCCCCAGGGGCCCCACGACCCCCCCTACCGCCATCCTGTTCATGGCGGCTTTCCCGCCATGAACAGGATGGCGGTAGGGGGGGTCAGAATCCCCTCGGCGGCGCAGCGAGCTGCGCCGCCTTGGAGGATTCTAAGGGTCAGTGGAAAACCGGCGGGAGACCGCCGGTTTTCCCGTTCTGACCGCGGCCAAAGCGCCACGGTCAGAATGACCAAGGGAGCACCGCCGGCCTGTCGGCGGTGCTCCCGCCCCCGTTGGCCCTGGCGGTGGGGAACCGCCAGGGTCAGAATGAGGACCATAGTGTGATATTCCATTAGGTAGTCCACGTGTCCACACACCCCCAGAGGGGAAGCTCTTAGTGACACACATAAGGCATCCCTTTCATCGTTAACAAACATCAATGGTGCCATCAGTATTTGTGCCTACATGTTGGCATATGTACCTTTCACTTTTGCAGATTTATTTACACTACTTTTCCACACATGATCAACATGTCTTCATAGGATGATGTCTGATTCCACCACACGTGTGTAGGCCAAACTGTGTTAGTTATATATGATGGGTATACAGATCATGTGTTACCACAGACAGGAAGACCTACAGTAGTTTCTCACAATTTGAATTTCCATGCCATTGGTGTGTAATTATTCGCTAAGTGATTTGCACATGTTTATTTGTGAAGCTTCATTAACTGACAGTTGACATGTATCAGAAACTGACATGTAGAAATGTGTAATCATATGTGAGTGTGTACACTCAGTAATACAATTGAATTTGTGTTTGCATGAAAAAAGGTATACAGTGATGTGCTTTGCCATTAGACAACAGATTAAACAATCTCTTCAGGTAATAGAGATTTCCTGAGCCTCAACAACATTCAATGACTATTGGCTTTTCGTTATGCAATGTTAGAAGCTGTTTTCACCAGTACAAATCGGGACTGGTGATTTCCAAGGGCCTCGCTGATTTATTATGCTGTGGCTATTTGTAGACAAACCTCCCAGTCATTTTGCCCAGATTGTCTCCAGTTTACTTTTCTGTGCGACATGTGTTACATAGAAAAGCTACATAGGTACAACTTTCATGAGACTATTCTGACAATGGACATATTATGAAGTTACCATTGGGAAGTTTTGAACAGTGTGACAAGAGTTTTCCCATGTCACCTTATTTCTGCTACGGTACATATTGCTGCAACACAGCTGTATTAGTTGACCATCATTTCATCATGATATGGTATTAGGTATATGAACATTTGCTGACTGCAGGGTCTTGTGTGGAACCTGTAAGAATGAATCTGGCTTTGCAATACAATCTGATAACATAAGGCTACTGAGGTATGCTACAAGGTGAAAAGGTCTCCTACTTGATACATCGGTATTGTGATTAGGCAACTTCACTCATGCAGTTGGAGCTGTTTATGATCATGAATTTACTGTGAGCAGCTGTTTACAGGTCATGTAGCATGCGTGCATGGTGGTCTTGCTAAGGTTGAAGCCACTTTATTGGACATTGTAACTGGGGTCTACTGTACATTTTCGTAATGCTCTGTGATCAAAGCTGTTGATCAAGTGTGTTCTGGCACATGCAATAAACCTACTTATATTTGTCATTTCAGCATCATCCCAGGCAAGCAGAGGAGACAGGGCCGACATCTTTGTCGAAGCAGCACACCGCAGTATCTCTGGTTGTGATACAACAGACATGGATGGGCCCAGCGACCCAGAGGGTGAGAGGAGTGCCATGGAGGACACAGACTCAACGTCTTTGTCATAAGAGTCAAGCTCCACTGCACACTTCCTGGTGGTGGTGGATTACAGAGGACCAGATCCTATCATCCTTGTCTGCCACCCACACTACCATCTCTACCCTCCTTTTGCTCCCCACCCAGGTCCACTCACCTAAGAGGAGAGCCGTCTCCTTGGCTCCAGACACCTAACCCCCTGCTCCTGCTACCTCCGCTGCCCTGAGTGAGGAGGCTGTTGAGAAACATCTGTGTGGGTTAGATGGCACTACTGAATGCTATTAAGGTGCAGGGCAGCCATCTGCAACAGATGGTAGCCTACCTGGAAGGCATCCACAGTACTATGTCTGCCCAACAGAGATCTTTTCAGGCTCTTGTCTCCTCCCTCACAGCAGCCTTCCACCCAACCCAAACTTCTACCCCACCTCCTCCCTCTTCCCTATCCAATTTCCCTATTCCCATACCTGTCCCAAGCACACTCACACATAAGAATGCACACACCTCAACAGCCCCAAGCAGCACATGAAAAACAGGAACACCAGAAAACACACAAGCACACAACCACTCACCAGACACTCACCACCTCACTACCCAGAACATACCGCCAGATACCACACTCACAGACCTATCCACTACCCCAACATATGCCCAGACACCACACCCACAGACCCATCCACATCCTTAACATACCCCCAAGACACCAAATCCACACACACAGACCCATTCACCATCCCCAACGTACTGTCAGTCACAACACCCACACCTGTAGACATATATACCATCCCAACATCCTCCAAGATACCACACCCATACCCACAGACCCATCCACCACCCCTAACATTCCCCTAGAAATCCACATCACACACCACCAAAAAACGCAAACACCCACTCTCACCCACACAACAGATACCTACAAAACACAAACATGATACTTCAGACACAAAGGCAGCAGCACCAAAAACACACCCACCCACACCCACCCACACCTGACACTTCCACCACCTCAACCTCCCAACCGCTAATTCCTCATGGACATCCTTCCCATTTTCCTAAGTAGAGTTTATTATATGCCCTTGCCTTTAGCCCACTCAAAACCACCCCCTCGCAAAGTCAAAGGAACCTCTTCTGCACCCCAGCCCATCCCTACCACATCCAAATACTCCCCTGTGAAACCTGATCCCACCACTAAACCCAGCCATACCCGATAGAGAGCCAAAACCTCTCACAAAACCAAGACACCCCTCCCAAAGTCAGGCCCACCCGTCCAAAAACAAACCCACCCCTCCCAAAACCGACCCCACCTCTCCCAAATGACATAATTGAGGTGCCTGAACTGCCCACTAGATGCTACTTCCTGGGGAGGTTATGAGAGGCAACATTAGTGGCACAGCAGTGTGCTGGACCACATATTGTAATATTGGACTGTACATTGGCTTTTACTTTGCTACATGTGTTTATTGTTTTAAATAAAAAAAAGAATTTTCTTGTTTTAATACTCATCAATCCTGCCATTACTTTTCTACCATTTTGATGTTCATGGATACTTTGGGATGTATGGCTACATCTCTCGCAACATATGGTCGACTCACTCACCATCACTCTCCCTATTTCATCCCAAACCGGCCGCTCAACCTTGAACTCCTATGCAAATCCCATCTCCTTATCTAACAAATCCTACGACCTCCGTCCCCACACGTAAACTTCACCCCCTCGCCTCAAAGACCGCTCAGGAGGTCAACAGAGTTGCTGACACTCCCAACTCCTTCTACCTACCCCCCACTAATACACTAAGGTCCTCAACTCTAAGAGACCCACAAGATCCCCACCAAGTCTCGTCATTAGAAACAAAGATCCTAATAGCATGTCTAGCCGCACTACAGCTGTTTCCTCAACTCTAACTCCCACCTCTGATGAACACTATCTGACTCAAGCTCATTATACCCCGCGAAACATGCATACTCCCCCCTTAAATCACACACCCATGTTCAAAATAAAGGAGCAACTAATTAGCCTGGAAAACCAACTGGAGATAGTAATAAAGGGCATCAACAAGATCACAAGGAACTTAAACCTAGACTTGTGTTTAATTTTATGTGTGTACCTTACACCTATGTTATCTAAATGTGTGACCAATGCTGTTACTGCTGTGTTTGCTTTCATGACTTGCACTTACACATTTCCAACACATGCATGGCAGTTGGTTTATACTACTGGTTGTCCCTGATATACTTAAAGCCACAGATCCTGTACAAGTTGAGTGTTTTTGCCTTCTGGCCCTCCCTTTCTGTCAGCTCAGATGTGGTGGTTGGACCGCTACAGTCATCTCAGTGGGAAGGCACTTTGTAATTGGTCTGTCGGTAATGCTGGCAGTCTGCCCTTTCACAGACGCATTGGCCTATCTCACCACTGGCGCAATCTAGATTTGCTGATGGTGTAGGTGGGACTGGGGCAGTCATTCATCTATGTGTCCCCAGGCATCGTAATAAATTGGTTTGGACTGCCAACACTGTGCTGGTGTATCCGAAGCCACTGCCACGGTGGTACTAAGACTGCCAAACCCGCAATCAGGCCCTTGGTTAGATTAGTCTTTCTATTTGGATGTTGTTTAAATGTATTGTTTTTTAGTGTAGTTTGCATTTATTAGTTTAAAGTTTGAGGTATGCCTTATTGTGAAATGTATGTGTTGATCCATAGTTTCTATGAGATTGCAAGCGCTTAACATTGATTTTAATGTTGATTGTAATGTTTTTACTGTGCTTTGTTTTGTACATTGTACTGCGTTTTTTCGTACGTTTATGTTTTTTTTCCTTTATATGTTTTATTTCCAGATGTCATTTTATGGGCCTCATTGCGGGTGTGGCGGTCTGAGGACCACCACACTCGCGTTGACGGTCGGACTGCCACACTCCAGGTGGTCCTTCTACCCAATTTCAACCCTGGCAAGTTGTCCCCGCCGGGAACATGGTTCCTGATGGCATGACGCAGTCTGAGTTGTACTCAGCCATGGCGGCGCTGAACTCAGCATCGCCTGGCTGATTACAACTCCCCTAACCACCAGTCTTTTTATGGCCGTTTCACCGGTATGGAAAAGCTGGTGGTGAGGGTGGGCCCCTGCACTGCCCATGGCATGGGCAGTCCAGGTCCCTCCGCCCCCAGCACCCTCAGAATGCACATTGTCTGCTTTGTAGACAGTGAGAATTCCAAGGGCGCTTGTCGGCCCCCTCTCTGCTATGAGATAGCATCTGATTCCTTTAAGGCAGCTGAGTGCTATCTCGAAGCACTGTTCCTGCTGGTCCGTCTGGCAGGAACACTTTATTACAATGTTCCTGCCGGTCAGACTGCTGGGACCACCAAACTCGTAATGAGGCAATACGTTTTTAATCTAGGAGCATTTTTTTTTTTTCAAAGAAAAGCATAGGCTTTGTTTCTAGCCATATATATTTTTTTCATTCTCTTTGATTTAAATTTTTTTTATATTTTCCTGGAGTTTAAAAAAAACAAAACTATTTTGTCCTGTTTTGGCTGAATATTCTGGATTATTTTAGTTATAGTGGATGTTCTGTTTTTCTCAGTTTTTTTGTTTACAATTGTCGGGCTTTTTACTCAATATTTGTTGAGAGTGTATGTTTTAGATCATTATCTCACTTACCCGGACTTCAGCTACAAAATCATATTGCCAACATTTATTTACTTATCTTTTTGGGTGAGCAATGTTAATTTGTGAGATGTTAAGTATGTTTATTCTGTGTCTATATATATATATATATGTATATATATATATATATATATATATATATATATATATATATATATATATATATATCTTTCTTTAAAGTGTTAACATATTTTTAGAGGTGACAGAAAAGTGTTTTAAAACAAATGTTGGTTATTTTGTATTGTGGATTTACTTATTTTAAATATTTATTATAGTAAATTTTAATTATCAATCTTAATTTGTCTTTTGAGTTATTTTTATATTCAGATTGATACTTTAAATTTGCTTTAAAAACATTTAGAAATAAATATTAATAAAATAAATCTTTAAGGGAGGGTAAACTATGGTAATATTTAGCTGTTTTTAAGTAGGTTTGGTACAATTGAGTCTAGATATGGCAGGGCAGTAAAAGTCTTGTTATGAATGCTAGGAGTTCATGCATTTGTTTAGTTTGTTTAGAGATTTTAAGTTTGAATTTGTTTCAGGAATGTTTCATTGTAAGGACAATGTTGTGTTGTTCTTTTAAGTATTTTCAGGAATTGGTGTATGCATGGGGGCCTCTTCCAAGTGTTCCTAATACTTATTACTATTTGCTTCTTGATACTGGTGCTAGCATAGACATTCCGCCCAGGAATGTGATAGTTGGGTTGATGTCTGTGGCCTCATTGGTACGGGTGGCCAAACTAGGGGCCTTATTTATACTTTTTGGTGCAAAACTGCACTAAGGCAGTTTTGCCCCAAAAAGTTTTGCACCGGCTTGCACCATTTTTTAGCACCAGCTGGGCACCATATTTATGAAATGGTGCAAGCCGGTGCAAAGGGTAGGCTAGCTTAAAAAAAAATGACATTAGGCAGGTTTGAGTCAAAATAAATTATTCTGACCAGATTAGCATCATTTTGTTGACGCTAAGGGGCATATTTATACTCTGTGTGCACTGAATTAGCGTCATTTCTTTTTCACTCTAATTCAGTGCAAAACTAACTCCATATTTATACTTTGGTGCTAGACCCGTCTAGCGCCAAATTTATGGAGTTAAAGTCATTTTTTGGAAGTGGAAATCTACCTTGCCTTAATGAGATGCAAGGTAGGCGTTCCCGTGCAAAAAAATGACTCTATGGCCTTAACACCATATTTATACTCCCATGTAAAAATGGTGCAAGGGAGGGAGGAGGGGTCAAAAAATGGGGAAAGCTTGCTTTGCCCCATTTTTTAAGACCTGGGTCAGGGCAGGCGTTAGGGGACCTGTGGCCCTATTTCCATGGTGGAACACCATGTAATAAGCCCAGAGGTGCCCTCCCTAGGCACCCCCACCCACACTAGAGGTAAGGTACAGGTAAGTGCATTTTATTTTTGAAAGTGCCATTGGGGGCCCTGAAATGGGCCCCCATACATGGCACAGGGTGCAATGGCCATGCCCAGGGGACCCCTGTCCTCTGTGCTGGCCACTCGGGTGGTGGGCATGACTCCTGCCTTTTCTAAGGCAGGAGTCATGAGGCATGGTAGTTTTAGCACCATAAAATGACGCTAATCTGGTTAGAGTAATTTTTTTTTACTCTAACCTACCTAAAGCCATTTTTGGTGCTAAATCCTCTTCTTCTATACTGCCAGCCCCACCCGACTAAAGTCATTTTTTAAAACTCTAGCCTACCCTTTGCACCGGCTTGCACCATTCCATAAATATGGTGCCCGGCTGGTGCACAGAAATGGTGCAAGCCGGTGCTAAACTTTTTGGTGCAAAACTGAGTTAGTGCAGTTTTGCAGCAAAAAGTATAAATAAGGGCCAATATTTTGTAAGTTTCCGCCACTTTTGCGTCATAAAATGACGTTAATGCGGTGCAAAAAAAGTTTAAATCAGGGCCTTGGTGCTAGATGGGTCTAGCACCAAAGTATAAATATGGAGTTAGTTTTGCACCGAACTAGAGTAAAAAAAAATGACACTAATTCGGTGCAAACTGAGTATAAATATGCCGCAGAGTATAAATATGCCCCTAAATATGGCGTTGAGGCCATAGAGTCATTTTTTGCACGGGAACGCCTACTTTGCATCTCATTAAGGCAAAGTAGGTCTCCACTTTCAAAAAATGACTTTAACTCCATAAATTTGGTGCTAGAGGGGTCTAGCACCAAAGTATAAATATGGAGTTAGTTTTGCACCGAATTAGAGTTAAAAAAAATGACACTAATTCGGTGCAAACAGAGTATAAATATGCCCCTAGATATCCTCAAAATGTTTTATTAGTGGAGATAGTTATGTTTCATGTCTTGGTAATAGGAGAATTCAATTAGCATATCATATCATTTAGTGGCATAAAGGGACGTATGCTAAAGCTATTAGAGTTCTTATGTTGTGTGCAAATTCTAGGTTAGTTTCATATACTATGCTTTGGGTGGATTTTTGGTGTGGGTCTCTATATACTCTAGTTACAGGGAGAGTAGCACATCTGATTTACAATGTGTGGGTACATTTTATGTATGGGTCAAAATCATTGCCTGTTCAAAATCTATGACATATTTTGTGGGTTTTAGTCTAGTGTTGTTAATTAACTGTACTTACACTATTAGGATGTCTGTGTTTTGATATTGTATTGTGGTTTCTTGCAAGAGTGGTGCAGGGCATGATTTAAAATTACCATCCAACATCCATATGTTACTGTGCATTAAGGTTAGTAAATTGTTATCGGTAGCATAAATTATAATTCTTTTATCAATATTGAGGCTGTTATAAGGTAAGAAGGTGTCTTTTATGTATAGTTAGTAAGTATTAGGTATGTCTATGTCTTCAAATACTGGTGTTTCCGTGGCTGGTCTACATTTTCTGGTACTTCATCTTTTTAGGATTGGTAGTCACAAAGTTGGCCTGTTGCTTGTTCAATAACATTAGGTATAATAATATTAAATATCATTCCTGTTGGTTATTGTGAGCTTCTACTGGCATCGTTCAGACCTCATAAACTATTTCTGACTTTTATTTAGGAATATAAGGGGAATGATTAGGTTCTCTAATGCTTCTAACTCCTTCATATTTAGTGGTAGTCTTGTCATAGCATGAGTCTGAACACTATCTTGTGCATTTCCAGTCTAATTTTGAACTGATAATGCTCTCTACTATATATAACTTAATAACTGCTCCCCTTTTTGTGATTTGACATCTTTTGCTGGTTCTGACATTTTATCTGTGGGTTTTAGAAAACACAAAGCACACTTTCTTTTCAATTTTTTCATACATACTTGATATTATATTTATTTTAAGATATTTGCATTGCAGATTCACATTTTAACTTACATTGTGGAAGTTATCGTTAATCAGTTTAGTTGTAAGATTTTGCTTTGCAGGCCTATTTGGTGTTTTGTTTAGCACTCTTTTCCTATTTTACAGACTGATGAAAGCAAGAGATGTGTTAGTTGTATCAGTTTATTTTTTAATCTAAAATGTACTTAGTGTTTGTTTTATTTTATTTTTCCAATATGCTAGAGCATTATTTTTACTCAAATTTTAGTTTTGTGCTTTGGTTTACAGTACTTGCTTTTGAGGTGGTTTGTGTGTGTTTTGATTAATTCTGTGACGTGCCTTCATTTTCTTTTCCTTTTCACATGTTTCCTCCTTACAGAGGAGCCATCTGAAATTTAGAGAAATAAATATGTCATATACTTTTAATTATGCATTAGCCTAACAGAGGGCCTTATTATGAGTTTGGCGATTCCACCGGGGGACCGACAAACTCGCTGGGAGGACGCCACCACCATGGTGGTAACATCCCTCCTGAGTGTATTACAATGTTGCCACCGGGCTGACTGGCAGGAACATTGTACTATGCGGTCCTGCCAGGCTGTCTGGCGGGAACAGTGCTACGATATTTGCTTCGGCTCTTGTTCGTGCTCACCAACTCAACATTGCCAAGCTGTGCCTGAGATAAAACTCTGCCACTCAGTGGTCAGCGCAGTTCGGCCGGAACTCAGCGTTGCCAAAACTCCGCCAACTCTGCTGGTGGAGTGGAGTTTTTCACCCACCCCTAAAGGAAAAGCGTTTCTCAAACTGTCTCATGGAAACTACCTGAAATGTAAATGATCTATCTTAATCCAGCTTGGTAGAGCGCTTTGGTTAAATTTAGTATCAATAACTTATTTAAATTTAAAATCATCTACAAACTGATAAAGGCTTGTAGGAGATTTTCTAATATAAATCCTATAAACACAAGGACAGTCTTGTGCTATAATGCCACTTTTCCCTCCCTAGTTGTTATTTAGGAGTCAACTTTGAGATACGTACATCACATTTGTAAGAACCATATTTTTAAATAGTTATACACTTGTTGGAAGTATTTTTTCCACAACTGAAGACACATGAGGATAGATTTACAATTCTTTCAAGCAACGCAGCAAGGCAACTTGATGTGCTGCATTATGTGAAAGGGCAGTAATGCTCCATATTCACAAAGATATGGAGCATTTTTGCTCTCTCCTTTTGTGTTGCCTATCACTGACACAGGCACCCTTGTACCATAGTGCAAGGGTTTTTGTGTTACAGGCAGAATTGTTTTTGGGCAGCAAGGGACTCTTTCTGAGACAAAAACAATCCTAAGAGTCATTTGGCATAATTACAAGCCTGGTAGTCACTAGACTGTCAGACTTGCCGTGGCAGTCTGGACCACCGCTGCTTTGACGGTCTGACTGTCAAAAGACTGCAGTCTCCGCCAGGATTAGTGATTCCGACGGGTTGACGGCAGTCGTGGTTGTAGTCAGCACCACGAGCTAATTACAACCTTGTTCTCAGCCAGCCTTTTCATGGCGTTCTGACCACCATGAGAAGGCTGGAGGAGAACAAGTTTGGCGGGCCACAGGGAGGCCCTGCACTGCCCCTGTTCAATTATGAGCCAGGAACAATGATACTGCACCTTTCCCACTAGGCTGACCGGCGGAAACTTTGTTTTTTGCCTGTCAGCCTAGTGGGAAAGTTGTAATGGTGCCGGTCAGACAAATGTTTCCATCCGCCAAACTCCTAATGACCCCCATTGTTCTGTTTCTATGTGCAGAATGCAGCTCATGTGGGGAGAGGAATTAATAAGGAGAAATAAAGGTATTTCTCCTTATTACAGCTTTGTCGGGTAGGCACACTATTTCAGCACAAACCCAGGTATACAAGTCTTTGTAAATCTGGGTTTGAATCAAAATACATTGGTGGATGCATGGGAACACCCATGGACCACTCATAGTGCCTTCCCGGTGCAAAGTAATGCAAGGCAGCGCTATCTGCTGCATTGTACCACTTCGTATTTTCAAAACTATGTAAATGGCTTTGCGTGGTTTACTGAATCTCAGTTAAGGACTTGCATTGCCTTCCTACATGTGTCACATATGGACAATGAAAGTCCTTAGTAAATCTGCCCCAGGTGATCCAATTATGTTCATTATGGTGCTTATAGCAGACCCATTAAATATAGCAGTTTATTCCATGCTCATGACATTGCAAGTAGAAGACAGAAGTAGAAGACAGAGAAATCAACATAATAGACTGCCAAACAAGTGTGGGTCAAAACAGTAGATTGGATTTAATGGAGTGTCCACACTATGTCAACTACATAAGAAAGGTCTCTCTATGACTGTTACTACACCCCCAGGACAACTCAGAAGAGGAATCTAAAAGATGTTCCAGATAGGTTTTGACCAATGAAAGGCATATTTTAGCAACTTATACTAAACTCTCCTTGTTCTGTGAAAAGATTTATGGTGTGTTTGCCGAATGCATTCAAAGTCTTCAGGTAGAAACACCAGCCTCTTTTTTAAGAGGGTTCTCTTTTATACAGGATTCATTTCTATTTAAGGCAATGTTAGATGCAAGAATAGTTATTGCAGTTTTTGAGAATGGTGGCAGAAGATGGATGATTGGAAAGTCATACATTCAGCATGAATGTCACATGTGCCATTGAACATGATACCTTACAGAACATAATCACAAAGTGATTACCTTTACAACCTATTTTCCATTGTGATACTTTTACATCACAGATTAGATAGTTATATTTCTAACACCGCTTATATATGTATTTCAGTTCTTAAACTTGAGTTCTTATCTTATTTCAATACTTAAGTATAACCCCTCTTTAACCTTTGTTTTTTCAGTGAATTGCTGTTTTTCAACATATAAAGATCTTAATACTTTATCTAAGTATGTCACTTTAACCTTTGAGTTTTTTTATGGATGTTCTGGGTATTTTTTTTATCATAACGTAAGTTTAGCATACACCCAACCCTGCTATGTGCCATATGCTCAACCCCCTCGTGCACAGCCAACCACCTTCAGCCGTGCTCAGCAGGACCACCCACGCTATGGATGCTGGACCTAGTGGTCCCTCATGGATACTTATAGTTAGGAAGAACATTTTTTGGTTTGCTTATAACTTTGACACCTTTTGACAAATCTTCATAAAACATTCCAAGAAACTGTTCATTTGCCCCAGCTCCTTTCTGGAAGGTTTTGGCTGATCCATCAAATGGGAGACAAGAAAAAAGGAAGGCCCCAAAACCATATTCCTCCATGTATTGTACTTAGACTTTTTTGAAAAGGGGCCCAGCCAGAATGGCAGGAATCTACATCTTTGGTCCTGAGAGATTTTTGTGATTTGTTGTAAAACTGTTCTGTAGTTTAGAATAAATTAATGTACAAAGTATTTGTATACCTGGACAGTTGGGTTTGAGGGAATCTGGTGAGAGTGCCACAAGCTCAACAAAAAAAAACATTCTGATTGGCTGAGGATGCCTTTTTTTCCCTTGGACCAGTGCTTTTCCATGGTAGTGATATTCCCACTGGAGCAGGTGCTCTGCCTTAGTCACCTGTCTTGAAAATGTTTTAAACAAAAGATGTGAGGAACAGAGTAGGAATACCTTTCCCCCTGCAAGCCCTCGTTGGGGGGGGGGGGGGAAAATCGCAGTAGAAACTTCTGCAGGATTGCAGAAAAAAACCCAAAATGGCAGCCACTCATTTTTTTAATAGAAAAATGACCCCTGGGGTAGGCCAGGGGACAATTAAAATATTTATATTTATTGGGGGGCAAATGTGCTTCCCTCCCTGAGATCATTAGGGCTACAGGGACCCATCTCCTGGGGCCCAACATCATTAGAAAAGGAGAGGGGGTCCCTGCTCCCCAATCACAGCCCCAGAACCCCATCCCTCGAGGCCTGGAGCAATATTTAGAAGGGAAAGGGGCCCACATCCCCATTCACAATCTGATCATGGCCAAGGATGCCATTCTTTGAGGCCCTGTGCAATAGTCATAGGGGAGGTGGGCACCCTCCCCAAGCCAATCATGGCCATAGGGCCCAGAGCAATATCAAGAGAGGAGGGGGGAACATGGCTTCCCCGGGACAATCACGGGCATCCTTGCAGCCTGGTGACATTTTCAAAGGGAAAGGAGATGCACGGCCACCCTGCCTGAGCCTCTTAAGGTCCTCGATGCTCCCATCCCCCGGGGCAGGGGTCTCTTCTGGTGTCCATTGATACCCACCCCTTGGACAGTGTTGCCTACCTGCAAGATTGTAAAATGATGGGTCGTGGGGATCCTGGGGCTCCCATGGCCCCCAACGTTGTTTGTTGGAGGTGCCCAGACTGTTCCCATTGGAGCAGGGTCAAGATTAATTTGCATTTAGCGGGGTCCAAATGAAGGTGGCATGGTGTGAAAAACAACAATGGATTGGGATGTGGTACTGAATAATTACCAGTGGCCGAGAATAATTCAAGCATTCCAACCATCTCTTTTTAAATAATTCTGAATGGGCACAATGGCGCCCACATTAGGCCCAAGGGGGTGAGGTTCCAAGGGCTCTAAAGGCTCAGGAGAGGTGGTAGCGTGCCCCTTGCCTTAAGTATAAAAAGGCCCCAAGGAATAATGTGCCCAGGGCCTGAAGTTGCTCAGTAAGGGGGGCACACACCCCACTCCTCTTAAAAAGAAAACCCAGCCCCAGGTGATGGGGTCCCTGGGGCCTATAATGGCTCAGGGAAGGAGGCTGCATGTCTCTCTCCTTAAAATAGAAAAAGGTCCCATCCACTAAAGCCCTTAAAGTGTTGAATAAGGGGGCTGCATGCTCCCCCTTTAAAAATATTCTGGCCCTGTGGGTTGAGCTCCCTGGAGTCTGTAAAGGTTTGGGTAGGGATGCCATGCCCCTCTTTCCCTTAAAAAAGGAAATAGCCACAGGAAATGAGGCTCCCGGGCCTGTAAATGCTTGGAGAGGAGAAAAGGGTGTCCCAGGAGCAAAAATGAATAATAAATGAGCAGCAGGAGTCACTCATTTATAATTCACTGCTCCTTGAAGGAGCGCCCCATCGTTGCCTGTGAGGGCTTTCTAGTTTATATTTTTGACCTGGTAGTGCCCCTAGAATAGGATGGGTACAACCAAGTCTTTTTTTAATGTTGTGGGACTGCAGTGAGTGAAGCAGTCCCCCAGAAAAATTAAAGAAAAGCAGTTGGTCTTTGAATCCATGTCCCAAGGAAAACTTACCAGTTATTTTAAAACACCCCTTGCTGGCACGCTATTCTTTTTAGCTGGAGTGCTAGTCCCTCTTGTGGTTGTTTTTATGACTGCAAAACGCAAAGAAAAGACTCAGAGGCATGTTGTTTTTTTAACAATAAAGAAAACACCATGTCCCTGGGTAGTTCTTAAGTATATTCCTACCCAAAATTGCAATAGTAAAAACTATGTTGAAAGAAAGACTCAAAGACATGTTGGTTTGTTAAGACTTTATTAAACTAGCTTATAATAATCACTGATATTAAACATTGCACTGTGTGAATTACTGAAGTATACATTTGAATAAAAATCTTGATGATACTTGTAGAAAGATGATAGATCTTCTTTATCAATATGCTCACCATTAATAAAGCCAATAGGCTCACTTTTTATATTTTGGTGTCGTTACACTTTGACAAAGTCATTAAGTCTGACTGAGCATTAGTCCAAACAGATGCTGCACATGTCGTGGATCATTTGCAGCATGAGTTTGCATGGCTGAGTGGTTTTGGCTGCAGGGCCACAAAACATTAGGAAAGGAGAGAGGAGAGCACAGCCAGGCCAGGCTCTGTAACCAACCCCACACCTCTTGCCTTATGTGTCATGGAGTTGACTGCCCATGAGGGGTTGAATGCAATGGATGTGCACGACATGCGGTTGGCTTTAATCATGGTATTACTTTATGTTGAAGAAATCCTAGAAATTCACTGAAAAATCCAAAGGTTAAAGTGACATAATAGTTAGGAATTGTAATTATAACCTATTTTACATGTACAAAACCTTAGATATTCACAAAAAAGAGCAAAGGTTAAGGTAATGTTAAAGTTAAGTGAAAATTTCAGGGACACTGCAAGGTTTTAAACTAAAAAAACACTGAAATTTGTCTGTTACTGTTATCTCAAGTAAATATAGCTCGTGCCCCAAAGCAACTATAACTTGCACCACCCTCATGCACTGATTAATACCCCACATATTACATCACTCATGACATGTTATATGACATCATTGATAACAGGACTGCAACATCTAAAATTATGTCATTTATGACAACACAGTGCATGTATAGAATATATATATATACTAAACGTATGTGATGACACTATGCCTGCATTGCAGCAACTTGCATATGGTAGTGACCGCACTGTAATGGATGAATTCTAGTCTGAGTATAGGTAATATATTTTTAATAATTGCACCAAGATTTAGAGCACCCTAAGATGGATAATATATGACTTAGAAAATTGATTTCTAGTAGGTTATGGAGTAATGTATATACTCTGAACAAAAGACAGTTAGGGTTCTGGCTCAAATACACAAAACCACAGGAATTTGACAGTTATGGTTAGAAAGCACACAACATGTTCCCCACCTGCCATGTCATTATTTTAATAGCTCTTTGTTTTTTTCTGTGCTGATGACAGATTGGTGTATTGAGTTTGGTGGTGGCGCTGGTTGTGGTATCTGTTGTGTGCATTGCATAACAGGCATATTTTGGTGATTTTAAGAATGTTCAGTTTTTATTGTGATTTTCTCTGTATATTTCATGTCTATGAAATAATGTAATTAATTTCCAGTGACCAACTCGGCTAGATGAGAGTTGCTTGACAGAGCTTGGCCTTTACCCAAGCTCTTTTTTTTTTTAGTTTTTTTGGACTTGCGACCCAAAAAATGACGTTAACTCCGATTTGCGTCAGATTTAAACACCTCAGTCAGACCAGGCATTAAAATGAGGCAAACATTTCACTACTTAAGGAAAGCACACAGAAGCAACATCACAAACCCAAAGGGCAAGATGGAAGTGCTACTGCTCCAGCTTGTGAGACGATGCAGAGGACAGTAACAACCACAGCAACCACTACCACAACGCGGCCCACCAAGGCAAGGGTGAAGAGGCAGATGTGGATGTGAGCTGGGAGGAATCTAGACAAAAGCAGAGAGCAATGGATGCGTGATCTTGAAGGCAGGGCATTTAGGCCCGTATTTATACCCAGTTTGCGTTGAATTATCGTAATTTATTTCGAAGCTAATTCAGCGCAAACTTAGCTCCATATTTATATTCTGACGCTAGACCCGAGTAGAGTCAAAATATTGGAGTTAACATCATTTTTTGGATGCGTGAAACCTCCTTGCATCAATGAGATGCAAGGTAGGCGTTCCAGTCCAAAAAATAACTCTAAGCCCCTAGCGCCATATTTATCCAGCCGGGCAAAAAAGACGCACGGGTGGTAGGTGGACCCAAAAAATCCATGGCAGCCAGGCAGTTCTTCTTGGCAAGATGCAGGTTCTGGTTACAAGTTTCTTCTCCAGGAAGTGTCTGAGTTGGAAGGGGCAGAGGCCTTGTTTATATACCCAAATGTGCATTTGAAGTGGGGGAGACTTCAAAGAGTGGCTTAGAGGGGCACCAGGTCCCCTTCCAGTTCAATCCTGTCTGCCAGGGTCCCAGAAGGGGGTGTGGCAGTCCTTTGTGGGAGAGTAGGTCCTCCACCCTCCCAGCCCAGGAAGACCCATTCAAAATGCAGATGTATGCAGGTGAGGCTGAGTATCCTGTGTTTGGGGTGTGTCTGAGTGAATGCACAAGGAGCTGTCAACTAAACCCAGCCAGATGAGGATTGTAAGGCACAGAAAGATTTAAGTGCAGAGAAATGCTCACTTTCTAAAAGTGGCATTTCTAAAATAGTAATATTAAATCCAACTTCACCAGTCAGCAGGATTTTATATCAGCGTTCTGGGCATACTAAAAATGACCTTACTACTCCTTTCAGATCAGAAGCTACCACTCAAACAATGTATAAGGGCAGCCCCAATGTTAGCCTATGAAGGGAGCAGGCCTCACAGCAGTGTAAAAACGAATTTAGTGGTTTTATATCACCAGGACATGTAAACTACATAGGTACATGTCCTGCCTTTTGCCTAAACAGCACCCTGCCCTGTGGGTTACCTAGGGCATCCCTTAGGGGTGTCTTATATGTAGAAAAAGTGGAGTTTTAGGCTTGGAAAGTACTTTTAAATGTCAAGTCGAATTGGCAGTGAAACTGCACACACAGGCCTTGCAATGGCAGGCCTGAGACAAGGTTAAGGGGCTACTTAAGTGGGTGGCACAATCAGTGCTGCAGGTCCATTAGTAGCATTTAATCTGCAGGCCCTGGGCACATATAGTGCACTCTACTAGGGACTTACAAGTAAATTAAATAGTCCAATTGGGTATGATCCAATGTTACCATGTTTAAAGGGAGAGAGCATTTGCACTTTTGCACTGGTTGGCCGTGGTAAAGTGCTCAGTGTCTAAAAACCAGCAAAAACAGTGTCCAAAAAGTGGAGGGAGGCAGGCAAAATGTTAGGGGTGACCACCCTATGGCTGTCAGGTCTAACATGGCTCATTTCAAACAATGATTTGTTGGTGTGTCACAGCCATCATTCTCTGCGTTCCTGCCAAAGGTGTTAGACGCAATAATCTCTCTGACACCCCACCACATCAGCTTCCCTAACACCCAGCAAAAGCAGCAGGAGATAAAACAGGGGTTCTACCAATTTCATGGCTTTCTGCATGTACTTGGTGCAATTGACTGCACCCATTTCCGACTTATGCCACCTGCAGCAACAGAGCACATATATCGGAATCGCATCCATCAATGTACAGGCCATAGTGGAGCACTGGGGACTATTCACAAACATTTTGGACAAGTATCCTGGGAGTGTGCATGACGCCTACATATTCCAGCACAGCAGGATCAACGAACACTTCCAGGATGGACAATATGGAAATGGCCTACTTATGGGTAAGGCAACAAACCTAGCAATGTACACACAACGCACCAACTTTGTAGGATACACAAGACATACACCACTACAAAAACACATGGCCAGGGTAACACAGATGTGCAGCTAACATCACATATCCACCATGCTGCAGTACAGCACAATCAGTACACACCACAAACACATACACCCACATGTACGTAGCACACCCACAACTTGACATGCACACCACGTGAAGGACAATGCAGATATGTACCCTTTTCCAACAGTAGAAATACACAAACCACTACAAGTGACCACAGGTTGCCTACTATGTACTCTTCACACACAGTACACCAAACAAAGAACAGCACAGCAGTGGCAATGACATACACCATGCTCATGTTATGTAAGTCTCACATAGACGCAGATTCCTCGAATCATGCTGTGCAAGTCACTGCCAGAACAAACATCAATTTCCAGACAACTGCTGCCAATACCAACTACATCTCATCAACACATACCTGATTTACCTGCACTGTGCATATACATCTGCCTGACGCACTGGCTCACACACATAGGAATACAAAGTTAATGCCCATCACATACCATGTGCCAGATTTGTGAGAAGTGGCACTACACCTACTGTGGTGCCACCTCACATGCACCACTTACTGACCCACAACACCATCATGTCTGTACCATAAACAATAAATGGCCCACCATGGGGCAGAGTCACTGTTACACAGTGCAGATCATGGATGCCATAGTTGGTCCCTGTAGGAATATAGAGGACATCACTGACCTCACATGCACTGTGTCAAGGGACACATTTGCTAAGTAGTTGAGCACCATCCCATAGTCTGCACTGTGCATGCATTGACACTATAAATGCTGAATCATGTTTTGAAAGATAAGAGAGACAATGGTAGTAATGTTGATCATCCTGAAACAATGGGATACACATCCTTGGACACCCGATGGCTGGCACAAACATCAGCTGCCACTCAGGATCAC
This sequence comes from Pleurodeles waltl, assembly GCF_031143425.1. Classification (NCBI taxonomy): domain Eukaryota; kingdom Metazoa; phylum Chordata; class Amphibia; order Caudata; family Salamandridae; genus Pleurodeles; species Pleurodeles waltl. The sequence goes on along the minus strand of NC_090439.1, from coordinate 1,083,527,663 downwards.
TAAGGGACTTATGTAAGAGCCCCCAGTGCCATTGTCATGGCCTGCACTGCATGTATAAGCTTGCGTATGACCACTCTTATGTGACTTTAAGTCATATTGGAAATCGGCCACCCTCCCACACAGCACTTCGCGTGGAAGGGGCCTGCAATGTGTGTTCCTGGAGGTCTGTCACCACAAGATACATAACATGATGATGTTGGCTCAGATGTAGGTGTCACCTAAAACCTGAGGCTGTGTAAACATCAAACACCATCCTATGCTGTTTGCAGGATGCAATAAGGAAATAGATTGTGATTTAAACTCATATGAATGTGCTAACCAATGCATGCTGCATACTGCTGCACACACAGAAAGAGCCAATTGTCCATCAGAACAGCATATGTATAGGGAGGTGTCCCTTCCTGCACAGACACATCCACCTCCACAGGGCAGCTAGCCAAGCACCCTGGTGCAAGGGTTAGCACAGTTTTGCGTCAAAAAGTATAAATCTGGGCTTAGTTGGTTGACATTTAGTAATGTGGTGACTGCAGGACAAGCAGGAGAGATTAGCAAGTGGCATGTAAAAATGTATTAATAGGGGACAACAGACTTGTATGGATGCACTTCTGCTGTTCCGTTAGTTAGAACAGAATAAAAGTGACACATTAGCAACTGGCTGGACATTGGCTTTGTCTGGGTGCAGGAGGTATTAATAGGGCTTGCAGACAATTTGCAATAAGCACGATTGCTTGCTTCCCCTTCTGGAGAAGTCTGTGTGCTTTTTAGCTGCTTCAGTTTATGGGTGAAAGTGGAGAGAATAGGAGCGTAGTGTAGGGAGGGTGAAGA